>NC_133156.1:205345183-205670600 GCF_040802235.1 Manis javanica
CTAGATATTGTCAATCAATATCCCACTATAGAAAATGAAGATTTAGCTCTTTCAGCTCCTGGCCTTCCCCATCATTCACGTGCACACTTTTCATTCCTCTGTCTTTCCAGTACAGTTATATAATAACATAGTTAGCCCACTATTCTGTGTTAACAGTTTTTGTGACCTTGTAAATGCCAGCTCCAGCTGAGACATACAGTAAACTCTGATTTTGACCTTTCCTACACAGTGTTTTGTTTTCTCTAGGATTTAATACTTGTTTTATTTTCCCATTATCTTACTTTTTGATGAACTCATCACTAGCTCAACTTTAAACTCTCTTCCAGTTGGTAAATCTCTCAATGGATCCAAACACATTAGGTGTTCTATCAATTTAATCTTCTCATGGAACAATCTCCTCAGTCTTCTGACCTGTTCACATCCCTTCTCTTTGCCCTCTGCATGTGGCACACGGCTGCCGCCTTTGGAATTTCTCTCTCCATCATTTTGGGGATTTCCTTCTACTCTTCCTTGTATTGAATCCCTTGTTTCCTGGATCTTCTGTTTTCTTAGAATTTCTGAGAAAGGGTGTGTGGGAGACATTTTTTAAACTTGAATATCTAAAAGTGACTCTATTCTACACTAAAACTTGGTTGATGGTTTATCTTGGGTATAAAATTCTATGTTTAAAATATTTTTTTTATTGTACTTTTAAAGATACTGCTTCATTATATTCAGTCTTACAAACATGCCTTTGAGCATTATGACGTCATTCCAATTCTGAATACTTGTAGGTGACATATTTTTTCTTCCTTTCCAGAATCTTGAGATTTTCTCTTTGACTCTCAGGGTTCTGAAATATCATGGTATGCACTGGAGAGGGTCTACTTTAATCCATTGTGCTAGAAACTTGAAGAGTCCTTTAATCTGGAATCTCATGAACTCATCTAGGCAATTCTCTTCTCATAGTCCTGTATTTTTGCCCCTTTCCAGTGATCCCCTTCTCCTAGAACTCATGCTAGCACAGTCTCCTCCATACTGAAAGGGGGCGACCTGTGTGGCCAGGTGGATGCTGTAGAAGCAATGATGGACGCTATCCAAAGCTGATCATACAAACCATCTCAGCCTTTCCCTTGGTCTTTTGGAGCACTCACTTTGGGAAAGCCAGCTGTCATCTCAGGAAGACACTCAAGCCACCCTGTAAAGAGGCTCACATGGTGAATAATTGAGACCACCCATCAATAAAGAACATAAATTTGATAGTCATATGAATGAGCCACCTTGGAAGCAGATTCCACAGCTATATTCAAGCCTTAAGAAAACTGCAGCTCTGGCCAATGTCCAGCTGAACCTCATTAGAAACCCAGAGCCAGAACCCTTCCGCTAAGTCCCTGCTGACCTTGTGGCCACATTACCTAGGTAGTCCTCATGAATGGGAGAGAAGTTTGAAAAGTTTCTCTATACTAAACAGCTATTGTTTTACTTGCTCAGCACTTCTTCTTCTGGCAAAAGAATCTCTCTTCTCTGGAGAATCATCTGTGTGGGTTGAACAGGGCTTGCCCCCTCTCCTGACCCCAGCTCACAGGATAAGCCGGTCCTGTCAATGAGACTCACCAACAGAACTTTGCTAGAACTATCACACTCAGTCCACAGAAGGTAAAAACCTGGAGCTGCTGGTGGCCATCCCATACTTAATGGAGGGAGCCTGCTTGAGAATGAAGTCAACAGAACAAAGCAGAGCAGCAGAGAGGCACTGTCTTGCTGACGCTGCTGGAGTTTGGGATTTAGCCATTTACTAATATTAATATCACCCCTTGAACTTCCCAGATACCTGAACCAAAATGTTTCTGATTTTTTTTTTTTAAAAGGAGACCTATACCTTTGTAGGACTGGGTCTACCTCTTTCCTGCCTCTCTTGTTAAGTGTTTTTTATCATAACAAGATGTTTAACAAATACTTTTCTGCAGCTAATGAGATTACTATATGAGTGTTGGCTTAGATTATTAACACGGTGGATTGGTGTGGTAAGGTTAATCGTTGATTCTTAACCAGGCACAATTTTCAGGGCACATTTGGCAATGTCTGGAGACATTTTTGCTTGTCACAAATGGGAGTGGTGGTGCTACAAGTATCTACTGACAACAGGCCAATGATGTCCCCAAACATCCTACAGTGAACAGGATAGTCCCTCACAACAGAGAATTAGCCAGCCCTGAATGTCAGTAGTGCCTGGGCTGAGAAACCCTGTGTTAGACCAATCTCACATCACTGGTATAACCTGACTGGCTTGATGTATCTCTTTTAAAGAGATGGATTCTCTTTAAATGGCTGGATTCAGTTTGCTTTTACTTTGTGCAGGACGCTTGCATCTGTGTTTCTTGAGTGAGATGGGCCTATACTTTTCTTTTCCAACTATGTTTGTCTATTTTGATATCAAGATTTTGTTAGTCTCATAAAATAAAGGGGGGGCATGTACTCTTTTCCTGTGTTTTAGAAGTTTGTATAACATTGCAATTATTTGTTTCTTAGATGTTAGGTAGAACACATCACTTACATGTGGCTGGTGGCAAGATTGTAAATTGCTGATTCAATTTGTTTTACACCTATCTGATTGTTCAGGATTTCTATTTTACTTGTGACAATTTAAGTAAGTTTTGTTTTTCTAGGAATTTGTTTCATATAATTTTCAAGCATATTGACAAAACTTTCACAATAACACTTTACTATCATAATAATGTCTATAGACTATGTAATGATCTGCCTTTTAAAATTTATGTTATGTATGCTTTCTTTTATTCTCAATTGATAGAGCTAGACATTTACCAACTTTTTTAGTCTTTCCAAAGAACCACTTTTAATTTTTAATTCCTCTGTTTTGCATGTTTTCTATTTCATTAATTCCTCCTCCAATATTTCTTCTTTCTTCTTTCTTCTTGTATTGGCTTATTTTGTTGTTCATTTTCTAATTTCTTGAGATGGGTGATCTATTTCTCTTGTCTGTTCTTTAAGTTTTCACTTTTTTGTTCATGCACCTATTTTTGATTGAAGTCTGGTAGGCTATATGAAAAAATTATTTTCAGGAATAGTTTTACACCTAGAATGATGATACCTTCCTCAGCAATGGACTTTTGCCTGCCAGTTCCCTACACGTTCCCTCCTGTTTAGGACTACCTTGATCCAAATTAAAGACTTGAGATACCCTAGATCTCCGAATAATAGGAGGAAGGGTTGCAAGTTGGTGCCAGACTGATTTATTCCTGGTTTATCTCACCCTGAAGATACAGTGAGGAGTGTTTTGATCACAGTTAAAAAGCTCTTGGCTCTGACTTTTGTCTCCTTCCCCTGGCTCCACAAGGCAGCTAGGAACTCAGGTCAGCCTCACAAATGTTCACCCAGGTATATTATTTCACGGTAAATGTGGTTTAAAGTGGCTTCGCTTAACTCTCTCGGTTCTTCTTGTCTCTCAGTAATTCCTCAGCATTTGGCAAGTTGCGATGCTTGTCAGACTCTTCTTAAAAATAGTATGTCATGATTCTTTAGATGTTCTCAGCAAAAGGGTAAGTTGGAGTTACCTAGTCCCCCATTATCAGAAGTGACCTCACATTATACAATATTTCATGTCTTTTGATTTGTGAGCATTGTGAATGCCTCTGTTATTTAAAATAAATTGTTTTTTTAAAACAGAGATTATGACTTCCAGTTTCTGGTTCCACATGTAAGGAATTTGGAAGTTGCTATAATCCTAACAAGGAAAAAGTTGAAAAGTCAACCCTTCTTGGGTCCATCAAGTAGTGAGGACACAAATGGCTGCCCACGAGACTGGAGAGACAGACAGGTAAACACAGGGAGTCTCTGCTTACTGGAGTGGAGATTCATGAATAGAAACCACAATGAGAACAAATGCCAGGGGAACAAACCTCAACTGTGATTGACAAATTTCTGGAGGCTCAGTGCAGACAAGTTTGAGAGTTCAGAAATTCAGGGCGTTTGTAAATTTTACCTCCAGGAGCCCCACCAGGTTTTCCTAGTAAGTGTGAGAGAAAAATAATATAGATCAGAAATCCTAATATACATGAAGAAAGGAAGAGCACTGAAGAAGGAGTAAGTGAGGGGAAGGAGGAAGTAGGACTATTTGTTATAATATGGTGCTCATGCTGTGTGTGAAGCAGTTAGTGTCATTTAAAAGGGGACCTAGATTAGTTGCAAATGTATATTGCAAACTCTAGGACAGCCACTAAAAAACAAGCCAACTAACAAAAAGTATATACTAAGAAAGGAGAGAAAATGGAATAATATGAAATGCTCAATTAAAACCACAAAAGGCAAAAAATGAGTGGGAGACAAAAATAGGGACAAAGAACAAAGGTGACATTTAGAAATATGGTAAATATTATCCAACTAGGTCAATAATCACTTTGAATGTCAATCTAAATGCACCAATTAAAAGACAGGTTGACAAAATGAATAAAAAATCAAGACCCAGCTGTATGTTGTCAGCAAGAAATCCATTTTAAATACAAAGACACATATAGATTAAAAATAAATGGATAGAGAAAAAAATACTGTGCTAACACTAATCAAAAGAAAGCAGGAGTAGCCATATTAAGTTCAGATCTAGCAGACTTCAAGAATCAAGAAACCATATCAGAGATAAAGAAGCACATAATGATAAAAGAGTCAGCTCCCCAAGCAGGCATGGCAATCCTTAATGTGTAAGCCCCTAGCAACACAGCATCAAACTATGTAAGGCAAAATTAACAGAACAGCAAAGAGAAATGGATGAACCCAGTAACAAAGCTGGAGGTTTTGACACCCCTCTGTCAGAAATGGACAGACACAGCAAACAGAAAATCAGTAAGGATATAGTTGAACTCAACACCACTACCAGTCAACTGGATATAACAAACATCTGTAGACAGCAGAATATACATCCCTCTCAAGCTGACATGAAACATTCACTAAGACAGAACATGTTCAGCACCATAAAACACAACCTAACACATAAAAAAAAAAGCAATCATGTACTGTTTGCTCTCAAACCACAATGGAACTAAACTAGAAATTGACAATACAGGGATAACAGGAAAATCCCCAAATACATAGAGATTAAACAACACTCCTTTAAATAACACATGGGTCAAAAATTCACACTCAAGAGAAACTTTAAAATATTTTGAACGAAACTAAAATGAAAATACAACTGTCAAAATTTGTAGGATGCAGTGAAAGCATTGCTTAAAGGGAAATTTATAGTATTGAATGCATGTATTAGAAAATATGTAAAGAATGCTAAAAAATTTAAAACTAGAATGAAATGAATACATTTCTAGAACAATATAAATGGTAATAACTGATTCATGAAGAAAAATTTAAAAACAAATAAACCAATGAGCCTAAAAGGAGGTGAATCAGTAACCAAAGCCTCCTTCTCTCAGAGGATACAGATGGTTTTGCATGGATGCTTTGTTTCAGAGAATAGAAAAATATACAAATTGTTTCAGACAATAGAAAGTGAAGCTATCCAGCTTATTTTACAAAGTACGTTAGTCACATTTTGCTGTGATAATGCCATGCAACAAGTTAACACCTCAAATCCCAGTGATTTATAACAACAAACAATTATTTCTGGCTCAGTTGTCTATGGATCACTATACCCTATACAGTTACATCAGTCAATATAGAAAACATATTTAACAAAAATCAACACTCACTCATGATAAAACAAGCCAGACCTCATACAAACTGATACTAGAAAGTAACATGAAAGAATGTAAGCAAATAACATTGCTTTCAAAGACTTTTAGCAATTGTTATACTTGATGTTGAAGCTATAGATTTCCCATTAAAACCAGGATCAGATTAAGAAAGTTCCCTCTAATGGCTCCTATTCAAATCATCCTGGTTGTCCTTACCATGGTAGGTATGGAGGCGGGAAGATAAAGAGTTCTTTGACTGATGGCTTTTATTCTCCCCATGAAGCATAAGGCAAAGTCATCAGGGAAAAGTGGTGGGATGGGAAGAAACTATCAGATATTTGGCGAGAGGGGAAGGTTTTAAGTAATCATAGCTAGAAAGGGAGAGCAAACTTGCTCAGGACCCATCCAGGGACTGCCAGAAGAGTTAAATGTTCACTGTGTTGTGTAGTAGTGAACTTAAGGGGAAACCTTAAGTTAGTTTGTAAACCTTGAGTGAGTTTGTAATTTCTCTCGAACAATATTTAGCTGCTCATGGGTAGGCATAGCAAAATTATTGAATTTAACCAAGTCTGGGATTTTGCCAGATGATAATGCTAAGTCCTGGGGAAGCTGAGAGTGCTTGAAGGTAGTAATTAAAATGATGATGGCATCTAAAGCAGACCAAGAGAACTGCAAAGACGGATGTGAAGACAAAAGGATGACAGCTGGTGAGAAAGTGACGGGCTCAGCGGACTGGAATCGCAGAGAAGCTGAGGGCTCCCTGATGCGATACAACGCAAGTCATTTTGGTGAGTAGGCTAGAAGGCTGCGGTAAGGGAGTGAGAGCCTTGTGGTTGAGTATGAGGTGCTGCAGTGCCCGGTGTCCAACAGGCATGGGTGAGCACAGGGGTGACGGTGGCTGGGTTGCAGTAAAAGAAGGTTAGAGCTGGAGGCAAGGAGGGCAGGGAACTGGGAGTCAGGGTGTTCTTTGCAGTGGATACATGGTTGTTAAAGTCTCTTCGAATGAGTGGGGAATGAGAAACAGTGAGCTGAGAACTTGTCTTCAGTGAATTCAGAGGAGAAGAGCTGGCAAGCAGTAGAGAGACAGCAGTTGCAGATGGTATGGTGAGATGGATTCTGTGTCACAGGAGCTGGGATTTTGAAGGAAGGAATAAAAGGGCTTGGAATGTCAGGGGAGGGCAAGGAGAACACCTACCCCAGCTCTAAACCCAAGGAAATGTGCCTCTACCTGAGGGCTCAGGGGACAGGCAGATCTGTGAGGGCCTGAAGGTTGGGGGCACAAGAGAGATTGTTTAAGGTGGGTTTAAGGTTAGGAAGGCCCATGGGAGGGCTTGCAAAGGGAAGACTAGCAGGGGATTGGATGAAAATGGGCCCAGGAATGATGAGGGCAGGAAGACCCTCGAGGACTCTGGTGAAGGCTAAAGTACACAGGGATTAGTATCTTGGGGAAAAGAGAAAAAATTTTAACTACTATCTTAAGTAGTTGGCTTCTGGGCCTGGGGGCCTGGGATAATGAGGGCTTTATCAATTCAAATGAAGACAGATGCTGGAAGTTGAGCTGGTTGGAAGGAGGTTCCCTCAGTGAGTCCAGAGGGAAGTTTCCAGAGCGGGGCAGCAGGGGAGGCAGGACACTCCCTGGAGGAGAGCGTTGGTCACAGGCCCCCAGGGTGCATGGTGCCTCTTCAGGCTGCAGTGGCTTCAGAGGGTAGCAGCCTCAGGGACAAAGGTGTCTGGGAAGGCTGCGTTTAAGGTGCTGGGCAGAGATCAAGTCCAGAGTTGGTTTAACCAGCAAGTGGTGTCCTGCCCTCTCATCCCTGCTTATAAACAGCAGATTCCAGGAATGCTGCTTGCTTGGGCTGGGCCCAGCGGAGCAATCCTGGCTGGTCTCATGAAGGCTTGGTTAGTTTCATGGAGTCCCCTCAGGCCAATGCTGGGGAGGAAAAACCCTACAAAAATGGTGGATGCTGGCCCTGCCCTAGGTCCTGAACACAGGCTGAGAGGTTCTCCATACATACTGCCCTGAGGTACTTCAGTATTGCCAAAGCCCTGTGAGGGGCTGCCCTGGGACATCTCTCCTCTCCCAGCACAACCCTGCCAGGTAGGGGTGGGTGTCTCTACTTTGCCAATGCATGAAACTTGCCCAGTGGCAGATGCTTTAGGCTCAGAATCAGTGCTCTTTGCACTGAATCTCCCTGCCTTGCATTCAAGTATTTATGGGCCACCCACCACGGCAGTCACCCAGAGCCACCCTGTCCACAGGAGGACAGTCTTACAGACGACCTTTAAAACATCCCACTCTCAGATCTGACTTCATACGCTGCAGGGTGGAGCCCA
Source organism: Manis javanica (assembly GCF_040802235.1). Taxonomy (NCBI): domain Eukaryota; kingdom Metazoa; phylum Chordata; class Mammalia; order Pholidota; family Manidae; genus Manis; species Manis javanica. The sequence continues at coordinate 205,353,193 of NC_133156.1, forward strand.
AGAGTCCACAGTTTTACTTGAACAATATTTGGAAATGGCCATGCTAGTTCCCATTTGTGTGGGGGCCCTCTTGAGCCACCAGCAGGTGATGGAAAGTGGTTTCTCTTTCTAGGCAGGCAAGAGAAGTCGAGTGGTCTAGCTTTGATGGCTTGCAGCTGAGCTCAAGGCCTAACTGAAGGTCCCCTGCAAACCTACTACCCCCCCATCTCCTTTAGGGTGCCTGAGTCAGAGAAAGATATGTTCCTTTGGGTTAGGTTTTATCTCCAGCTAAAATGCAAATCCTCCGGAGGAGGGGGCAGGGGGTAGAGGACATCAGTTCTTTGGTAATTTGAATATGGGTGAGTTCATCTTATTAGTGCACCGGGAGAGTAAACAAGGAGAATAAATCCTTAGTGGAAAAACAATGTGATTGTGGTAGGTCACAGCCCAGGCCAGTGACAGTAAGACAACCAGACTGCGACCTGCCCTCTGGGAGCATCTAGAGGGGAAATGGGGAGAAAAAGGGAATAAGCTCAGAGCCCAGGGCACTGCCCGGGGGGAGCAGGTCTGGGGAAGGAGAGCAGGCACGGTGCGGAGTGGTGGGGCAGCAGGGCTCTTGGAGCACACAAGAAATCCAGAGGGTTGGCTCAACCACTGGACTGGCTACTAGGACAGGTGGTGGAGAGGGGGCATTATGGACAAAGCTCTCGCCATGGCCTGAGAGTACCAGGGAAGGTGTCCGGAGTCCCAGAGGCCTTTTGATGGCAACTTGAAAGAAGAATCTGATGAGGTGGAGTGTGGCTGAGAAATGAAGGGCATGAGCAGAGGGACAGCAAGGGCGTGGGCACGAGGCTGTGCAGAGGACCCTCCACTGGGGCAGCAGACTGACCATAGGGGTGTGGGGCCTGGCTGGACCAAGCTGCCGTTGAGCTCTGGCCGCTGGCTGAATTCTTTGCTGGCTGCGGTCCCTTCAGCAGCTCCAGCGGTGGCGGAAAAGCGAGCTGAGGGCGGACTGGTAGGGCACTGCCCTACAAACCAGTGCCCCAGCCAGGCCCCCTGACCTCTGGGGAAATCTGCCCGGAAGCGTGTAGGGAAGGAAAAATGTTCCATTCTAACCCTCTAGGTTCTATGGCTGGTCAAAGAACCAAATGGACCTAAAGCAGATTAACAGGAGGGAAAAACCAATTTAAATCACAGAGGTATGTATGCACAGGACCTCCACAAAGATAGGAGACTCAAAAGGCGGCCAGTGTCTTGAGGCTTATATATCATCCTGAGTTAAGAAGGCAAAGGACAGGGGCCTTCTGCGGGGAGGAGGCAACTCCAGGGAAGGTGTAAGGAGGAGACATATGGAGACAAAGTGTGTGACCCTAGGAGGGAAACAGTTCTGTAGGCCGCAGCCCCCTTCTCAGCTCTGAGAGGAAGACACCTTTACCAATGGAGATTTCCTTTACAAATGTGTACTTCCCTACAAAAGCGGAATTCCCGCTGTTTTCAGAGCTTCTCCAGTGCCCGCAGTTTCTTTATATAACCAGCTCGAAATGAGCCTTTTGCCCAAGAGGCCTTTTGGGGTGGCATATTCTGCTCCCTTGCAGGCCTCTTTCTCTCCCACTGCTGCTCACACTGAACATCTGCAAATTAAACTTTCAAAAGATTCATTCCACTTATGAAAAGAGGAGGTTTCCCTGTGCTCAATTCCTGGGAGCCTTTAACTGCAACCAAGGCCCCAGCCTGCTCTGGCAGAATTTCTTCCTCTCAGAGGTGGCTGGGGACCACAGTGCCTCTCTGGGCAAAATAAAAAGGCTGATTAAAGAATTACAATCTTAACAAAAAAAATAGAAAAAGAAAAAAAAAGGCCAAGAACAACAGGAAGCTGAGCAGGAAGTTCCCATAGAAGATGGAAATATTTGAGACTCATGCTGAGAGCAGAGGCTGAGGGCAGAGGGGATTTCAGGGACACACAGCCCTGGCAGCCCTGGTCTGTCCCACCCAACCCCCTGGTGCTGCTTCCTTTGGCAGGATGCCCCTGACCTACTGGCCAGCCCTGCCCACTCCCAGGGGCTCCAGGCACACCTGTGCACAAACAGGCACATGCACACATATGTACACACACATCTTTCACACATGCTTGTCCAGATATGCCCATGCATGCATATACACACATATATGCTCATGCCAACTGATATGTGTATATGGTGAAACCTATTTATACACATAGATGCAGAAAGGGCACATACTCAAAGGCATTTCATGTATAAAACTACAATGAAAGTGAAAGTGAGACCATAGGCCCTTCCTCTCACTTGCTGTATTTGACCACCTCTTTCCCAGGCATCCAAGCCTCTGATGAGGCTTCCAACATGCATGTCCCCCACCTCCATCCCTACCCAGAGCAGCCTTCCTTGGGCAGTACCTAATTTTATCTTTCTAGATCTGTAGTTCTCAAGCTTTTTGATCTCAGGATCCTTTATTCTCTTAAAATATCATGGGGACCCCAAAAAGCATTTATTTATGTGGGTTATATCTATCAATAATGTGGCACTGTTTTCGATTTTTAAAGATTTCTTTAATGTGCAGCTCAATAGAGGACACCTGGATTCTTACACGTGCTTCTGCATTAATTCTCTTTCGATGTGTTTTGGCTGAAGTATACAAAGAAAATCCAGCATCATAGAGATATGCAGTCGGGAAACAGGGGCATCATGGCAGCCTGCATCGGGCAGCCTCTACAATGTCCCCCAGTGACCCCACCTTCTGATCTTCATGCCCTTGTAAAATTCCCTCTTGGGTGTTGGCTGGACCTGGTGATTTGCTTCTAAGGAAAACACACAGCAAAAGTGATGGGATGTCACTCTGAAGATGAGTCACAAAGATGGTGACTTCCACCGAGCAGGCTCTCCATTGCTCTGAGGGAAGTCAGCTGCCATCCTGCAAACTGTACTGTGGGGAATCCTCCCTGGCAAGGAGCCACAGACTGCGTCTGGCCAATATCGAGCAGGGAGCTGAGGCCCTCAGTGATGAACCGCATCCTGCCAGCAACTGCGACTGTGAGTTTGGAAGCAGATCCTGCCCTTGTGGAGATGTCCTGTGAGACTGCTGCCTGTGGGAGACCAGAGAGGCTTCCAGCTCAGCCATCCCTGGAGTCCTGACTTACTGTGATGTGCTTTGAGGGATAAATGTTTGCTGTCTCAAGCTGCTAAATTTGGGGGGTAATGAAATGTGCAGCAATAGATTACCAATAGATTACACCCCATGGAAGATCTTGGATGTCCCACTACTCTAGATCTGCCTCTGTTCAGCTGCGGTAGTGAAGTTCCCAGTCAGTATCTGCTCATCTCTCAGGGTGCTATTCTCTCAGCTGATATGGGGAAGAGAGCAGGGAAAGGAAGCAGGCCCTGCACAGGCGACCAACAACAGGTAACGTGCAGATGAGGAGCTGGGCAGTGCCTGCACATGAACTTGCTCCTGCCTGATGGTGGCCTTCCAGGCAGTATGCAGCTAACAAGAGATCAGCAAAGTCACTAGGTTAATGATGGCAGAGTAAGGGCAGGTTTCTAGGTAGCAGTCCATGCCCTCCACTGCCAACCCACACTCTCAGCACCCCCATCCCTGGGCTCCCTGGGAGTCAAACTGTAAACAGTGTGGGGCCTTGGGTGGTCTTAATCACAAATTATCCTATTTCCTCTACCTTTTGGGTTAATACATAGACAGTGAGAATCTGACTTAGTGAAAAGTCTTCTGTCTGAATTATCCCATGTTCATGCAGGTCCATTCATATGTCTGCCTCCAAAGTTTCTGAACTGCTGGTGGCACAGATCTTTGTACAGTTGGAAAAGCTGAGGCAGGAAGAAGAACCAATGGTATCTAGGGCTCCTCTGTCTGTGGTGGAACCAGAAAACCAAGGTTCAAATGGAGGAGGGATTCCTTAAACTCTGGTCTGCCATGAAGATGTGATAGTGCCTAATCTCTACATCCTCCCAATCCTGCCTCATACCCTAGACCACTTCAGGCTTTCTCCACTGGCAAGTGCATGTGCGACTGAGAATCAGCGCCCCAGAGACCATCTGGGCACATCATTCCATTGCAGAGGGATACACAACAACCCCAGTCCAAGAAGTGATGTGACCAGTTCAAGGTCACCCAGCAAGTTGGAGAGAGTGGCAGCATCAGGCTTTTGGACAAGTCTCCCACCCCCTACCCCAACCCCAATCTGATTAGAGCATCGTGGGTGGGGCCTACCTCCTCCCCCAAGCTGTAGGGGTCTGTGCAGGCTGTGCTGGGCTCACAGCACTTGGCACTCAGTAGAAGCTCAATAAATATAAATGGAGGAGGAGGAGGCTGGCAAGCATTCAAGTTTGGTCTGTGGTCAAGCTTAGGAAGCTAAGCTGTGGTTAGTATTAAAGGTTAGTTTCTGACAAGGTCAAGGTTAGAGGGTTGGTCAGGATGGGGAAGTCAACCATAGGAAGGGGCTAGGAAGTCAGGCTTTGCTGGGGGTCAGCCAATCTCTGAAGGAGTTTAGAGGTCAGTTTGACAGGGATAAGAGGTCAGCCTTTGGCTGCAGTATTTGCTCCCTGCAAAGCTAATTGGCCTCTCTGGTGCTTCATGTAGCCTCCCTGCTATCCCAAGGGCTCTGCTAGTCCAGAACGTCCTGAGCAGGGAATGAAGTCAGCTTGTAAGTGGCAGTAAGAGTCACACTCTCTGGGCTGAGGATTGGGGTGACCTTGCCTCCAGGGCTGTCCCCAGCAGCTGGCCTGGGATGTAGACCCTGCATGAAGGGGCAGTGATTAAAAGACTTCAGACCCTTGGAGGCATTTCCTGTTTTCCAGTGAGTTGAAAACTCAGTTTCCTGCTTAGAAGAGTCCATAGGGATGGATTCTTTTTTTGGTGGTGGGAGGGCTGTCTGAGGCTAGAGGATGCAGGCTTTGCTGGGCTTGAGGACCAGCCCTCAGGGCTCATCTGGGAGGTGGCACCCAGGGTGAAGGGTGGAAAAGGAGAGGAAGAGTCCCCAGCTGCCTCTGCCCATTTCCTGGCTGAGTCTTAGCTCACCCTGACAGCCTTTAGAGAGAGCAGCCCAAGTCTAATTCTGTCAAACAACTGTATCATTTTACATGGAGAAGGAATTTCTCTGGAAAGAGAAAGCAAAAAGCATGTAGGATCTGCGTTGGGACAGCGCCCAGGAGCCCGGTAGCAGAAGCCAGGTCTTTGTTGCCAGGGGGATGCAGTTTCAAATCACAGGCTTGAGTCCTGGATCTGCCAGGGGCTGGCTGTGTGACTGGGACAATTTCCTGAGCTTGCTGAGCTTCAAGGCCTTCATTTCTCAAACAGGGGCCCCACTGACCATCTCCCAGGTGGAACAGTGCCTCGCTGGCCCCTGGCAGGCACACAGGAGGCTAGCCTCCTTTCCTCCAACTGAGCACAGGGGTACCTGGAAAATAGCCACACACCTGTCCCCACAGCAATCTCATCATCTCCTTTGCTGCCAAAAGACACTCCCAGCTGTGTCGGTGGCTCCCCAGCCCCGCCTCCCCTCCTTCCTGCCCCTGCAGGCCCATCAGGGGCTCCAGCAACTCACTGCACTCTTGGCTTTCTCACATTGCCTCACTGGGTGGTGGACTGGCCGTTTGGGGGGACAGGCTTCCCTGCTCGGCCCCATCCGCCTTGCCTTCAGCTGCTTTTATCCTCCTCATGCCAGACTGTGTGCTCCTCTCCCCCTGCTGTGGATCACCCAGGAGAACTGCCACCCCCCTCCATGGTCCACATATTAAACACCCCCATGCACAGCTGGGATGGCTGGAGAGGAAAGCAGGGCCATTTAGTAAGGACATTAGCATGGACCATGACATTCGAGGAGGTATTGGCCAGGACAAAACTGTGTGACCCCATCCCCTGGTGGGGTTTACTCAGCTGGCCTCGGCTAAGTGGCTAAGCAAGGGAGGATGGGGAGGGGCCATCCAGCCCAGCCCTCGCTCTGATTTCATCTGTCTCTCATGTCACTACGCTCGTCTCTTAGTGAACAATGCCGACTAGTATGGGCCCTTGGGTGTGGACCCTCTTAGAGCAGCTGAAATTGCTGGAGGCAGTCACCTGACTAACATCATCTAGGCCAGGGCCGTCGCCAGGCCCCCTGCTCACCTGAGCAGCAAGTGGCCTCACACTGCCTGCTACCTACTCCTCCCTCCCCGTCTCTCTCCTCCTTCATTCTGCCCTCCTCTCTCCTTCCTGCTCTTGAAATTCAAACCTGGTCTTCCAGGTGGTCATTAAGGTATCTTTGCCAAGAGATGGGGCTAGAACACATTTTATTTAATAGTAGCTTGATTTCTAACTTAAAAAATACACAGCCATACAGTCTGGACCTCCATTTGCATTCTTGCTTCACATGTTGGGGTGGCCTGGGTCTTTAAACACATTATATAATTCACATGATGGTCTTACTGCTGTTGTCTGTCATCTGTCAACACCCCACCCCCATGCCCTGTAAGTTCTGTAAGCATGTAGGTTTTTTGTTTTTGTTTACTAATGTCCAGGTGAATAGCTGGTACATAGTAGGAACTCTGAGAACATTTGTGAAATAAATGAGTGAATGAATAGTTCTATGTCCTCTGTCCTGTGTATAAATATTTTCTGTCCTGTTCAAATAGACCTAAATTGTCATTGGGTCTGAGAGTTTGGGCAATTTAGTTTTCTTATCTAGAGAATGGGCATAAGAACACGACAGTTTCATGGAGTTGTAAGAACTAAACACATTATATAATCTCTGAGCCTCAGTTTCTTCACTATAAGATGGGGATAATTAGAGTATTTACTTCATGTGATTTTTGTGGGGTTTAAATAGATTGTTTATGTGAGGTGCTTAGTGCAGTGTCTGGAACAAGGAGGATAATGATAAATGATTAAAAACTAAAGAAGGAAGCATGAATGGTGGGATTCTGCAGTTGGTGCCAGGAAGGAGCCTGTGCAGAGCCTCACAAAACAGCACCTGGGTGGCTGCCTGCTCCAGTGAGCAGAAGGCCTGAGAGGCGAGACATTTGGAATTGTTTACTTGGCATTTGGGTCCCAAAGCCAGGGCTGACCTGCTCTCAACCATCAGGCAGCGTGTACCTGATAGATGGGGAAGCGCAGGCCAAGAAGCCTGCATTCTCCCACCATTCACGAGGACAAGGCTACCTTTATTAAAGGGCTGGGCTGGGCACTCTCGGAGACTGTCCCACCTGCAAAGACCAGCAGCCTGCTGTGAAGGATTCCCATGACCTTGACAATCTCATGTTGCACAGTATTGGAGGCTACAGCAGTGCTGCTCTGGAAAGCAGGCCTCCCTCCCTGCTGCCCCTCCAGGGCACGGGAAGCTGAGTGGCCACCCAGAAGCCCCTCTGCCCTTTGCCTACCCTCATCCTCCTCATCCTTTAGTGCCTCTCACCACTGCCTCCTCCAGGAAGCCCCTGGATAATGCAAACCTGACCCCTGTGGACTTTCCTGGTGTCATTGGCAAGGTTTCTGTGTCCTTCTTGTCTGCCTTATGCTGCTCTTCCAACAGGCTAGATTACTTGAGCTGAAGTACTTTAAAGTAAAAAACAGACTTAATAATGTGGCTTCTATGCCTTCTTCCCACTCTCTGCCACTGTAGACACCATGACAACACACGTCTTGTGGTCCAGTAATTTTATTGCATGGGGATCTTGAGGCACCTGGTAAGCCAAGCCCTGGACTACCCAGGTACAAGGCAACAGAGAAGGTGCAGACTCCCCATTGATTCCTTCTGCAAGAAATCTGTTAGACCTGCTGTTTTTCAGTTCAGGGGCACAGCCACATAGACAGGCTTTCCTGAAGCAGCTCAGAAGCCTCCTAACTCCAGCCAGGCCCAGTGGCCATGGCTTCCCTGGAACAGGCCTGCTGATGGTGGCTTTCTCTCCTGGAATGTGGCTGGGGGTGGGGAGAGAGGTTTCAAACTGGGGATGCTGATACTTCAATGTGACCTGTGGAGCATACAGATTTGGGAGGATGAGTTCCCTCATTTCCAGAACTTCAGAGCTCTCTCTTCTGGGCCATTAGGCAAGAAAGGTATAGACTGGTTATAATGTCATTCAGTGGAATGCTTGGAGATGTCTTCTGACTTTACTCAACAGTTCTTTGGTTTCTCCTGATTTTTATTTAAATTAATTGGTAAGAAGCTTGCTTCTCCTTGGGAAAACACTTACTTAGAAATAATTGCCTGAATCAGAGAGGAAAATACGTGATAAACACAACCTTGTTCTTGGGGTGGGTCTGGAGGTCCATGCATGTCATCTCCAGGTAGGCAGGCGATGGTGCTGAGAGGGGTAAGCTGAGAGGAGGGTATTTTCAGGATGATGAGGGCAGAGGGCCTATGGAAGTGATTTTGAAGGCTGAAATGGTGACTAACAGGTTAGGCCATCCCCTCACCTTAGGATGACAAGCAGTAAATTCTAGTCACTTCTGTAACTCTTGAGGAGTAGGGAGTTTGGCTAATTGACATTTCTGGTGTACTCAGGAGTATCCTTTTGAGTTCCAAATGTTCTTGAAAACTCTGTGTTGGATAAAGAAGAGGAGAAGCCTTGCAGAACCAGGGCAACATGAGTGGCAGAAAGGAGCCCCACAGTGAAGGAGGAACCTGGACAGAGTAGAAGTCACCATGGTGGTCAGGAATACCAGCTGCACAGGGGAGGTGGGCTTCAGCTAAGCACGGAGACTCAGTGGCCAGTCTGTGCTCCAGACCCAGTCTGCAAGGGGTTCCCATCCTAGGAGTTTCTTGGACTTCAAAGGCCTGAAGTTCTGAGGGGCAGGTGAGAAACTGAGTCCTCAAGAGGCTTGAATGGGCACTGGCTGCAAGAAGATTCAGTGTGCTCCTCTAGCCAGACAAAAACAAAGGTGCTGCCTGTTCTGCTTGCCTGTCTCCCAGCACTTGAAAGCAGACGGGACAGTTTCACTCAAGGCAACACAGCCCAGAGCCACATCCCATCTACTCAGCCCTCTTCTTCCCTTTGGTGGTGGTCCCAGGAGCACAGAGGTGAGGCTGTGGGGGACAAACACTGTTATTTGCCTCCTTTGCGCATCTTCAAAGAACATGGGGAGAGCTGACACCATGCGTAGGGCTTGCAGTTTGTAATCTCTAATGTACAAAAGGCAAAGAGCTTCATCAGTGCCACCATGCCATTCACAAAGGAGACAAAAATGCTCGCTGGGATTGAGAACTAAGACTTAACATCATTGTATTTATTAGGTTCTGAAACAATACACATTCACATCCTTTTGAATACAGTACATTTGGCACAATAATGTTTACAATGAAATAACACTAATAAATGGCAAGAGATTAAAATTACATCCAAAAAGGGAAAAATAAAATGTACAAATGAAGCATCACAATACAAAAAAACCCCCCAAAAAAACCAATAACAAAAACCCTAAAATTGAATACATTTTATTTAGCCAGAATTATTTTGCACATAATTTAAAAAGAGGTAATTTTTTTGGCCTTCTTTTTTTTTTTTTTTAAGCAAGAATGCATTGTTTTCACCTTTGGAGGAAAAAAATTATGTTTCCACTTCACAAAGTCCATAATGACGGAACACAGGAGAACAGCTATCCTTCATATATTTTTTTTGGCAATTTTTTTTTTTTTTTGCACTCTTTTTCTCTAACAGGAAAAAAAAAAAAGAGCTAGGGAGATTAGAAAGAATCCACAGAAATGTAATGGTATGTCTGCTTCCAAACTCTTGTGAAAACTGAAATGAAACAATGGCTACTCAAGGAACACCTGGCCTTTTTTCTCTACTACAGGGATTTGAATTGGCCTGTGTGAGAACCTGGGCAGCTCCAGCCAGACTTTGGGTGCTGCATGGTGGCATCTGTGGCCAGCTGAGCCCCTAATTTACTGCCTAGAGCTTAGAGCTGCTGGGTGGAATGTAGTATTATTTGACTTCCCAGCAAAAGTGCAGGTGGTCCTGTAGGAAGGAACTAACCCCTGCAGACATGGGGATACCACCACAGCCTTGGACAAGGCCAGGGGGCACTGCAGTTAGAGCCTTTGCTTGGCTGTTCCAAGTTTATCCTGGGGAAGGAAGCAGAGAGCAGTAGTGATGCATGAATGTCGTGGGCAGGACTGTCGTGTCTTCTTAAAAAATGAGATGATGCCACCATGAAGATGTCTCTGTGCTTGTACTCGACTCCAGAAGAGTCTCTCCCCAGTATGTCAAGTTACCGAAGATGAATTAATCTACTTTTTTTCAGCACTTCACTGGTATGCCAAACACACAAATTGATACAGAATAATATTTGAAATGATTGTAAGAATGGATAGTAATTGCACCTGAGTTTTTAAAAAGGAAAAACAAAAAAGAACTGACTGTTATCATTAGTAACAAGGCTATAACCAGCTGGATGCAAATATGGACACCATCTCTCTGTGGGCTTGAGCTAGTCGCTGTCCAAGCTTTGAAACCACTATCAAAAACATTCCTTTCTCTTCCCCATCTCTATCAGGGCATAATAGAGCACAGGAGAACTATATGTGAGATTTAATATAGCTTAATATTTGTTTACATCTTTTAAGATAAACGAAAATCAAAATGAAATAAACAATACAAAGGACCCCTTCTCAAAGAAAAAAAAAAAGAAAGAAACACATCCTATCTCTTGGTAACTTGAACCAATACACTTACAGAGTATTGCACCTGGACATTATTATAATTATTCTTTCATAGACTAAAGTTTTATAATATGCCTGAACATGCAGCAGTTGATACCTCTAAAGTCAATGAATTAATTCCACAGGCCTTGCAGCAAACACTATATACAAAAATCCCAAATGTACAAAAGGCAAAAAGCTTCATTAGTGCCACTTTGCCAGTCACAAGTATATATATTTAGGGGCAGCTGGGAAATCCACGTGCAACAGCTGGAATGGATTCCATTCCCTGCTAAATCAGTTCAGTAAAATAGGGATTCAAATGACCTCCAGGAAACATATACACAAAGCCACAGAGAACCCTTGGAAATCAAAGAATGTAACACTGTCAGCGTATCTACAGGAGGTAACATCATGTCCATTAAATAGTGTCCCCATGAGTTGTGCTGCTTGTCACAAAGAAACAAAACTCCCAGTACATCTTGCCACACTGTCAGTTTTCAAGCAAGTTCAGTCTCTTGATACCCTCTGTATAACCCATGTTTAGTCTTATTCTGCTTGTTTCAAAAGCAGATATTTCATATTTAACTTTACATGTTTAATGTTTAAAAACCACAACACAGTAGTACTACCATTGTGTAGAAGTGCGCAAAAAATAACACACTGCTGCAGAAAATAAATAGAGTTAATGCCGGGAGTTTAGGGCCAAACTGGAAAGAGAACTTGGGAGTGGAGTTTTGCTGGAACCCCAGGGTCATGGCCATCAATGCGTGGCCTGTGTTCAGGCAGACCTTTTACATTGCAGGGCACTGCTTGTTTCCCTCCCCCAGTTCCTACAGCCCCCATGCCACTACAGCACTCACAGCAGCCACCATGGACAAGTGGTTTCACACTGTGTATTAGCCCTTTAATATCTACCTGTATTAATACTGGAATTCTTTTCTTTTGGCCAATTAGAAAGCAAATTTGATGATATAGTTTTCAAATGTTAATGAGTTCAAAGTCAAATTCCATTTTCTACAAAATTTCTTCACGAGATACATGCTTACACAACTTTGGCATGCCCCAAAGCTAAAACCAAAGCAAGCAAGAATCAGCCATTTCGGAGCAAACCAACACAGGTAGCCAACCGTGCACCTCTCCATCTCTCTCCTCTGCAGGGACACCCCGAGGGCACCCACCCTCATGCTGAAGAAGCACCAATTCCTTCTCCTGGACAGAAGGGCAGAGGATGGCAGGCGGAGGACTGGAGGGCTGACTAGTGAGGGCTGACTAGTGAGAGCTGTTGGGACTCTCCGTTCAGAAGCAGAGCCAGAGCCTTCCTGTTTCCTTCCATTGTTGTGTCCAGTGAGAGAAGTGAAGTGGCTTCACGACTGGGGCCCTCAAGGAGCAGAACAGGCTTTTTCCAACATGGCCGTGTGTCCTGCTAGCTGCTGACCCATGGCGATTCTGCATTACTGGTGAGACAAGAACTGAGAGTGCCTTCTGGTCCTCAGGTGGGAGCAGGGAGGAGCCGGCCCGGGGTGGGGATGCAATAAATAGAGGGTGGACAAGGCGTTGGGCTCTGGGGAGGAGAGGCAGTGCCGGCCGTCAGCCCCTGGCAATAGGCACCCCTTCCTGCAGCATCACCGAACTCCACCTGCAGCCACTTCTCAGGGCATCAGGTCTTCACCAAAGTAGGAGAAGCCTTTGAATTCCTCTTGGTTGATCTGCTTCACAATGGCTTCATCTACGAGTGTGAGTACCGGCTCCTCCCGGGTAAAGTCTTGGTCAAAGTTGTTGACGTCTCTTTTGGTTTTCTGTGAGAAGAAAAGAGAGAGCACTGACTCCAGGCTGACCTTCCTCCCCAGAGCCCCCACAGAGAGTGGGCACTGTGCTGACCAGCCTCTTGCCAAAGCAGGCCTCTAGCTACTGAGAGCAGACACGAGCTGTTCCAATGAGGTAACGATGGATGGCCCCAGGACCAGGAGGTGACAGAGCACTTGGAGAAGAATGAGTCCAGGTGAAAAGGAAGAAGAGGTGAGAGGGTATGATGGAAAAGCAGGGAAGTGGGATTCCCACAGACTGTGCTGGGGGGTGGAGGTGTGTGCGTGTGGGACGGCGGGATGCAGCACTCCCAGCTCACTCCCCTTCCGGCATCTGCCCTAACCTTCTGGCTCCAGTGAGATCTCCCTCCATGAGACCCAGGGAACAAACCTGAATCCCTTTCCCACTAAGCATCCAGTGGTCTTACTTCCCTGTAGGTAGACCTCATAACTTTGCCATGTCTGCTCCATATGACAGCCTCCCTAATAAGCAGGAGTATGGGTAGGAGGGCAGGACCATTATCTGGAAGCCTGCCTTGATCCCTACCTGTACTCACCATGAACCCTATTTTGTGCTCCCACATTACTGCTATTATTACATTCAACATGCTGACTTGCAAAGAAATGTTTATGCTTTTATCCCTACCAATAGCTCCTTAAAGGCAGGGGCCTTATTTAATCTGGGTCCCTAGCAATAAGCGTCTTCTGAATGAATGAACATGGGAGAAAACCCACCACTGACTCCCCAGCTCAGAAGAACCTACACCCAAGTGTGGGCTCAAGTTTCCAAAAATGGGCTTATGGTTCACTGGGGTGGAAGGCAACAATCAAACAAATCCTAGCTTTGGGAGAAAGTCAGGAAGTGTGCATAATGCTCTCTGATTTTAGGGGCTTGTGGTTGAGGAGGGAGCCAGTATTCCTGTCTAGAACACACTGCAGTGGTTAGAAAAACTTCCATGGAGAAGTTGGGCTTGACTGGGACTTGAAGAATGAGTTATAATCATGTTGGTAGAGAAGGAGGAAGTCACCTTGGCAGGGAGAAAGATGGGACAGAGGTGGCGGGCAAGAACATGAGAGATGTACTCATGGGCTCTCCAAGATGCCTGGACAGAGTCCAGCATGGGGATGACAGGGCTAAGGGTGGAGGCTGACTGCGGAGGACTGCATACCCGGCCCCCTCCTCCACCAGGCACAGCACAATGCCGAGAAGTCTGAAAGAGCTCTTACAATACTTTTTCAGACACTGCTTAACTGATGTTCCCCAGGAACAGTGACTTGGATGATGGAGTAAGTCATGTGGGAAGATCATTATTATGTGTAGGAAGACTAACATTAATGTATGCTATATTCTAGGGAAACCATTAACCTAAAAGATGTTAATAAGTAGTCTATGAAAAAGGTGGTTTTCAGACAAAGGTTTATTTTGTACCCTGCTCTTGGAGATTTGCCATGCACATTGGCAAATTAAAGACTCCGATACATCCCAGCGTCAAGAAATCTGGTTCCCTTTGTTTAGGTTAGCCTTCTTCACACTTGATGTAACACTTTCTTTTCCCCTTTTTTCGAATAGCTTCTTAACATCTTTCCCCAGAGGAGAGTTCTGCAGAACGTGGTTTGGGAAGTGCTGCTTTACAGTTTACAAAGCACCTTCACATACATTTTCCCATTTGATTCTTGGAACGAACAGGTATTATTATCCTGATTTTACAGGTGAGGAAACTAGCCCAAAGAAGTGTGGTCATTTGAAAGCAGAGCCAGACTCAAATCCAGGTCTCAGCATGATGCTTCTGATGGTGTGGGATGTCTGGAGAGCTGGGCACCAGAGAGATGGGAAGACATAGCAAGGATCGACTAGGAGACATTTCGGTACAGCTGCTACGCTGAAATAAAGCCAGCAAGGCCAGAGTGGTGGAGGAGGGCCAGGGGCTGGGGAGAATGGGTAATGTGGACTGGGTGGGCTTGACAGGGGAATCTGGTTTCAAACTGTCTTGGCCTGAGAGCAGAATCAGATGGATGGCACAGAGTGGGAATGAGCTGATCTTTCCAGTACTTCTGCCCCTCACTCCTGCTTGACATCTTCTCTCTGGGCTTGAGCAGCATAGTTCAGTAGGTCTCAAGAGACCTTGGATGGGAAACAGAAGGAGTCACAGAAAACCCCAGGGATGGAAGGAGGACCTGCAGCTGTAGGATGTGTGGGTTGCCTTTGAGCAGGGTAAGCAGAGAGCTGACCCCCAAGCGAGAGGACTATCTGTTCTACGGCTCCAGTGTGTGCTGAGCAAGGAAAAGGTCGGGGGTGGGAGGGATCCTTCACGGCCTGGGGCTTCAGAGAGGAACCACAAAGCCCATCTCCGTAGTGACACATGCGTCCAATGGATGGATGCCGTTGAGGGGAAAGGCATAGTGTCACCTCTTCTGAAGAGCTCTATCAGACGAGGGATGGGCTGCTTTGATTGAGGAGTGGCTGCAGAGTACGGCTGGCTGTGCTGGGTGTGATGAGTTCAGGAGGATTAGGGCAGAGAGGAGTGACTTGGGGAGCACTGAGTATTATCCCAGAAGACAACCAAGGGACATCCTCAATGGGGGTGGGGAGCATAGGGGACCAGTGGGGAGGAGGCGTAGCTGGGTGAAGAAGAGAGGCAAGGAATAGGGCAGGAGGAAAACTCAATTTGCAACATCCAAGGATGGGCCATGCCCAGGTCTCCTGCATTTCCAGGGGCAGGACCACTTCCTTCCCCCCTCTCACTGGTCGCTAGTGAGGAGCATGTGTAAAGAACCTTAGGAAATCTATACGTGTTCTGACTTTGGCTCTGCCTGTCTACCTGCTTGTCTGTGCTTCAACTTTCAATCATTAGTGCCCATTAGTCATGGAAACTGGTTTCATTTCCTGAGGTCAGCCGAGCATAGTGATGGAGCTAGATTTCACAGGATGTCCAAATTTCATGGCTTGCTGATTGTGTACCAGGGAACCAGGCTCAGTCAACACAGACAAGGATGTCTTCCCAGAGCACCTCTGGCTCCACTGTGGGTTAGCCTGGGGAGCCATCTAGCTCAGCTCTGGGCTTTCCTGGGGTCCCAGAATCACTGGTGGCACCTCAGAATGGCATTCCTCAAGAGCTCTATAGAAAAACACACTTGACTCACCCACTCCCTTACACAACCTGGCCTAGTCCCTATTTTCCTTGGAGACATTTTACATGCATATTAGTTATTCATTTCCAATTCAAATCATCAACATCCCCACTATGTGTAATTCCTGACTATGTGCAATTCCTGACTATTTAACTTTAGGGACTTAGGAAGTTTTCCAAAGCAAATACCCCTGGAACACATCATCCCCTATTCACAGCATGTAGATAGTGCACCATTCTCACATTTGAAGAGATCCAGGGATTATATATCCTTGACTCGCTGATTTTCTTTGAAAAGCTGCTGCTGGCTTCAGAGCAGGCGCAAGACTCAACTCCAGCATCCTAATGGGCAAACTCCCAGAGACTCTCCCTGCTTACCTGATCCTTGGTCATCCTATATGCCTTTCCTAAAGTTTAAATACCAGACTCCTAACACACACTGAATGGCCTGAGAGGTGACACTGAGACTAACTGTCTAGCTCTTCAGATCATCTCTTTTCCATGAAGCCCTCTCACATCCTTTGGCCCTCCTGCCCCTTAAGGAAGGCTACACGGAGTAGCATAAAGAGCACTGGCTGACATTTCATCCTGTCCCTTCCTACTTATATGACATTGTATGAAGTTACTCTTTGAGCCTTGGTCTTTCCATTTGTAAAACAGGAGTGGTAACAGGTACCCTACAGATTGCCTTGAGGAGTGAGATGCCAGATGTACTTAAGTGCAGACCCAATACATAACGGGCACTCAATGAGTGTGAGGTCCTGCCCTCCCTCCAAGTGCACTGTGGGCATGTGTCATGCACAGCTGGCTGTGTTACCCACCACCGTCTATGTGACCTGTTCATCAATGCCAAGAGTGTCCTGAAGGCAGGGACTGAGACTCATATGTCTCTGCATGCCTCCAAATTCTGAATGAGCGCTGAGCTGGAGCCTTTCTGGACATCCCAGGCTTCCTCTAGCAACTTTTAGAATCTCTAAAAGTACCTTACTGCTCTTGGGCAAAGTGCCAAGTTCTGACACTCGCCCACTTGGAAGGACCTCTGGGATCTTGTCCCTGCTGACGTGGCCAGCTTCACCTCCCAGACCCTGCTGAACCATGAAGTCCTCTGGACTTACTGGCCTCCTGCCTCCAAGACTTTGCATAGCTAATCCTCTGCCTGGAACACCCACTCCTGCTTCCCCACTTGCCTTCTGTCCCATGTCTTCCTCACTGAGCTGGCTCCATTCACCTTTCCTGTCTTGGCTTAGACGCCCTTCCTTCAGGAAGCCTCCCTATCCCTCCGAGCCTCTCATGGGTGCCCCATAGTCTGTCCTAACTCTTATCACAGCACTTATCACACTGGATGTCCTCCTATCCACTCATTTTTGAACTCCTTGGGGGCTGGAACTTGACTGAACTCACTTTTCCATCCAATCCTAGCAAAATGCCTGGCACATAGCAAGTGCTCCATAAATATCGCTGGAAAAATGAATGAACACACTGCTCTTGTGGCTACATTATTTAAAGCCAGTAAAGTGACCTGGATTCAGGACCAGGGGCAGCTGTCATGCCAGAGAGGTTTTTCATCTGGGGAAGTACAGGCAGAGTGGGGAGAGGGCTGAGGTCTGATTCACACAGGGCCCGGAGCCAGGCAGCCCAGCCCAGCAGCCCCACAGGGCCCTGAGAAACTGGCAGGCATGGGCCTAGTTAACGGGTTTCCTCTCCCAGCAGCCATCAAGTTGGGTCACTAGGGTTCCTTGACTGCTGGTATAGGATGGAAACAGAAATAGGCTTAACCAGAGTTTGGGAAAATTGCATCAAGACAGATGGGCTAAGGGGCCTTTAGGGATTTGGTGGGTATGTCCCTAACCCTTGTGGTTGATGTTAAGAGGAAATGACATTCCTATTCCCTTTGGCATTCTTTCCAAAATAAGGTCTTGGATTTCAGAGGTCTGGGGCTAATCTTGCAGTGGGGGAGTAAGACAGCATTTATGGAAACAGAGTTACAGGTCACTCCAGATCCTTCTGGGAAATTGCATCTGAGGAGCAAAGCCAGTGGGCCTGCCTTATAGATTGCCCAATACTGCTGAGGGCTGGGGACTCAGCAGGCTCTGGTGGTGCTGGTGGTGTTTGGACCCCAGTGTGGACACAGGCAGGGGAGCCTGCATACTTGTTTCCTGTCTGGCTGGCACAATTCTTCCCTAGCCCTTACTGTGCTGAAGTCATAAACACAAGCCTTTAGAGAGCCAGTTATTTCTGTTTCTGTCTTCCCCTGATTACAGATCAGCACCTGACTTTATTCTAAAGCACAGAGAAAACTCCCTGATATTATAGGTGGGGGCTCAGGGTTGGTTTTCACAAAGCCACCTTGCTCATCCCTGCCCACCCCTTCATCTCTGCTTGGAGTGCCAGCAAGAGCATAGGTAGCAGAGTGGCCACAACCCAGGGTTCCTCTCTCCCAAGGATGTGACAAGAATGGGGGAGATACGCCATCTCCATATGGTCTCCAAAATGCCAGCTTTCTTCTATGTCCCATGTCAGGTTCCAACATCTCTTGTCTTTCCTGACACCAGTCTCACCCCATCCCACCCTCCTCCATCCCCACAACACTTACTGGATCACACATTTGGCCCCTTCTCTAGCATTTTATGTGCATCATATTCTTCTCTTATAACCCATCAGATACCTACTGCAAGCAGGGTATGTGTGGCAGGGTTTAATATGCATTTGCTCAAAATAATTTTATTTACCGAACCAGTCAAACCCAAATTCTCCTAAGCTTTGAAATGTCAGTATTCTTATCTATGTTCTATATACCTCTCTTAAATATTCTAAAAGAGAAAGTAAGAACTTAAATAATTAGACTGCTTGCCCAAAATCTTTTAACCCCAAAATCATTATACCCACACATTCTAATTATCAGAGTATACATGAGTATGTTTATACACACATACTTACATGTGAAGTTAAATGAAATACAGAATGTATAACTGCGTAGTGTGTTGCCTAGCAAAATGAGGATTGGAACAGAATTCAAGTTAACTATCATTTACCTAGATATTTCTCTAAACATAATCCCCTACCCTTTCCCTACCTTTGATTTTGTTAACCAAAAACTGGCCATATTTTTGGATTTTCTTTATAGAAAAAAGAGCGAAACATACAGAAGTTGTCTAGCACTGGGCTGTCCATGGAACATTCTATAGCACTTATCTTGTCCCAAGCCACTGAGGGCTCCCTGCTTTTCATCCAGCTGCTCCTTCAAATGTGGTGGTCAGAGCTGACTGTTTGATCCCTAACTCTGGTCTGAACAATGCCATGTGCAGTGGCAGGATCCTCTACTTGGTGGGAACTCTTAAATTAAACTGATGTCTAAGATACTATCAATGCTTTATCATTTCTTAAGTAGCTGTGATAAATTATTGGTGTTCTTAGTTTTATGAATCCAATTTAACTCTGGTACTGGTTGAGTTGTCTCTCCTGAAAAAGATGTATTGAAATCTTAACCCCTAGTACCACAGAAATGACCTTATTTGGAAGTAAGGTCTTTGCAGATGTAAACAAATTAAGATCAAGTCAGTAGGGTGGGCCCTAATCCACTATGGCTGGTGTCCTTCTGACAGGGAGAAATGCTGACTCGGAGACATGTGCACGGGGAAGGCTGTGTGGAGAGACACAGGGAGTTGGCCATGTGGAGAACAGGGCAATGCCGCCACAAGCCAACAGGCACCTGGGGCTACCCGGAGCTGAAGGAGGCACAAGAGGGTTCTTCCCCTGCAGGTTTTAGATGGAGCACGACCCTGCGGACAGCGAAATGGAAGACTTCTTGTCTCCAGAACTGGGAGACGATACATTTCTGTGGTTCCAGACCACCCAGTCAGTGGTCCTTTGTTATGACAGCCCTAAGAAACCTATATAAATTCCAATCTTCTGAAACTAATTTTTAGAATCCAACTGTAACCCTTTACATTTAAGCTTGATTTCTTATTTTGGTATTTATTTCTAGACTGTCAAAATCACCATAAATTACAATTCTGTAATTTACCCCTCTGCATCTCGGTTTATTTACCAAGAAAGTGGGGATAACAAATACGCCTAGCCTGCCAAGGGTTGTGTGAGAACATATACACCAAGCTTATTTATGCAAACTCTAAAGTACTATGGGAATGTCGTTTTATGCCTTTTTGTCATCCTGAAATTTGATTGGCATGCCTGCCACCTCTCTATCAAGATGTGTATAAAAGTATTACGTAAGGCAGGGTTGGGCTCAGAGTGCTTAGACCTGCCCTCTAAAAACAGTCCTCTTGCAAAGCTGACACCCAGCCCCACCAGTACACTTTAGGGGTGTGGTTGTTAAATTCATTGTGAATTGACCAGCCATGGTCACTTTTTTCATCTTATTCAGGAGGATGATATCAGAGACTTTCAATGGCTTTGCTGGAATAAAGACACACAATGCCTGCAGTGTTATTCTGGTCTATGGGTCTAGAAATTAAGTTCATTGGCTCCGAGTGATGACCATTTTCCCTTAAGTGTCCACAAACTATCTCTACATCAACACTTCTAGAAACTTGCATTAATAACATTGCTTTCAAAGTATCTTGAATCCGTATTTTTCCTATTTCAAATACTGGGGAGACTGCCCACTTCCCATCATTTGGTATCACTGCTCTGTTCTGTCAAATCTCAATTACCAAATAGTGGGCATGGAAGATTCTTTATTAACCTGAGATATAATTCATCGGGGCCTAGAGCAGAGGCTGCACCCTGGAATCACCAGGGAACATTAATAATGAGGCTGGTCCCACCCCAGAGATTCAGTGAAATTGTTTCGGGACCCGGCTTGGACATGAGAGTGTTATAGTTCCCCAGGTAAGCTTTAATGAATGAGATTCATTAATTCACCTCTCTTGAGTTTCAGTTCACTCCTAGTGGTTACTGTCCTCGTCTGTGTATACTTTGAAGATATTTCCCTTTGGGGAAAATAAGTTAGAGGCAAAATAACATCCTTGCTTTTTGTCATTGCTTAACACAGTGGTTCTCCATCCTGCCTGTGCATCAGAAACGAACATGCCTCTATATGGACACTGGGCCTCACCCCACCCTCAGGAACTGGCACGTCAGGGTGGGGCCCAGACCTCTGTATTTTTTGAAGCTCCATGAGTGATTCCAATGTGCAGCCTGGCTGAGTCTCTCTGAGTAAAGAGACAGTGGGTCGTTGTCTTCCTTCTTTTCCTAGTAGCTTCAAGAGGCTTTTTTTTGCTGTGGAAAAGCCTGTTCAGAAAGGGCCTAAGGCTGTTCTGGATTTTGTTTCCTCTTAAGTTCACACTGGATATCGGCATTCCTTCTCAATGTCACGCTCTTTCTTACTTATTTTATACTGATCTTTATAAAATCAGGGCACCTGAGAGCCCGCCGGCGAGCCACGTCTCTGGAGATGGCACCCTCCAAGAGGGAGTGCGGCTTAGCAGGTCGGCATGGATTCTCCGTGGCCACACTGCCTGGACACCAGTCCTGGTTCTCTCAATCTTTGTGGCCTCAAATCAGGCTGCCTCTCGGTGCCTCAGTTTCCTCATCTGTAATGGGGATATCAGTAGTCTTTTCCATGTATATCTGTTCTAAGGGTTAAATGCAATGATGCATTTATGGGGTGAGAACAGTATGTGGCCTAGGGTAAATGTAAGGTATTGGCAGTGCTTCTCCCTCAATGCTTTCCACAACTCTATGGCTAGAACAAGCAGCACTGTCTTTGGGATGCTCCTTGGGAGAGGTCTCTTCCTGATCTTGGTTCACAGAATCATCGCTGTTTCACCCAGGCAACCTGTGCACCTCCATCTCTCTGCACCCTCTGCCTCAGCCTCATGAGCCTTCTCGCAAAGGCTAACACCCAAATGTGCGACCCCCTCCCCCCAAAGGGATGGCCCAGATTTTTTTTGCCTTCCTTCTCTTGTTTTTCTTTCCTCATTTTCAAACATTACGTATATGGCATGTACTTTATATATGCTGGTGGGTTATCTTTAAACTTTCTGGGATAAAGCTGGAGAAGGAAAACAAAAAGGAAGAAAAACTAATTCTGCTTTTAGCACTGTGATGATCACACTGCCTTTTCTCTATGGTGAGTCCTGTGTGTGCTGGGATGCCACAGGGAGCTGTAGAGACTGGGACGAACTGGGCATTGCCTGCTTCCCTGGCTGCTGCTGCCCTCAGAAACACAGACCCAGGGTCTGCAGGTGTTCTGGAATTCCAAGAAATGCTCCAGATACATTATCCTGTTAGATCTCTTAATATTTAAATATTGCCAACTAATTAAAAAAAATTGTTTTTAATGGTAGCCTGGCTGAATGGCTTGCATAATCCTCCAGTTTGTGACCCTTATTTAGTAAAATTGCTTCTACCTTTTATGGGAGAAGAAAAATCAAGACCCATTTGCTTTTCAAGCACAAATGATTAGCTTCATGACATTTAAAAATAGGAAGCACTTGGTCCCTGGCAATTCCCTGATCCGAAGAAGAAGGTCCAGGCAGTGAGGCAGCTGGCCTCTGGGGCTGATGGGGAGACACCCAGGCTGCAGGTGGTGGTCTCAAATGCCCCCTCTTCTATCATCTGATCCACTGCCTACTGTCTAAGCTGCTTCTGAGGGAAAGCTGCCTCACTCCTGAGGTGGTCAGTTTACAGAAATGTATTTTAAAAATGGACCAAGTCCCTCAGCCCATCAGGCATTCTGTACAAACAACCACATCTGAATTTTGTCAAATCAGCTGTTTGAAGAAATTCAAGTATTTCCCCTCTCTCCACGTCCCCTCCTGTTTGCTAGACTATAAACAAATAGACGCTTTTACAAATTCCACTTGAAGAGTTTTTGGCAACTGTCATTAGCTAATACCACCTTCTCCCTCATGCCCAGCAAATGCTTCAGTGATTCAAGGTGTTGAGCCAGCAGGTGGTGGGGTCCACAGAGTCAGCCTCCTGGACCTCACTACAGAGGAAGGTGGGTGTTCCCATAACAAAGGCGTTGTTACCGAACTTTGAACACTTGTTATGATGCTTTTTAAACAAACTTCAGGGCAACTACCCAAAGGCTCATTTGGAAGACAGTGCCAGTTTAGAACCCTTCCGAAGCCTGGAAGGAGAATTCGAAACACAAATGCCTGGTATCCCTGCTCCCACAGAATTAGGCAACACAGTCCCTCCTGTCCCTGGTGAAGTGGGGAGCTTGTCAAGGTGATTTTCAAAGCCACTACAACCTCTAAATTCTGTGGCTCCATCATTTTAAGTAGAAGTAAAGTATTTCAAGCAAGCTTTCTTAATTTGGGTTCCCACTCTTAGAGCAGTGGTGGCACATTTTCTGTGGAGGTCCAGATACCACATGTCTCAGGTTTTGTGGGCCATACAGTCTCTGTTAAAACCACACTACTCTGCCGCTGTGGCTCAAAAGCAGCCATAGACAAGACATGCATGAATGTGCATGGCTCTGTTCTGGTAAAACTTTATTTATGGACACTGTCATTTGAACTTCCTACAATGTTCATGTGTCATGAAACACTCTTCTTCAACCACTTAAGAGAAATGTAAAAAACATTCTTAGTTCAAGGGCTACATGAAAAGAGGCAGTGGGCTGGATTTGGCCTGTGGGCCACCCCTGTGCTAGAGAAAAGACGCCAGGGTTTCTGTGAACCTTGTAAAGCATAGCACAGCATGTAGTATGTATGGGCACATTTGATTTTCCTCGAAAGAGCTCACTGTATCAGATTCTTGAAGGGTGGTGACTTCACTGCTAAGTTAAGAACCAGAGATTTAACTGTTCCCCTCAGACAAAGCAGGGTAATTCTCTTTGAGGAGTCCACATGGAGGAAAATGCCCTGAGAAGCATTCTCAGGACCTGAAATATGCCCTTTTGCTTAAGTCCCTTGGATCACGGAGGTCCCCAGTGTGAGGCGGTCCCTCAGGCCTATTTGGTGCTTGCTGGAAAGGCTGAAGTGAAGGCTGCAGTTGGGAAAAGTCTGCCAGATATAGACTGTGCATCTAAGGCTCTGTCCAGAGGGGCCTTTTAAAACCAGGTGATGCCATTTGTCCCGAAGCTTTAGCTCCACAGACACAGAATTTCTTCATTCCTTTTAGGGAAGGCTTTTCAGGGAGTTCAGGATGGTGCTTACAACTGCTTTCTCAAAGCCTCCCAGCCCAGCAACCCTCCCAGTCCTGCTCATGTCCACATAAATGAACACCACTGATTGTGACTATTTAACTCTAAAATTTGGCCACAAAGGTATAAAGCATAATACATTCCAGCCAAGAGTCATTTCAGACCACTTGGTTATGGATGAGTCCTCATCATCTGCATGGTGCACACTGGCCCTTGATGACATTCCACTTGGAATTTATAAATGGCCCAGCAGTGTCTCTAAGTGCCCCGTGAATTGAGGCTCCACAGGCAGTGAGGCAGGCAGCATCCCAGGGCGAGCTGGGCCGCTGTGCCTTCCATCACTGTCATTGCCCAGGGCACAGCCTGGCCTTGCTGGCTCCTGGTTAATTAAAAGGGCCCTGCTGGGCCCCAGAGGATGGCAGAGAGCAGCTTTTCTCACACAGTGGAGCCCACGACCCCCCAAGATCAGATATGAGAGTAAAGGAGGGTCCAATTCCCTCTCAAATGCTGCACAGGTGCTCTGAGACCATGCCTGAGGCTGCCAGGCCTCCTGACACTCAGGAGAAGAGTCTGGCACTGCTATGTGGGTTAGGAAGTGCCCTTTCCTGGGGAACCTTTCTCAATCCAGGCAGGCCCTCTCCCTAGACATTGACTGCCCCATGCCTCTCTTTCCTAGCACTCCTGGTGACTGAGGCTAAATAATAACTTACTGGGTGTGTGTCTGGTGTTTCTAGCATTCGCACAGTGCTTGGCACAGCCTGTTTCTCCAAAAGGAAATATCTTCAAAAAGCATGGACTGAGGCTTCCCCAGGTGCCAGGCACTGTACGAACAGCCTCACCTGTCTGATTCACTCAACCTTACGCCCTTCCTGCAGGGAGGCAGGGGCTGCCACAGCCCCCAGCATGAAGACTAGGATGGCTTCCCAAAGTGCCGCCAGCAAGAGGTGGAGCCATGACTGAATTCAGCTTACCCTGACCCCCGACCCAAGTCCCTGGCGTGTGCTGTCCTGCCTTCTGCAGGGAGGCATCCATGCGTTCATATGTGCAAAGAGCTGAAGCTCTGAGCCCAGCACAGGCTACCAGGCCAATAGCTTCTGCCAAGAGCATAGTTGCTATGTTACAAACAAATAAACAAGCAAACAGAAATCTACATCCTGCTCTGTATCGGCAGCGCTCACAATGCAAGAGGCCACCAGCCTGACTATGGCTTTGTGGGTCATTTCTTAGATGTCAGGGTGAAGAGGGGCATAGCCCTTTGAGAGTTTTATTATGATCAACCATAAGAAATACATTATATACGATCTAGTGCATATCACCTCATTCTACCACCCCAAGAAAAGATTCAGCCAGCTATGCCTTACCTTTATGTGATACCTTCTGTGGTTTAGTCTAATATGCTACTTTGTTCTTTTCTCCCCTATCCTATTCTTTATTAATTCTTTTTCTACACCTGACCCACTAAATTGGTTTTACAACCCCTTCCTGGGTAGGCCCTGAGGTAGGGTAAAGGGCATGCAGTTGGGTTGTCTGGAACCAAATGTGTAAAAAAGCACACTATGGACATCCAGGAATAAAAAGCCTCAGGAGGAGACAGCCTGGCCTGCCATAGCTTGCCTGAGACCTGAGCTCCGGAGCAGGGCTCTGCGGAGCTCTGCCCCCACGCAGAGGGACATGCAGCAGCAGGCGCCCTCCCTGGTGGTGAGGCAGGAGCCTGCCTCTCCAGCTGAACGTGGGTAGGCACCCAGTGGCAAACCTGGTCCTCTCTGCTTTCATTTGTCATCTACTTTTCAAAGCAGTGCCATTGTTGACAGCTCTTGTGATTAGCTGCCCCAAAGAAGAAACTTTTGAATCTCATTTGGTCAAAAGCCCTGTTCTTCCACTCACCAATTTTCTCCTCTTATTTATAAAAAAGTTCTTGATAGTGATCAGTTCTTTAGGTGTGGGATTTATTATTGCTCTGCCTGCTGGCTTTGAAACAGGAACTGTAAACACTCTAATATATGCCTCTCAAGTCAAGATGAGGTCACCTAATTCTCTAACCATTCAACAATTTCTATCTTATCCTAACATAGGATCTTATAACCCCAAATTCCCAGGAATAAACTGGAATGGAGCTTGGGCCATAAGAAGTGAGAAGAGAATTTAGAGATGGAGCTGAGAGAAAAACTAGATTTACAGAATTCGTTCAGTCATTCCATAAATATATACTGAATACCTACTATGTGCCAAGGGTTGTTGTTAAGGATATAACTGTGAACCAAAGAGATAAAAAAACCTTTCCCCTAACACATTAACCAGACCTTGCCAATTGCTGATGCTGGGTGCTGGACACATGGGGATTCTACTTCTCTCTCTACTTTTGTACGTTTGAAATTTTCCGTAATAAAAAGTTAAAAATATAACTCTCAAATCTCAAACACATGATGCTGAGTGAAAGAAGCCAGACATAAGAGTACATGCTACCTGGCTCCATATACATGAAGCTTTGGAAAAGACAGATTTACTCTCCAGTGACAGAAAGCAGAGCTGGGACTGCCTGGGGCAAAGGGCACCTGGGAACCATTTGGGGACAGAGATGTTCTATATATTCATTGTGCTGGTGGTTACATGGGAGTATCTATTAAAATGTACACTTTAAATGAGTATATTTTATTCTGTGTAAGTTTTAATATAATAAAGTTATTTTAAAAACCCTCTAATCACTGACTTCTTAGACATATTTATATGGGGTAGCTGAGGCTGGAAATAAATCTTAGGGATGATGTAAGTCCCTCATTCTACAGGAAAGGAGCAAAGAAATTCAGTGACTTGCTCAGGGTCTTATAGACACTAACAGCTCTGTTAACAGGAACCAGTACCCAGCTCTGTCCAGCGTTTTCCTCTTAGCTCACTGTCTGCGATGCAGGGTGGGTGGCTAATTTCTGGAATTCCATGTTTTAGGATGACTGTATTCTGAATCACTCGACGGAAGACCCACATCCCAGGCACTTGGGTACCTGTCACCTGAATCTGCCCTGCTTCCCCAGGAAGACCACAAATCCTGCTGTTTCCAGACTCTAGCTGAGATGCCAACTGCTGAGTGGGGGAGGGAGTCTGGCTGGAGCCCCAAGTCAAGGTGTGGTTTATTTCATAAGTCATCTCAGTTGATAAGCCCCACTTTGGGGTTATCTTCCCATCTCCCTACTTAGGGCAAGTATCATACTTCACAGTCCCAGCCATTCTCAGCCCTCTCCCACACCTGAATTACTCCACTGACATCCAAGTTCTTTGCTCCAAGAGTGGAGGTGGTCCCAGAGGGGAGTAACCAGAAAAACAGGGAGGGTTGGAGGGCTGCAGGCATATAAGCCAGGCCTTCTCAGTTTTAAGAGACTAAGGTTGATGTGGAATCTTAATGAAGCTTCACAACCTAATGTTTGTTTGTCAAATCTCTGAATTCTAGAATAATGTCTGAGTGTCAAGTTTAGGCCAATCCAATTCTGTTCCCACCCCCTGCCCCAGCACAAACAATGAGGAAGGAGTAAACAGGGCACCAATCCCTCCAGATGCAAAGTTACGTTTTCAAGAGCTTCTTTTCTCAGTGACAGACATACCCTTGGAGACTCAAGGTCCTGGACTTGGAGGTCGCTGTAGGCGGGGGAACCTTGCCAGTTTGCAAAATTTCCCTTGGTGCTGGCACCCTTCCAAGAGCAAATGCCAGCTTAAGGGCCAGACGACCGAGCCCCTCTGTGGGGAAAGTCTGAGGTTCTTTCTGCTTTTACTTTGATGCACATTATTCAACTTCTGAGCTCTACCCCTCTCCTCCTGGGCTGGGCTCCTGGGTGGGCTGCCAGACCACCTGTTAGCCTTCTCTGCAGAGATGGGCAGGTGGCCCCACCTGGACAGGACCTTCTGCAAGGCCGTGGGTGGGAAGGGGTCCCCCCGAGGCCCTGCCTCCTGGCCTGTCTGGGGAGGGCCTCTTCATTGCATCTCTCCCCCTCTGCCCTCTAACCTTGGGAGTCAAACCTTGAGACTGTCTTCTCAAAGCCTGCGTTCCACCCTATGGCCTAGTATTCCCGAAGCGTTTCATGTTACAGGGTATCCTTCTGCCATCTAAACATCTCAAGATGGTGACGTTAAGGAGATGCTCAGGAATTCTTTTTCTTTTATGTCAGCCTTTCCCTCCAGGGCCTCCCAAATGGCACAAAGTACATGCTCAATAAATACCTGTTGCTGAAAAGAGCTGATCGGTATCCTGCCTCTGCCTTTCCCTTTCCGTGCCTTTCCCCAGGTAGCTGTCTCTTCCTAACCCTTCTGGCTTTCTCTGCCAAGGCCCTGCTCCTCCAGGGTACCTTCCCTGGGTACTCTGGCTCTTCCTTCCTTCAATCACATAGTGCCCGATGCTCCCAGGTAGCTTGTGTGGGAGGCAGGGAGATTAAATTTAATGTGCACTCATTTCACGAACTCATGAGGGTAAATCTCAACCTAACAGCTATTAGGTTATAAATGAAAGCTCTGGGGCTTATAGAAATGCCCGGCCCAGGGCTCCATTTCTCTCCTGGTATGGGGGTGGGGAAACCAGAGTGGTGTGTAGGCCAGCACTCCAGCCCCAGGCTGCAGGGGCGCTCTTGCAATCAGAATGTTGGGATGGAGAAACCTCAGGGACGTCCCACGGAAACTGTGCAGCTTAGAGACCCAGGAGCTGAACTGGTTGTGCTGGCAGAGTGGCCCCTCACCTCACGATGGGCCACTGAGCCACGCACAGCTGTGCTTGGCACGCTGCCAAGAATGAGGGCAGGAAACGGGAAAGTGGTGGGCAAGCTCCCAGAATAAAGGGGGCAGATGAGGTGGGAACTCAGGGCAGCCCAAGGGGCACAAGAGCTGGGAATGCTGGCATCTGGGATAAGTCCATTGTGTGTGGCATCTCCCTTCTCCCAGTGGCCCCCAGCTCGGCTCAGATGCTGTGCCAGCCTTCAGCCACAGAAGGCCATCTGGCTGAGTCTGAATTGTATCCTCTGCCAGGCTGCAGATGCCCTTCTGCCCTGTAGTGGCTGCTGCCCTGGCTGCATGGTGCCCTTCCCCTCTGGCCTCTGCACCCCTTCAGAACGGGGTTTTGTCCAGTGCAGCCTCCCTTGGCTGAGACCCCTTGGTCTCCGTCACTGTCAGCGTCAGCAGGCCTGGCACTCACTATGTATCAAGGACTGCCCTAATCCTCCACAGAACCAGTTTGTTTTCTCACTCCTTACAGCAATCCAGTGTGCTACGTATGGTTACCCTCACTCTCTGGGTCAGCAGACCGAGGCACAGAAAGATGAATGTCCCAGGATCTATGAGCCCAGATTGGAACCTGGCTGCATCACATAGCCCAGCCTCCAAACATCACACCATCTCCTGCAATCCTTAATTCTTGATTCCTGGAGTCTTGGGATGAGAGGAAGAAGGGCATTAACAGATTGGGTGCGGAGTGCTAAATGGAGAGAGAGGAATTCAAATTTAGTGAGAGTCTACACTGTACAAAGCATTTTGGGCATGTTATCTAACCCTGTTAATAACTCTATGAGTGGGTTCCCTCATCCCCATTTTACAGATAAGGAGGTCAGGGCTCAAGGAGTCCAGAGGTCTGGGAGTGAAGTGAATTCCCAGGTTCACCTGGCTATCCTGTAACTGCAATTTCATTCGGACCCAAGTCTTTCAGAGGTCAAAGCCAGTACCCTGTCCACTACACCATACCACTACCTGAACCAACTACCAAAAACAAGTTCCTAGCCTTTTCCAACACCCTCCAGCCCCAGGCCAGCATCCTGGTTGAGGAACCCTGCAGCCTGTGGAGGCTAACGGCTCTCACTGGCAGGACACAGCGCAGGCCGATATCCTCACTGACACTTGCAGGAACCGGTGAGGGCCCATTCCTGCTCTGTCTGGTGGGGGTGAGGACTTGGCTTCTGTCTTCATAATCCATGCTAGCAGGTCTCTGAGCAGGTGCGCTGGCTTTAGGGGAAGGGGCTGCCTGCTCAGTAGGGCTCCTCCTCAGGCCGCTAAGTTGGTGAGGGTGTGAGGGTCTCAAGCCCACTTCCCCGTTTTCTCTCAGCATGGCCCAGTCATGCAGGAGCATGCAGGAAAGGCCTCCCTTACGGGGCCCGCCATGCAGTGTGGATGGCTAGATGGAAACGCATCATGAGGTTGAAGGGGCCTCCACGTCACCAGGCCTGAGGGCTCACCTACCTGGAGAGACTCCCCACTCTGGAGGCCTTACCTTAAAGAGGGACATTCACACTGAAGCAAACTTGAAAAGAGAGAACACGTACACAAAGAGAAGTTTACTTGGCTGGCATTTCCCTCATTGCTTTTGGCTTTCACTGAGGATAGCTAGGTTTCTGGGGAGGCAGATCTTTCCCTGCTCCTCTGGCCTCCCCCTATTCCAGCACTGAAGTCCTGGGAGCCATAATCTTAGAGCCTAATGCCTTTTGGGGGAAGGGAAGAGAATCAGGAAGGAAGCTAGGAGTGAGAAAAATACCCCCAAGATCTGCAAGGTCACATGATGCTCTTCAACCACACCAAACATATCACTTCTGCCCTCTATGGTCTCAAAAGAAGGCAAGCCCACCAGTAACACAAAAGCTAAATGTGCTACATTTCTTGGAACCAAATCTCCAGTGGGACAGACCAATGAATTCTAGGCTTGGAGATTTTGTTTCCCAGCATCAAATGCCTTAGCTCTAGCCTTGCTGGCTTTTCTATTCCCCCATCCCCTCACTGCTAGGGTGCCCTTGCTCCGAAGCAAGACACCTCCGGAAAACTGATTCGAGAACATGGTGCCACAAAGTCTTTGTTCTGGTGTTGATGGCACATTATTTGTGCAAAATAGTTGACTATGTGGCTGGATGGAGGGTGGATAGGAATGTAGAACAGAAAGCAAAGGAGGGAGAATGTATAAGATAGCTGGGAGGACAAATGAGAGGAACCTCTCTATGCTGAAGCCTGGGCCACTGAAGCATGTCCTGGGGTGGGGGTCAGTGCAGAGGGGCATAAGCCTGATGGCACGAAACCCAGTGGGGCTAATGACAGCTGGGGTGGCAGGGCAGGGGTTAGACAGGGAGGCTGAGGCACGAGGGAGCAGAAATGTCAGCTTAGCAAACATCTCAAGAAGGCAAAGGCCTGGAGGGGACAGCAGCCGACTGAGGTATGTTATGGAACCTGACCAAAGGCCAAATTCCAGCTGCAAATCTGGACAGTCTCTTTGGGGATATCTGCAGAGGCAAGAGCCTTCCTGCAGAGTGGCTGGAAATCAGGCCTGGGAGCTGTGCTCCTGCCTTATTGTCAGCCGCTGTTGGGGTGATCCAGGGACCCCGGCCTCTAGCTGAGCCAGCCTGAGCAGAACCAGCAGGTCCTACATGGGAGGGGCTCCACCAGTGCTGGGGGTGGTGGTGGGGACTGTCAGGAGCGCTGCAAAACATGCCACTATGTCTCACATGACCTCACCCAGCCTCACCTCTAGCACCTACCACTAGACAATTTCTTCCTGAATCAGACAGGAAGGGCGCTCCCAGGGGTCTCAGATCCACTAGGGCCAGCTGAGGAGCAAGGCAGTAGCTATTCAGCAAGTTTCTGGGGACTGGAGGCATTCTTGGGTGACGTCAACAGGGCATGGGCACAGAGCATGTGGAGCCAGCCCAAGACAGAGGAGATCTGAGTTCCCTCATGGGTCACGGGCCCCTGGCTGAAGGCCCTGGGGATCTCCAGCCTGACGAGATCAGGGAATTCTGTGCATCTGGTTTCCTTGCCTGCTGAAACACATGCCCCGTGTCTTACTGAGGCCACAAGCAAATTACAAAGCTGGTGGTGTTTGTTCACAGACTTGTCCCCTCCCTTTTCACAGTGGCTTTCCTTTAACTCAGAGTCTGTCCCTAATATCCAAGAACCTCACACTGTCCCTGGCTGCTTGGGACCCAGTATCCTGCCTGCTTCTTTCCAAAGTCAGGCTCTAAACCAGCTTTCCTTCTTCCCTCTGCCAAATACTTTATTTCCCAGCTCTCCTTGGAGGTCATCTGATGCATCCTTGAGTTATAAGACACCTTAAGCACAAGGACAGCCTCACTTCTGGCATCTGAGGCAGGCTCCTGCACCCCCAGGGTTGACCCAGAGCTGGTTAGATGTGGGTGATGGCTTACAGAAACCTTGTGTGAGTTTTCACATTGATCCCACAAGGCTTTCAGAGATGAGAAATACAGTATGTTCATCACTGCGGTAGGCTTTAATTCAGCTTAAAGTTAATACCTGCTATATACAAAGCCCAGAGATGACTTAGGGTGATGCTGTTAATATTATTCAGAAAAGAGCTTTCAACTTAGGAACTCACTAACTAGACATAGATTATTCTTTTCTTTACCAGTTCTGATATTTCTCTGGAGGGACATCCTTAATCTCAAGGATATACATGTGATCAGACATTTAAATAACTTGAATGTCTTTAAAGACCTGTACTGAGAACTCTTTAAGGATCAGCATTATTCTGCTCAAAATGTGACCAGAAACACCGCTTGCACAATGTAAGTTTCCCTTTTTATCCTTTGTTCAGATGTTCTAATTCTCTTCTCCAAGCTGAATTCAAAGCAACAGAATAAACACCCTTTTCCCTGACCCCCAACAGCGTCAAGGAGTGGGAACACGCACAGATGATTCCCACGGCAGTGGCGTACTCAGTCTTTAGGAACGCTAAGACAGTTTTGGAATTGGTGGGAGCTCCTGGACGGCCCATGCCCTCTTTGCCATCCTCTCAGGGGGTGTTGAGGCCCCCAGAAGCCTACTTGAGGCCCTCAGTGGAAAGCAGACAGAGTCCTGCCTTCCGGTCCCAGGCTGGGGGCTCCTGAGGAGAGAAGCACAGGTCTCTGGTGCTGTAGGTGCAAGTGGGGTCCCACCTGAGCCCCAAGTGGGCCTGACTCCCTGACCCAGGGATCTACCTGTGCTGGCTCCCCGGG
This sequence comes from Manis javanica, assembly GCF_040802235.1. NCBI lineage: Eukaryota > Metazoa > Chordata > Mammalia > Pholidota > Manidae > Manis > Manis javanica. The sequence continues at coordinate 205,385,814 of NC_133156.1, forward strand.
GCCCCCTGCCACCCCTGTCCACAGGAGCACCTGCTCTCCCAGACGGGGACAGCTTCCCAGTGACTCTGCCTGTCTGGGCTGGGCAAGGCCTTCACACTCGTGGATGCTGTCAGGTGCTCGGCTTCCTAATGCATTCTTCACTCTTTCCTGCTTCCTGTGTGCCTGGGACTTCCCCATCCCTCAGGCCCACAGAAACCTCACACCTGTTTTTATGCCCTTTTACCCCCTGGGGAAGCCAGATATTGCTCAAAGTATAATTCCTATTAGGTCTGCACTTTCATCTGACTTCGAGTTCAGAGTGATGGTTGAAGCCCCAGTGAGGAATGCCTGGTATTGCTGGGGCTCTGGGAAGGGCTTTTGAAAACCAGAGCTTCTCAGACTCCTGCAATCTCAGAGCACTCTCCTCTGTAGGATTTGAGCAATGTTCTGCCATGTATTCTAACCCAGTGAGAGACTCTTCTCTGTGAATCCATTCTTAAAAACTTTGGTGTGCCTGTTTTCATAAAAGATCTTTCAGAACTCCTTGCTTCCCTGTGGCCTCTAAGCAAAGAGTGCTGCCTGCCTCTGCCCCACCCTGGGCCCCCTATTCCCTTCACTCCCCTTGCGGACAGTCCCCCTGGGGCTTGCCCTGTCCTCTCTGCCCTGCACCCTGCTCCAGGGCTCCACTCGCTTAGCTTTATGTCATTCTGCTGACCTGGAGTCTAGACAGAAATTTAAGTCATTTTGCAGATTTACACCGGCCACTCAGTCCCTGCTCTTGTCCTGGGTTCCCAGTTTTGGGTCTGGATTCTTTACTTAGCGCTACTTCCCAATTTTCTTTGGGTTCATTAATTTCGATTAAATCTCAAATAAAGATCTGAGTCTTTAGTTTCTCTTCCGATCCCTGGCCTCTGGTTTCCTGTTTCCCCTTACTCTGTCTGGGGCCGGTAATCTTGTCCTTCAAGACCACCTGCAGAGACCCTGGCTTGGGGGCAGGGGGCCATGCGCAGTAGCCCTGCCCAAAGCCACAGCTTGGTACAGCAGGCCCCAGAGCCGGGGCAATGGGCAGGAGCAGAGGGAAGGGAACAAAGAGAGACATGAACCGAGAGCTGCCCGTTCCAGGCTGTGTGCTGGCCAGCACACATCATGAAAACCAAAGGAGGAAGCAAACGAGGAATGGTAACAGGACTGAGTTTCCCAGGATGGTCACCCCGCCATGCTCTAGTCTGGCTGAGGCCGGGGCCATACCCTTCAGCTGAGTTACCCCACGACCTGGAGCACTTCTGAGAATTCCAGCACTATTAATAATTGCTCCCCAGAAGACCTCCTGGAATACAATGGAATTCCTCTCTGATGAGTCACAAGTACAGAGGGTCTTTTCTGTACTTGGAAGTGAGGGAGAAGGGGTTATCTGCCAGAATTCAGGGTGACTGAGGGCTGACTGGATGACCTCAGGGCTTCCTTACCCAGGATCCCAATCTCACTACTCTGGGGCTCCTGCCCAGTAAATTTCTGTATTACACATCCCCTTTCATGCCCAGTAAGCTAGCCAGCAGGCTACCCAAACTTTCAGTCCAAATGATTGCCTCATTCTGTCTAAATGATTAGCCCTCGTTCTGGGCTAAAAGCCAACAGAATTAAGATATTTCCCCCTGCACACATGCATGTACACCCACACCCACGCTCACTCTAATTTGAGGGCACTACTGACCCTCCTCCCATCCAGCAGAGGCCGTTGCCAGGACATGGTCTTTGCTTTCTGAGTCAAGCCCGGACTTGACAGTTTGATTCCTCTTGCCAACCTATGAGCTTTAAACACCCTTTATTGCAATCCTTCTGCCTGGCATCACCACAACAGGCCTAAGGACCTGGAAGGGAGTGTGTGCTGAGGCTGGAGAGAGGTCAGAAGGGGGAACAGGGCAGAGGAGGAAGAGGAGACCTCAGACCTGCCTGAGAAAAGGCCCTGGTGGCCCCACAGGACAGTCCTCCTCAAACGTCATTCAGTCTCAACTCCTACCCTGTACTAGTTCCATGTAAAGACTATGAGGATTATTTGGTTAATATTTTTCTTTAAACTGACTTATTTAGAAAATGAATCTGTTTATACAGAAACATTCTATCTCTACCACAAAGGGAAAACTAGTATCATGTGTCATTTTTGATCAAAATAAAATGAATAAATTTCTATTAAAAATATTCTTCTGTATCCCATATAAGTCACCACCTTGGTTATGGCTGTGTGTTATGCATGCTCTGGAGTGAACTCTTAGAGCTGAAGGGAGTGGCTTGACTACCTCCTGCCCGTGTCACTTGGCTGTAAAATGTGCCCAGACCACTGTTTCTGTGCATGGGGACCCGGGCCTGACCCACAGAGTGCAATCAGCTCCAGGCTCTACTTACAATTCGAGGTTTGAAGGGAGGCTTGATCTTCTTCTGCTCCAGGAGCACCCAGTCGATCTCCTTGAAGAAAGGGTGCTGCTTGATGGCGTCCTCGCCGTTCTGGGCTGCCACACAGCCCAGGCGCTTGTTAGGGTTCTTGGTCATGAACTGTGGAGATGAGGACATAGACACAATTAGTGACACGCCTGGCAGGCACAGTCTGTGAGGGAGACACAAGTCATCCAAGGCCACATCTTTGGTAGCACCTCCCAAGCTGGTTTTCTGCACTTTTAGGGGCTTTGCTCCTCAGGGACTCCTTAACTCTTACACAGACCTTACTATATGCCAACCACCACTCTGAACATAGCATATGTGTATTAATTCATTTCATCCAAATGCAACCCTCTGAGGTACTATTATTATCCCTATTTTATACGTGAGTTTGTTGAGGTGTGCACAGAGAGGTTAATTAACTTGACTAAGGTCAAACAGCCAGCAAGGTACCAAGTTGGGATTAGGAACTCAGGCTCTTTATAACTTCCTGATTCCCCCCTCATATTCTCAAGTCTTCTCATCAGGGAGACTGAGGTCTGATAAACTCACTCAAGGTAAGAGGAGAGGACCAGATACTCATGTAAAGATAAATTATTAAAGGCACCTTCTGCCCCTTTCCTTTTCCTGGACCTGGGCCTGCCCATTTTCAAAAAATCTGAATTTGTAATCTCTAGCACAAAATACCCATGTAGATCAAAAGATAAAAGACAAGAAAAAGAAAGGCCTATTGCTTCACTTGTCTGTAAAAACCACATTGATGTGTTTTATATTTCTTGGCTGGTATCTTCTGACCCCAAACTTATTCCTATTAAATGATTCAGTCCTGATTGCAAACACTAATATGATAGAGCAGATGTAAATCAGTATAACCTTGGGAAAAATCAGGGCTGGCAGGTGGGAATATTTCTGATGAACACCCAAATTAAAAGAATAAAAGTAGGAATGTGTGTGTGTGTGTGTGTGTGTGTGTATGTGTGTATGTTAGAGATAGCGCTAATTTCACAGGACAAAGGCTGATAATCTGTATTGAAACAAAGGAATTTAAAAGAACAAACTATAATCCAAAGGAATAAATCTATACTGATAGAACTTCAGGCTTCATAGCAAAGGAGATTCCCTGAGGCCGGGACAGCCCCCTACCGTTCTTTGCCTGGTGTTCCTGAACCAAAGCACACAGGTCTGGCCTACATACTACTGGAGGGGGCGAGCCACAGAGGAAAGAATTAAGGGGTGCTGCGAAGACACAAGGTAGGGATGGCACCAACACTCTTCATCTTTTTGACCTAAAAGTTGGCAGAGGCCACCCCTACTTAAACCCTTAATTCCTATCACCCACTAGATGAAGTGCATACCCCTTAGTTTTGGTACAAAGAAACTTCTCAGTCTGAATCTGGACTACCTACCTGGCCTTCTGTGTCCTTCAATTCCCCTGGTTAAGTGCCCCTCTCTAGTTTCTATGAGACCTCTAAGAACCAGTCAAAATACGGTCCTCCTGCACTCCCCCTTGGGTGAATACCTGGGACCTCATGTTTCTTGTCTATTTAAATTATAATTTGTCTAAACATCTCTTTCCCTTGGTGAGTTCTATGATACAGGAATCAGTCTTATTTTCTCAGTTCCTGGCTGGGGGCCTGGCTCGTGCAGTGCACTTGGTCCCCTGAAATGACTGAATAGCGGGGCTGAAGGCTGGGTGTCAAGGTACCGTGCAGAGGATGAGAGGCAGCAGGACTGCCACCTACTGCTACACAAGTTGTGCACTGCATGATTCCATTATGCAAGCAGCCTCCCTAGAGTTCTGCACCACGTTTAGGTAGCCACCAGCTCTTAGAGGCACAGCTCAGTGGCCAGAACCATGGAAAACCTGGCCTGGCCCTAGAATCAAGGGACACTTGAGGAAGTGAAGTGTTTCAAGGCTAACCGAGTAGAAGCCTCCTTCTCCCTCCTGTCTTCCTGCTCTGGGAGGGGAAGTGCCCAGGCTGTGGGTAAACATACAGACTTTAAGGTCTCAGGAAGCTGCCCCCAAACCATAGGCACTTTGCACAGGGAAGATGCCTTCTGTCAGAGACTTCATGTTACCAACCAGCTGACAGGCATGACCTCCAGCTTCTGAATCTCTGAAGGTCACAGTTTCCTGTCCTCTGTGCTGACACTGGACTGGATAAGCCCGTGGAGGGGGGAGTTGTGCAATGCAGGGTGTTTGGCAGCCTCCCTGGGCTCCGCCCACATGATGTCAGGAGCACCCCCCTCCCCACTTCCAAGTTGTGGCAACTAAAAATATCTCCAGACATTGCCAAATGTTTCCTGAGGGAGGGGTGTGGGACAAAATCGCCCCTAGTTGGGAACCACTGCTCTGGATCATCCACAATCAAAGGGCCCAGCTGGGGTGCCAGTGTGGGGCTCAAAGGAAAACATGTTGGGCTGGTGTCCAGGGCCTGGGGTGAGTGACCAGCTCTGCTTTATTGTGTCCTGGCTGCCTGGGGTGCTTCAAGTTCTTCCTTAGCCGACACCTGGCATGGGGCCGGGCACATCCTAGATGCTCAATAAACACATACTGAGGAAATGAATGAGTGACTGAACATACTCTATTTGCTTCCTTCCCCACTCTTATCCTAACCGTGACTACACAGAGATGCACTTTTTATTTGTTGCCCACCTTCTGCTGGACTGCAGTCTTCACAAGGCTGGGACATGGCTGTTATATTTATCAATATTCACTTAGCACTCAGCACAAATAGTACTGGAAACGGTAAATACTAGTTAATTGAATTAATGAATGGGAGGGAGGGAGAGAAAGGCAAACAGATTAGCAAGGGAGGGAAGAGATGTGATGGGGAAGGAAAGAAGGATGGAGGAAGAAAGGACAGAATTGCAGAGAACAGTGACCTGTTTTGGGGGGGCATTTCCCAAACCACAGCATGTGGGCTCCTGGACACCTGTAAAATTACTGGAGGTTTTTCACCATTTTCATAGGATGATTTATGTTAATTAACTACGGCAAGAGATACTGATTTTCCATTTATGATAGTAATATAAATTTCTTTGTAAAATATATATACTGATAGAAAGAACAAGGAAAGTAAATCATGGTAGAGAGGGTACTTGGATAGGGCAAATTTTGTAAATATGGCATGCCAACTACCAAGCTTTGGAGCATCCTGATGGGTGAAAGAAGCTATGATGGGAAGGTAGGGTGCCTGGGCGGTCACCCTGGTCCTGCCTCACCATAGTGGTGTGACCCTTCTCAGGCAAACTGGCCTGCTTACCTTCCCTGCCCCTCAGCTTCCACAGCGTTCCAAGAGGCGTAGGGAACTTTGCTAACCTGCCTCAGTACAGGTGCCATACACTGTATTATAAATGGCTGTGTGGAGCAAGTAGGAAGCATTTCACATGTGAAGGCTTATTTGTAGGGACAGGGACAGTCTGTCTTAGATGTCTGAGTCAAGCATGGCTGCACTTCATTTCTGATTAGCTCTCTAGCCACAATGATACTGTCCCGGACACAGGTGCATGCATATATAATAGCCCCTCTCTCCCCTCCTCTTTTTCTCACTTTGCAGGCCCCAGAGGGAGACAGGCCACAGATGGCAGATAAGGAAGGAGTGTCGGCAGCAGAGGCAATTCCAGGGCAGCCTGAGTGGGTTCTGCCCCCTCTGAACCCCAGCAGGACACAGATGTGTGCAGAGCTCCCACCAGGAAACACAACATGCTGTCCCTTTCCCACAAGTAAAGCAATTTGCCCCACGCCCCATTCTCTTGGCAGCAGCCCTTGAACTGGGCCTGAATGCTATGCGATGACCACTGTAAGTCCTCCCATTCAGTGTGGGCAGAGGTGGGACAGAGGCAGGGAGAGACTGCAAGAAAGGAGTGGGGCAGGGACAGGAGCAAGAGAGACTGTGTGAGAAGCAAGCAAGTGATGGTGGGAAGGCTGGGGGAGCAGAAATGTGGCTATGGGGCGGTGACTCACTGCCTTCAGGATGCTGACGGCCTCCTTGCTCAGCCAGACTGGGTAGAGCACGTCATCATGGAGGATGGACTCAAACAGGTCGTCCTCATTGTCGGCTTCGAAGGGGGGCTGCCCAGCCATCATCTCATACATCAGCACCCCCAGGGCCCACCAGTCCACTGAGGGGCCGTACTCCAACTCCTGCAGGATCTGTTCAAGACACAACAATGTCAAGGCTCACCCACGCCCTGCCTAAGGCCACAGCTGGGCCACAGGGGCCCTTGGGAAGCACAGCTTCATTTCCAGCTTGCTCCTCCATAGAGCCTGTGTCACATATTTAGATTCCAAATGAGCAAATTCAGTGAAAATTGAGTTTGGAAGGCACTATGTTGGGGGCCATCTATGAACTCTCCAAAGTCAACACGTCTAGTCTATCCTCCAGTAGGAACAAATGGCTGTTTGTTTGAGAACCAGATGAAGCTCCTGACTTGCATTTATAGCCATGTTAAGAAAAAAAAATCCCTATTTTTGACCCTAAAATCAGAGTCAGAACAGCAAGATTCAGACTGACAGAGACACAGCCAGGCTGTGCGTGACTGAATGCAGCAAATTCAGGTCCACCTCATACTCAACCCAGGTCTCACTGGGTTAAAAGGTGAGCAGAATCTCAGTTTTCTTAAATAGTGACAATATTGAGTTTACTTGAACCCTGTGCTCTTGGACAAGAAACTATATTTAATAAATGTCCCCAACCTTTTGTGTTCTACCCACAAAATACCCCATTGCCAATGTTTCTCATGACTCCCATAAAGCTTGCTGGGCAGCCCCTCATTTGCCTGCCTCTATAAAGCCACAGGCCCCCTTCTTTCTACCTGAAGCATTCCTCACTAATGGAACATTTTCCCTATTGCAATAGCCCAAATCAAATCATCTCCTTGATTACCTGGTGCATTTTATCTTTGACAATGGTCTCTTATTTATGTCTTCTTTCTGTTTTCTTCCTCTGCCCAAATGTGCAGAGTCAAATTCAGTTAGGTTAAACACACACACAATATGCTGCCAACAAATACTCTAGGCCGTCAGCTTGCAGCAGAATGATGTGTGAGGACTGCTGTTTCACAAAATGGATCCTCCCAGTATATGGGAGGACTTCTACCTAAAGTCAAGAAGCTGTAGAACCTTTTGAAAAGTAAGCAATTGTCCCTTTCCTAATCGTTCTGGGGCACAGGCCATGTGTTAGGTAGAAGAGATAGAAGACCAACCAGAATATTTCCATTCCATCCCCAGTTTGGTGCTAAATTTTCTGGGTGATCTTGGGCCAGTCACTTGACTTCCTCGTTTATTAAGTGAGGCTCAAATTCCCAGCTCAACTTTACAAGATAAGTTAAAGTGGAAGATTTTTGAAAACATACTGCAAAATACAAAGCTCAAATACAAAATACAAAATATAATTGGAAGGTGGTATTAAATCCCAGTTTTCTTCTATCAGGTTTGGTCTCCATGTATACATAGTATGTAGCAAGTCAATGATGTATGTTTGGTTCAGAGTAGAAATAAATGCTGATCTGTCCCCACTGCTAAGGAAGGGATTATGTTCCCATCCAACAATTCTTTTCTCCTCTTATCAGAGCAGGATTTGGCATGGTGCTACCCAGAAACAGGAGGGTGGATGAGATGACCTCTCCAGTTGCTCTCATGTTTTATAATTCTATAAAGAATTCCAAAAAGGGAAGGGTGTACAACAGAAGCATGGCTGGAGTGCATGTCCCTAAAGAGGCTGTACTTCCAGGACTCCCCACAATGCAGCAAAGGCCACACCTCATCATTCCAACTTGCGGGACACCGCAGGCAGGGAACTTCTCTGGTAACTTGTCCCAGAACAGGTGAACTGGAGGACCTGGGCTTTCTGAGGTCTGCTCAAAACACCCTTCTACAGAATACAGATGGCTTGGGATTAAATAAAAGACTCAGGGAGAAGTATTTTGAAAAAAGTAAAAACACATATTTTTAGAATCTTTCAAGTTTAGAATGAAAAGGAATGCAAGCAAATGTGGCTGGCCCTAACATATTTGGGGCTGTAATCTGTTCAGTGAGTACCTTTTGTCTCTTACCCAGGAGGCAGCATGTGGCATCAGGAAGGTCAGAGCTCTAGACTCCACTGTCCTGAGGAGCCAGGAACACTGCTCTGTTGTAAAGCCAAGGGCAGCACCTCCACCAGCCCTGGAAGATCCAGTGCCCCAGCCTGGCTCACCAGGGTACTGCCCTTCAAGGTCATGTTATTACCCATGACCTCCAGAAAGCTTTCTGGACTTCCCCAGCCTTTCTCTTATCCACTGACATCCTAAGACCCTTGCCTGTCCCTATGATCTGCTGGCACTCTCCACATACTGCTGTGATTTTAGTTGCTTTTTCACGATCAGCTCTCTCCCCAAGGCATCCGTAAGTCACCAGAGGGTAGGGGCTCTGGCATTCTTCTGACTCTCAGGAGTCTGGCTGCCTCACGTGCCCACTCTGTGTGCCTACTGGGTCTGCCACCTTCTCTCCTGGGCTCCTGGGACTCTTGGTGCCAAAGTGGCCACCCTCCAGTGTCCAGGAGGTAGCACAGCTGAGTTCTGTGCTGGCACAGTGTGGTGGGGAGGTGGCCACCAGGTGGCCTGCGTGTGCTCAGACAAGCTGGCCCTGCCGAAACCACAGAGTGGCCCTGCCCACGCTTCCCCAGGCCCACTCCAGAGCCTTCCTGTCTTGGGTGGCATCTTTTATAAAATTCCTTTTAGGCTTTGCCCTAATTGTTTCTTCCTAATCAGCTTGTCAGTGATGAATCAGGTGAGAAGGCTTCACACGCCATGGGAGGGCATCTGGCATGGCAGCCAACCCGACTGGGTCAGGGTTGGGGCAAAACAGAAGGGCAGGCATTACCCAGGGCTGGTCACCATTTCCCAGGAGTGGGCACTGGGTGGAGAAATGAAAGGGGGTGCCACAGGGGTTAGCCAAGGGCACACGGTGGGAAGAGAAGCCCTGGGGCAGAGCCAGTGCTTTGGTATGTGTCTCTGGTTTCGGGGTTAGCCAAGCACTTTATAACCCCTCCTATTTGAGTAGAGGCTTATGCTTTCTGAAGCATTTCCATGCTCTAATCTCATTAGATTCTCAAAACAGCTTGATGAGGTGGGGCAGGAATTGTTCCCATTTGAAAGATGAGGAACCTGAGGATCAAAACTGCTTGGTAACGTGATCAAGGTCACATGTGGGCACTGGTTAAATCTGGCCTGGAATCGCAGCTCTCGGGACTGTGTGTTCCCACCCCTTGGCACAAACGGCATCGATAAGGATAATGATGGGGTCACCATTTATTTATTGAGGCTCACTGTGGTCCAGGCACCACGCTAAGGGCTGGAGAGGAATAATTTCCTTTCCTCTTCCAAGAAGCCCATGATAAAGGCAGCAATACCTTTACAGCTGTAATTTACCTACAGTAAGACCAGGGGCTGTTTGCCATTTCTCGGGCAGTGGTGATGCTACATGGCAGGCACAAGGGTGGAATGTGAAGGAAGAGTGTGCCTCACTATAAACACACCAGAGCTGTTCACTGTGAGTCTTGTCAATGGATTGCCTTTTGAGAAAGTGATGTGGGAGTTTTGTTCATCATAAACTGAATATTTGGCTTGGGTTGGGTCCTCAACCACTACACTGGTCTGTCCACCCTTCGACTCTGGCATTCACTCACAGAGGGACTGGAACCGAGCATTTGGATGATAAAGAATGAATGAGGAAGACAGTGAAAAAGCAGGTCCCAATTGAAAGCCCAGTGTTTCTGCTAAGGGAACACACTCATAGAGATAGACTTAAATCTCCACTCTTCAGATCTCTTAGAAGATAAAGGTTCTAAAGAGAAGTTACGTATAACTTAGTATCCTCACTTCAGTGACCCTCCGTAGGCTTCCCCATGTCTCCCCTGCTCTGTGAAAACTCTCAACTGGCCATCCCTTACTCTGCCTTCTGATCCACCCTGTTGTTGCCTGTCTTCCTGGGACAGGTCTGCTGATGACATTTCTCCTCTGGGAAACCCTTAGTGGGTCCATAGATCCTACAGGATAAAGGCCACTCTCCTTGGTCCCTTTTCCTAATCTTATTCATTACTAGGAGTAATGAGATAACAATCCTGTGTTCTAGCTACACTAATTCCTTTTCCAGAAAAAGGCCAAGAGCGTGCTCATCCCTTTGTCCTTGCTCATGCTGGAGTGCTACAAGTTTTCATTCATTTATTCATTCAACAAAGTGTTACTAAGAGCCTGATTTGTGTGTTGGATCCTGGGAGTACTGAGATTAGAAACACAGGCCCTGTCCTGAAGAACTCAGGGCCCAGGGATACTGAACCTCCGTGCCCACCCCACCCCCACTCCAGTCCTCCCTGTTGTTCTCACGAATGCTCCCCACCCCTACGGAAGGAAGTCCCACTTACTCTTTACAACTGGATTCATCTACCAGGTGCTCCAAGAAGCCTTTCCTGATATCTGAAGACACCATCCTGTGTTGCATACCTATTTATTCTGCTTAATTAGTTGTTTGCTTATCTGTTACTCCCTCTAGACCAAAAGTTCTGTTAGGAGAGTGGGAAGTGTCTTAGTCAATTCTTTATCTCCACATTGCTTTGTGTCTAACAGATGCTCAAACGATGTCCCCCAAAAGGAAATGACATATAGGGGTAGGCTATGTCTGCAATCTGAATCATATCACATGGGGTATCTCTCAGTTTGGGTGAGACTGACCTGGAGAAACTCAAAGCGAACTAACACTTTATGATGAGCAAGACATCTAAACAACTTTCATGAAAGGCCACCCAATGGTGAGGCTCACAGTGACCATATCTAATCTAATCTCCGTTCATAGTGAGGCAGTCACCAACCTCTCCCTGCTCGACCCTGAGGGCCCGCTATGCAGAATCATCACTGCAGAAGTGACGAACAAGTCCTTGTTTTACTGTAGGCAAACGACTGCCGATGAAGCTAATGGCCGGCCTTATCAGGGTGCACCTTTATTCTGGCCACCAAGAAGTGAAACAATGATACAAAGCAACAAATTTTTCTTGGGCTTGGTTTTATTAGTAATTCTGGACTGGGATGAGAGTGTAATGTTCAGTGACGACCTGCCTAGCTTTGGGGAATGGCCTGTTATTCTCTGTTCACCAACTATCTTCCCCCATCACCACTACCTCCTTATGGGGAAATCAGCAAGCCTTTTACATTCTCATTTCCCTGGAATCCATCTTGGCTTTCCAGAGCCTTCCACTAGCACCACTAGATGACTCCAGTGCGTGGAGATGGGCTCCCGCTTCTGCGCTGGCAGGAGGAGGAGGTGGCCCTTTGCACACAGTCTTACCTCGGGAGCGATATAGTCAGGAGTCCCGCAGAAAGTGGTGGTCGTCACTCCATTCAGAATCCCTTCCTTGCACATTCCAAAGTCAGCCAGCTTGCAGTGACCTTCTGCATCCAGAAGGATGTTATCCAGTTTCAAATCCCTGCAAGGGCCAAAACCACATGGTTAATGCTCCAATCATCCCAATATCGGATTCTTCTATTGAAGAAAGGCAAGTCTTCGAGGAGGCCTGAGCTTCTGCCAACCACCCTCAGTCTAGGGCTCTCACCCCTGCTGGCCAATCCCAAAAGGGGCCCCTCCATGTTCCCCAACATGAGGGAGGAGCTTCTGTAGCCCCAGCAATATCTCAAGACTGCTGCAGCTTAATAGGTCAAAGCAGCTATTTAATGAAGCCCTGCTATGTAATGAAATTAGTGTTATTTAGACTTTGATTATGAGAGAAGGAACTGACTTATCCCCCCTTCCTTTGTGCATTAAGCATGGGAACCAGCTGAAGGGACAAGACTAAGATATATTAATATCAATGAATCAGATAAAACCACGTAAGAATCAGGTGCTCCTTTACAGGGCACTGTGTTTCATGGGGGAGACCACCGAAGGCTAGAGAAGACAGGGAGGGCCTCCAGAAAACAGTGACTCTCAAGAAAATCTTGGAGGGATGGTAAAGGTAGGAGAGAGGGGAAGGCCGAGACAGTAGATGCAAAAGGCAGTGAAGAGATCAGAGAATTGGATCCCAGGTGAATGATGAGGCAAGACAAGTATGTTGAAACCAGCCATGAAGAGCCTAGAATGCCAGGAAAAGGGGTTTGAAATTCACACTGAGAGTGATGCGGGCCCTGCTGGCAAGAGCACCACAGATGTGCAAGATCAATCTTCTCGGGACAAGTAGGCCGAGTTGGGGAAGGGCCTGAGGCAGGAAGGGGGACTCACTGGTTGCAACAGCCAGGACCTAAGGGCCCAGGAGGTGCTGTGCAGTGAGTGAGGGCCACCTGGGCATGCCAGCTCTAACCAGTGCAGCTCCCTGGCCACCTGTTGAACAGCCTGGGATTCCATCTAAGATCTTGTATTAAAACCTGGGGTTCCAGGCAAGAATGCCTCTACCAACTGACTCTGCAAACCTCAGACCTGTCCTGTTAAAGGACCCAGACTGTCAGATGGGGGTTCCCATCCTGAGGCTCCTTTAGTAGCCACTCTGGGGTGAAGGGACTTGCAAAGAAGGCTCCTTCCCCTGCACACAAAGCAAGAGGAGGCTTTCTCACAAGCCTGCTGGTGTCTGGACTTGAACTCCAGCCACCATCAGAAATCTAGGCCTAAGTGCAAAGGTGGGGCAGGAAGCACTCACAGGGCCTGCCTGCCTTATACCCATGGCCCCATTTCTGCTTACAGCTGGGACTTTTTTAGAAAAGAGAAAGCACAAAAAATGTGCTGCTCTAAGCAAATGCTTGTGAACTACAGAAAGAACAGTGAGCCCAACCAAGCCAAGTCACTTGGGACTGGGGCTCCCTGACCCTCCACCTGGTCACTGTGTGTGGTCAAGGCTCAATTCCAGCTGGGGTGGAAGAGCAGCGAGGACAATGCTAACTTGGGCGCAGGAGGCCTTGGTTTTAATCCCTACTGTGGCATGGCCCTGCTGAAGTCACCCTGCTGGTGTATAACCTTATCTGTCAAATTGGGATGATACATTCCTGCTTGTTTAAAGGGTTAACAAGCTAAAATGTATGATGAAAGCAGCAGGACTTTAATACTGTTACACCCACTTTCTTCATAAGGAAACTGAGTTCAGGGAGCTAGATGTCCTGTCTGGCCACCTGCAAAGGTTGGCGTCACTGAGAGGTAGACCTGTGGGCCATGCTAAGTTTTGCCCCTTCAATGCTCCTTAATCTACATGGTACAGGCTTTCCAAGCCCCCCACCCCCACCCACACAATGATCTTCATTGCAACACTCATTGTAATAAAACAATGACAATGACCTGTGAAAAGCACCGCTGTGGTCTACAAACCACATTCATGTTCTAAACAACACAGAGTTAGGAAGAGTGTGCTGTGCTCTTACTGGGGCAGAAATAAGTAAATGGAAGCTGGAAGAAGGTAAGCGATTTCTGTGAGGGGACAAGGGCGATGCTGGCACAAGGGTCTGTACTCAGGCCTCCTGCTCCACAGCTGGGGTTGCCTCTTGTGTAGCTGCTCTACCTTCCTGCTCTGTGTTTGTGGACTTCTTTCAACACCAGCCCCAACTCCACCTTCATAAAGGACCCACATACCACCCCTCCCAGCACTCTTTTAAAGCCTTTGCATGTCATAGGAAGGACATGTTCTATTGTGCATGAAAGGAATAGACTTGGAAGATTCCAAGTCAGCCTCAACCTTACCCTTGCTCTGAAAATTGCAACCAGCATTTCTGGCACTTCAGGTCAGCCTTTCCTCTGCTCAGGGCTCCTACATAGGCAAGAGAAGGTGCAATGTCTTATTTCTCCCCATCTCCTGCTCTTTTTGCCTGCCTTTGCCTTGGCCCAGATGCACACCATCCCTTTGCTTCCTTCCTCCACTTCTCCCTGGGCGAAGAAGTCACTCATGTAGCAGGCCCAGGGTGGCCCCCAGGCCAAGCATGTTTCATAGGCAGTACACAGGCAGCTCCCATCTGCTACTGTGAACGGAGGCCCCAGGGCAAAACACATCTCCCGCCATCCTGCCACTCGTGACTGAAATCTCGTCAAAAGCCATTTCCTCCAATTCCCTCTCCACTGTCTATTTTCTCCAAAATGCGAACTCCTCACACGAAACCAAGGCCCATGGAAGAGAGAGTGACTTATGTTCCTTTTCTTTGTGTAGGAAAAATTAATACTGCTTGAAAGATCCCCGGTGGGGAGATGCAGGGGGATGGGGTGGCCAAGAAAGGCTGCTAATGGGACTTTATTCCTCTGGGCGTCTTCAGTTCCACTAAAAAAGAAAAATATTGATACTGCTGGTACCAAACCTGTCTGAGTTCCTAAGTGGGATTTCAGTGGATGCGAGAGCTTGGGGAAGCCCAGCACCGTGCTTGTTCAGGCAGAGAAAAAGGAGAGACAAAAGGTCCTTTTCTACAAGGGCACAGGGGATGGAGGCTGCTGGAAGATGGTAGCCCAGAAAGGCCGCTTGCTGCGTAGCCACGGAGGTGTGTGGCCCTCGTGTCCCCTCCCTTCTCCTCACCAGCATTGCTGCCCCAGGAGCCCTAAGCTTCTGCTTCCAGTTCCTGCCCCACGGTTCTCCCACCTGCTGGCTTTGAGTGCTGCCTATTCACCAGGGGCCTCCAAAGCCTCTGTGAGAAGGAGGGTAAGGAACAGTTGTTTCTCAGCTTTGCCTGCTCGGACACCCAGCTTGCAAGGCAGAGTGAATGGGCTTTTCTCATCCTTGAGAGTTTCCATGGCGCCTGGGCCACGGCCAGGCACATAGTAGGTATTCATCAACTTGTTAATGGACAGATTTGTGAAGAGGGACTTCTGACAAGATATTAATCTCTACCTGCTCAATCCTCAAATAAAAGGCCAGGGCATTTTTGAGGACTGGGGACATTTTTAAAGCTGTGGATCATTTTGTTAATAGTGGGAAAAAATATTTAGCAAAATCCTTTTCCCTATGTGAGAGTCAATGTGATTAGCCTCTACTTACTAATCTATGAATAGTTTTATTCAATTTTTTTCAAAGGTAATGCTTTCATGTGTTCATAAAACTCAAGTATAAAAAGGCACAGAGTAAATATTCTTCCTCCTGCATTTGTTCCCCTTGCTGCCTCTTTTCCCTACAGGCAATTTGCTTTTTATTTATTCTTTGCATACCTCTTGGTCACACTTTTTATGTAAGTAGGAAAATGTGATAACATATTTACCTCTCTTCTTTCAACTGAGAGTTTACTACATGCCCTCTTTTGCACTTTACCTTTCCCACTGCACATATATTGGAGATCTTTCTGTTTGGGCACATAAAGAGCCACCTAATTATTTTTTATGGTTGCAAATACTCCACATATTTATGGGGGGAACATTTAGAATGCTTCAAATATTGAGCTATTACAAACAGTGCCACTGTGAATAAGCTTATACATATGACATCTTGTACACATATGAAGGTAACCAGACATATTTCCTAGAAGTTTTGACTGAGATAAAACAAGAATGTGGATTTCACTGAATGTTGCCAAACTGCCCTCCTTAAAGGTTGAATGATTCACACTTCCCTCTGCAGTATGTGACAGTCCTGTTTGCCAGCCTGGTCTGTTATCAAGTGTCTGACAGTCTGATGGGTGAAAACAGTATCACAGTATATTCTCAAGTTTCTCTCTAAGTTTGAGCCCTCTCTCATAAATTTAAGTGGTTGGTACTTTTTTTTTTTCCTGTGAACTGTTCCCATTTTTCTTTTGTGGTGCTTTTCACTGATTTTTAGGAAACAAATTTAGTGTGGCATAAGAGTTATAAAAACTCATCCCAGTTTATTGTTTGACTTTTGACATTGCTGATGGTAGTTTTATCATGCTAACATTATACATTTTATGTAACTGATGTTTTATTTTATCATTTTTGGAATTTGTGTCTCAATAGGAAAGGCTTTACTCATTTTGAAGTTATAAAAGCATTCTCCTAAGCTTTCTCCTAGTACTTTTATGCTTTCATTTTATAAACGTTAAGTCTTTGATGTATTTGGAATTTGTCCTGATAAAAGGTATGAAGTATAGACCCTCTTTGTTTCCAGATCTGGTATATGCAAGAGAAAGACAACTGTCCTACTCAGTAGGGTCAGCATGTAACCCACATGTTGAATGGTTCCTTGTTGACTGAAATGAGGTAGTCTTGCTGCTTTTCCCAATATCCATCCTTACTTTCTTGCTTAGTAAGAGAATTTTTTTCTTTTTAAGCCATGCACATGGTGATGCAGCCTTAAACTAGATTTCAAAGCCTTCCTTAGTGCTGGGTGTGGGTATGAGGCTGAATTCTAGCCAATCTGATGTGTGGAGATTTCCTTTTCCTCACTGACTGAAATACAACCTTTATCAAATACTGGTACTAGATCCCACATATATTGGGATGTATTTCTGTACTCTTCACGCTACAACATTGAGCTATACCACATTTTAAAAATTATTCTAGGTTTATAATATGTTTTAACATCCAGTAAGTCTGGTCCCCTCCTCTTCCGTTTTCAAGATTTCCTGGCTACTCGTGCTTGTTTATTTTTCCATATGAACTTTAGAATCATCTGTCTAGTTAAAAAAAAAAATTCTGGTGATGTTTTTATTGGGAACATGTTTAAAGTTATAAATTAACTCAGGAAGAACTGATATTTTTATGATGCTGAGTCTTCCTATTTAGTTGTATTGTTTGCCTTTCCATTTGTTCAAGTCTTGTCTGTGTCCTTTAGGAGCATTTTAAAATTGTCTCCTATAGATTTTGTATGTTTCCTGTTACATTTTTTTGGAACATGATGTTTGTCCCAATACCCATTCTCCCTTTCTTCCTTAGTAAAAGAATGTTGATTTTTCTGTTTTTGTATAAGCTATGAACACAGTGATGAAGCTATAAACTGAATTCAAAGCCTCCCTTAGAGCTGGGTGTGGGTATGTGACTGAGTTCTAGTCAATCAGATATGTGCAGAAGTCTCCTTAAAGGAAGGAGCCTTACTCTTCTTTCTCTTTCTTTCCTCTATCCTATTGCTTATGAGATATAATGCGTGGAGTCCTAGCAGCCACCTTCAACCATAAAGGACCACGCCCCAGAAATGGTTGCTGGACTGCCTCCTTCCAGATAACATTCATATAAATAAGACAAACTTATCTTATTTACAGCACTGTTGTCTGGGTTCTGTATGTTAATTGCCACTACATTCACTTCTTAATAATCTAAGTTATGATTTTATATTTTAAGTTCCCACTGTAACTGGGATCTTTTCTTCCATTACATCTTCTACCTGATTGCATATGGACATACAAGCAATTGATTTCTGCTCACCATTCTACGCCCTGCCACTATACTGATTGATCTTTATTTTTGCAAAGGAGTTTTCTATGATTCTCTGAATTTCCCAGATTATCTGTATTCATTGATCATTTGACCTCCTCTTTTTTAGCATTTACATTTCTAACTTATTTCTTTTGTCTGACTGTGTTGGTTAGAGCCTGGAGAACAATGTTTAGTAATGGAGAAGGTGAGCATGTGGTAGTCCCTGATTTCAGGGATTCCCCAGGCAGAGGGCCTTTATCACAGCCCTTGCCACCTGGCACCCTGATGGTAGGCTACCTTACTGAATTAGGCTGAGAAATAGTGAGAACTTCCTCCCCCAGCTGCCAGAGGGCCAAATGGGCTGTGAGGAAGAGGGCAAGGAACAGATCTTGCAATGTCTCTCTAGTCCAGGGCTTTTCAACCTCAGCGCATGGAGCTGGACTGACATTTGTGCCAGGATACTTTTCTGCTGTGGTGCTTTGTTTAGGGACCATCTTATGCATTGCAGGACATTTAGTAGCAGCCCTGGTTTCTACACTTTAGGCACTATTAACAACTATGTCCACGCTCCAGCTGACAACCAAAAATGACCCTATACATTGCCAGACATCTCCTGCAGGGCCTCTGGTGGACAACTATTGCTGTAAGTCTTAAGCAGTGATCAAGGTTCTAAGGTGGTTTTCCCAAGATCATTAAGCCAAGTAGGGATTTGGAAGCAATGCCCTGGCTATCAGGAAAGGGTGCATTTGCCTGGGGTGTCCTCTCCTATTTTATCCTGGGAAACAGGAATCCTAGCCTTACCAATCCTTCTGAACTTTGCTTTCATCAACCTACCTTTTTAAACAAATGAGGAAATGGAGCCTAGAAAAGGTAAGTTACTTGCTTAAGGTTGCATGGCTGGTAAGAGGCAGCACTGGGCTAACTCCACATGACTGCCCAGCACCACATTTTAGATCGAAAGTAAGACCTATAAACTGGAAATCTTGATCCGCTGATTGGACCCAAGTTCCTTTGGGCTGGAAGGACCCAGATCCCTTTGGGCTGGGAAAGGAAGGTTTCGCTGTAAGACAGGGAATGCAGAGGCTAAGAGGTCACAGTCACTGACAGGGAAGGACTGATTTACAGGCAGGATGGTATAACCAAGGCTCTCTTGGGGTGGGAACACAGTTCTCTTCCAGAGACTCAAAGACATCAAGAAAGGAAATTCCCTAAGCAATGTACCTTTTTTGTTGTTGTTAAAGTCTATAAAACCTGTCTGAGGGGGGAAAACCCTACCAACTAGTTTCAGGAAGAAAAAAGAAAAAGCTTATCTTTTATAACCAACTGTGCTACTTTATAGGGTGGCCAAAGGGGAAGGGATCTGTGAGTAAAAGCAAAGATCCCTCAAATGAGTTTGCTGTGAAGTGGAGAAGAAACAGTCTAAAGCTAAGGGAGAAGTGATAGGTAAAGGTAACATCAGGGACGTGGGCTGGTGATACGGTGAGATCAGTAGTAGGTCAAATTATACTTTTAACAAAAGTATACTCATAATATGACAAGAAACCAACTATCGATATCTCTAGAAATGTGTCCACAGCAATCTGAAATACATATTTTGGCTTCTAAAGAATAGCCTCCCTCACCCCCACGGCTATCCATGTGTCTAATGGCTCACGTGTAAGCAGTTGTCAGTGCCTCTGTGTTGTGATCTGAGATGTTGGCTGGGTCCCCTGACCTTTCTTTTCCTGATAGGAAGTGAGGTAGTTCTGAAACTGAATTCTAAGCTTTGCTTCTTACTACCTGGATGATGTTGGGACTCCGTTCCCTTATCTGCAAAATGGGGATAATATTGCCACAAATGAAAAATGTAACCAGTGTGATAGCTCTAGTACAGTGCCTGATACATGGTAGTTACTCTGGAAATTCTGCCCTCCCCAGGCATCTCTAACAGGGCATTTCCTAAAATACCCATGCCCTGCGAGGAAGGTCTGTCACTAGATTCCTGACAACTCTTATTACTTATTACCTCTGACTGTGTATAAGCCATGGAGACAGACACTATGGAATGAAATATAGGAAACATATACACAAATGTAACATCTGAGAGACAGTGATGAATGATACTTAAATGAGAGAGACAGAGACTGAAACTTTCAGTTCAGCCCAGTGAGAAAAATCACAGGTTCCTTTCTCCAAGTTTGGGGAATGACAGAGTCTGGGAACACAAGTGACTCAGGGGAGAACATAAAGTGCAGGGGTGGGGGAGGTAGGGAGCCAGGGCTGGGCTGCACAGGTGTTATTAATCAGGATTACGGGGCAGCTTCCAGACCCTTATTAGCAAGCTTCTCAGGACCTGGGATGGCCAGGCTGAGAGCAGGGCGGTCGGCGGCCGCTGCTGGTCCAGCAGCTTCCATCTATCCCTGTGCTCTGCAGCTCCCCGGGGCTATCACGCACCTTCTCATTCTTACTCTCCACAACAGCCCTGAGCACTGGGTATCATCATCCCCAGCTTATAAAGAACTTGGGGGCACACGGCTCATGAGGAGAGCTGGAACCTCAACTGCAGAAGTTGGATGGAGTCCTGCTTGCCTCCCACAACACCTCAGCCATCTCATCTGAAAGTTCATCCTTTCCCAAGTCTAAAATTGTATTTTCCCTATTTGACAGATTTCCCAAGAATAAGGGCCAGAAAACTCTTCTCCTGTAAACCACACAGTATTTAGCAAAGGGTTGGCACACATGACACCCTTCACATGTAAGAAAAAATTGAAAACCTTTTTTTTTGCTTGACTTGAAAACTCACCCTAAGGAAGAGGCCCATACACTCCTGTCTGCCTCGGCCAGGCTCCATGCTTTGAGCGCCCGCCCCTCCCTGGTACGCTCGCTCCTCTGGCATGCTGATTCCACAAAGCTCAGGCCTGAGTGCCACACACATGACAGCAAATTCTTCCATTTACTTGATGATAAGAGATTAGAAAGATTACTTCTTGGGATGCCAAGTATTTGGATCACCAGAAAACAGGCCCCAGGGGGAGGTTATGAAGAAACTCTGCTTGTTTCTGGACAAATAGTAGAGACTTACACATGATTGTGGTTAATCAGATAGGAGTACAGGTGCTTCTGGCAGACATTGCCAAACACCTCCATCTAATCCAACGATATATGCAAGAGAAAGACAACTGTCCTACTCAGTAGGGTCAGCATTGTGGTAAATGTGGACTGGCTGGTGCCCTTACAGCTTCCCTGTGGCAGCCACCTCCCAGTGGTCCCAGGAATACCAAGCCACTCAAATGCCACCCAATGGCATGTGGGGAGCCTAGGAAAGTGCAGTTGTGCCTCTCCATTAAATAGAAAAGCATAATTTTCTTCAAAGCCCAGGTAAATGATTTAAAATGTCTCCACTGCAGTGCTGATACCTGAGTTAACCGTAGTATTTCCCCTGGGTCAGTTTACAAGGAAATCTTTCTCCAAGTCTTCTTAGAGGAAAAGCCTAACTTAGGAACAAAATAGTAACTACCATTTTTTTTTCAAATGCTTTTCTGTGCTAGGCTCAATGCTAAGTCTTTTATATGCATTTTCTTACTTACTCTTACAATAGTTTATGCATCTGGTGGGACTCTCATCTCCATTTTAAAGATGAGGAAGAAGGGGCTGTGGGGTTATTTACCTGGGCTGGAACACACACACATGGTGAGTGACAGAGTTGTTTCTGCCTGAGATCAACTCCAATGCTCTTGATCACTTTTCTGTGTTGCTTGAAGAGGGAAAAAAAATTGTAACTACACTCTTGTTCTTTTGTGGGACTGAGAACACAGCTGTTGCTGGTGGTTGCTTCTGACGTATGGCAATATGGTTATAAGATGTAATTGATAAGTCAAACAATGTTATTTTGACCAAGCAGATGACCTCTTGTCTGTAGAAAGCAGACTTTCAGCTACTACACGAAAAGCTGGAAACCAGAGGTGTGAAACAGCATCCCTGTTCACAGCCAAAATAAATAGCCCAGAGCTGTACCTGGGCATTAAGACTTGGAATCACCACAGAATAACTTATCTGATTGTATGACTGTCCAATTACTTTTTTAAAATCCACAGTAATGAAAGCAAATTCTTCTCCTTAATACTCATGGATAATATCCTGACCTCCACTGATGGGAAACAGGCCTTGACTTGTGTCTCCAGAAAGTGGGGTGGGCTGCTTGGACCATCTTACACTTAGTCCCCCCATTCCTCTACAGGCTCTCAATCAACTTGCTCTTAAAATGGCTATTTGGGGTTCAGTGTACAGACTGGGGCCAAGGACGGTGGTGACCTCAAACTAGTTACTGTCCTCAAATATGAAATGGGGCTGCTAGATGAGTTAATCCCCAAGGATCCTTCTTGTTTAAGACCCTGGGAAGGGAAGGCAGCCGGAGCCCATGAAGCCTGAATTTGCAATCTTGGTGGCTGCATAGCAAACATCTCCTAGCAAAACATTCACTTGGGAGAATACCCCTGCCAGCAGGTGTTTTTATATAAAATATAATCAGACAATGTTCTCTTCCTGCTTGCATTCTTTAATGGCGCCCCAAGAACATGCTTCCTAGTGTGACATGAGAGGCCCTCTGTAGTCTCCACCAGCCTATTAGCCTCATCCCTCACCCCAGCACCTCACAATCCCAACCCGGAGTCTATGGTCCTTTGGGTAACTTGCAGATGTGTGAAGCTGTCTCCTGCCTCAGTGTCCTGGCACAGGTCCCACTATGAGCATCTGTCTTCCACAAGGGACCACTCCATGAGGGCAGGGCCTGGGAATACCCCCAGTGCCTGAGGCATCCTAGCTTCTCAGTACCACTTGGTCAAATGGATGAAGGAATGAGTAGAGAGGTGAGTTTGTGGATGATGGCCTCAGGTAGCCAGATGACCCAAAACACATTTTCATATAACATATGAAACATATTATTAAAAACAAGGCCAAAACCATCAAAGGCAGCTAAATCTGATGTTCTCTAGAACCTTCCAAAACATCTTCACATTATACTTAGGAAGATCCCCTTTGCTAACCAGCAGCTTCCATGGCAGTCAGAGTGGAACCTGAGCATCCTACACTGGCTCTGGGGCCGGCCCTCCTCTCCCCATAGTTTGGTGACACCTCCCCCTCTGTGCAGCCACAAGGATCTCCAATAGCTCCTCAAGCTCACTAAGCACTTTCCTGCCTTGAGACCCTTGCCGCACAGCTGTTACCTCTCCCTGGAGGACAGACTCCTTGTCATTCAGGTCCCTGCCTTGATCCCCTTTCCTCAAAGAGGCCTCTCTTGGCCACCCTGTCTGAAGTAGTCTGCCACCTCCTACCCCCACTTACTTTAATCTCAGTCACCTTGTTCATTTCTTTCCCAGTGACGATCACAACTTGTAAGTACTTTCTTTCCCTGAGAATATGGTTTCCCTCACATGAGCTCCATGAGAACAGGGACTTCAGCTTCGGGTTCTCAGCTTGGTCCCCCAAGCACAGCGAAGCACTAGCACCCAATATCCATTGAGTGTCTGAATGAGATACTGGGCAGGATCTGCACTAAGTCCATTTTAAAGGCATTCCAGTTAATGGCATGATTACAACTCCTGATCCACCCATTGCCTACTTGGCCCTACTATGTAATAATATTTCCAATATTGACTGAGTTGGCCCTCTGAGTCTGCTTTGTGCTAGGCCTTAAGGTACTGAGAAGGATGACACAGTCCTCAAGGGCTCTTAGGGAAGGGTCTGAAGGGAGAGGTGGACACAAGGCCAGAATCCCTGGATGGCAAGTTCAACACCAGAGGGACACACAGGACACCATGGCTGCCCTTAGAAGGTGAGGGCTGCTAGCCTTGCCTTTTTTTGGGCCCAGTGATTTGCAGCTCAAAATCCAGCCAGCATTCTATCATTGCAGAAAGAGCTACTCTAGCTACAGGGCCAAGAGTAACCTTTCCGGGAGTGGGCCTGGAGTTGACAGAAGTGGACTACAGAGCCCTATGCAGGGCCCAGAATTCCAGGACAGGATGGCCAGAGAACCACTCTTCAAGCTCCTTTGTCAGGACAAGAAGCTGCCAAAACTAGTGAGCATAGGTCTTCCATGTCCAGCCACACAAGGATCCGCGTGCTAGGAGAGTGGTCAGCACCTCGTAGGTCACCCCGACCCAGATAAAGAGCTGAGGAAACACAAATGTAACTCTGCACAAGTTGAGGGGGATGTAAGGAAAGCACGTCTTCTTGCAAAGTGGGGGTCACCCAAGTTACTTGGAGGATATCAGAGGCCTCAAACAAGGCCAGGAAGCTGAAAATGCACTGACCTCTGAAGAGACGGAAAACAGATTTTATTATTCTCAAAAAAAAGAAGTCTTGTATTTGTATTTGTTTAATTTGGCGATAGAAGGTATTTGCTTTAAGACTGTGTGGTGCTTTTCAGCTGATCAGAGATGCGGATGTGCGAGCATTTGAGCATGTGTGTGTACGCGTGCATGGCGCTGAGGAAGGGTATAGGCTGTGTTCACGCCCACACGTGTCTTTGTGGGCTGAGGCCTAGGGCTGCTGGATGAGTAGAATGCACAGTCCAGGAAGGTGAGGCAGGTTAAGAAGACCCTTCTTTTTCATCAGGAAGGACACAATCTGGCAGAGTTTAACACAGCAAAGACAATTAGAGCTAATGACAGCCTCCATTGCTCCACTCGATGTATGTACATTTACTGGGCACCTACTCTGTGTCAGGCGGGTCCAGATTTTGGAGTAAGGGCAGGTGTCTACCAGTAGTGTACGAACAGTATGCACACATGTTGTGTCTGAGGAAACTGGACATGCTGACTGGTGGTGATATATAAAGGCTTGGGTTGGAGAAAAGAGTGTGGCTGGCATCTCCTGAGAGGAGGAAATAGTGTGAGAAGAGGACTACAACTCATCTTTGAGCAAGCCCAACATTCAATGGGCAGGACTGGCAATGGAACAGCCAGACAGGAAACTCAGGAGACTGGGATGTCCAGGAAGCCTGAGGAGGGAGAATCTCAGCCAAAGGGCATGATCAGTCACCGGCATGCTGCGGAGGGCTCTCAAGTCGGAGATTCAGCAGCTCAGAGACCTTTGTATCTAACTGAGGCTCAGGGAGATAGAGTCACTGCCTTTATTTATATTTACCAATATTTTCTCTTTATGCTTTGAGATTCCTATTTACAAATAATAAAAACCATATTTTTCAAGAAAAGGCTTTCCAGATCCATAGAGGTATTATGAGCCAGACTCAACCCAGTGAACAGTATTAGTAAAGAAAAGAACTGTAAACTTCAAACCCACCAATGAGAAAGAAGGAATGGGTTTCCAGAATCCCACTCAGGAAAAAAAGAAAAGCAACAGCTCTGCAAGTCAGTGGCTCCCAGAGATGTGCCCCTGGCAAGACAGTATCTGTCTCCATGCAGAAGAACTTCCATTCCGAGAAAACCCACTGGAGCTCCATGCTCTCCAGGAGCCTTCCAGTCTCCAACCAAGGACCTGGTGGCTTCTCCTTCTCCTCCTCTGGGTTAGCAGGTTCACTGCTACCCCAGCCCAATAGCAGTTCCCTGTCCGGGTCCCTCTCTCTCCTCTCCACTAGGCCAGTTGCCTTTGGGCTGCTCTCCCCAGTACTGCCTACCTACTGCTCCATCTGAGGCAGTGACTGTACACTGAGTATTTCTTTACTTTCTTCTTATTAAAAACCACCTTCACCCAAACTTGGAGCCCTTATGAATTACTTACAAATCTGTTCAATGTCATTGAGCTAAGCTGAGCACTTACAGCCTGATAATGCCACTTCCCCCAAGGAACCTGCATAGTTTGATCAGAAGGCTCTGGAGAGTCAGTGGAGGCGACTGTGCACGGGACACTCTTCCACACCACTTCTCAAACCTGGGATGGAGGGGTCCTAGATTGCCCCCAAGGCCCTCCAAGTGGCCACTGCCTTACTCCTGCCTCTGAGTCCAGCCACTTCCTTTTCTTTTAAAACCCTATGGCCATTCTTGGAGAAGGCTTTGTATACTTTTGTCATTCAGCTAAAATTCAGGGTGCTGCTCATTCCCTGACTTCACTGGTAATCATCAGCTGAATTTATCCTCATGCTAGAGCACGTTGTTTGGCCATAAATGTGGATGAAATGTAGTAAATGATGTTCAAAGGAGGGAGGTACTTTAAAAAGGCTGACCCATCTCTGCCTGGGGAAAAAGTGATACCCAGCTTTTAACAAAGTCTCTCTCGTTACAGTCAAGGTCATAGAAGTATACTGAGGGACACACAGAGCAGGGAGGACCATCAGATGTAGCATATATAGCTTTGCTATCCTTGAGTTACCCTGAGGGTCCATGACAAGTAGCAACTTCTACCAGTACAGTGTACATATTTTGTTTTTTAGTGGAACCAGTGAATGGTATAAGCCAGCTGGCCAGCACATGAGCCTGACCAAGTGGAGACAGTGACAAGGTCTGTGAGGGGGTAGTTCTCACCAGAAAGCAAGGGGCTTGGCCAAATTAAGCATATGAATGTGCAATTTGTTGATGGTTCACATCTATGGCAAATTATCCAAATATTCTACTCTGAAACAAAGAAATCACCTTTTGGAATTTATTTTAGCAAGTATTCTAGCAAAAACTGAAACTTTAGTGAAAACTAAAATGGTTGTTCACATGTGCTATGAGGATGTGCCTGGCAATACATAACTCCCTATACCTCTCTACATGCCTATTAATCATCCTGAATACTTTATTACATGCATACTTTATTATATATTGCTATATATGTACTTTATTATTTATATGCAATGAAATACATAGTATGATTAATATAGAAATAGACCAAATTAACAGAGATATACATATAGAGAGTTGGGAGTTACACACTGCCTAAATATATACAATGAAGAATAATACGAATATATGCAATAAAGTAGCTGACACGTAGTGTAAGAAAGAGCCCAGACAACATATCTCTCAATCTCTCTCTCTCTCAAATAATCCTACTAGATTCTTTATTGTGTACATAATAAGGTATATAAAATTAAGTACATATAGGTAATGAATATACAATATGATTCATATGTTGATATATATTGAGAGATGCTGGGAGTTAGGCACTGCCTGTATATATACACAAGAAAGTACATATGTGATAAAACATGTACTGATCAGTCTTCTGATCAATCTATGCAATACGTGTAACAAATATTTAGTATAATTATTTGTATATGTATATTTATATTTTATATATGTATATATAGTATAGTATGTGTACATACAGTGCATGTTTTACATAAAATCAATAGGAGTTTAAGTGATTTTTAGAATTATATTTGGTGTTGTTAGGTCTATTCCTAATTTTGCAATTTGTTTTTATCCACTGGTTTTTGCTAACAGAATGGAAACAACATTTACTCTTGAAGCCTCAGGAGTGTATGAATGAAAAATCTGTCATCATATCGGGCCAAAAAAAAATCACTATTTTCATGCACTAACAGCCCCAAATGGAGGTTAATTAAACAAACGCAAGTTTCCTAATCTGTTGATGACTGTCAAGCAGCTTTTATTGCCAGAGATTAGCTGTTAAGATATGTATACCCGCAACTATACCTGCTCTTTTTGAAACATAAATGTTCTGCTTTAATGGAAAATCACTGCAGGGCATAAGTATAAACTATAAAACAATTAAAATCATAAATCCAAATGGCAGTGACTCCCAGTGAGTCTTACAACATCAACGAAGCAGCTGCTGACCTGGAAAGCTCCGCCCTGGACCTTGCAGGTGAGCTGGAAGGAATGGGGGCAAGGGGCAGGCACAAGGGCTTCCCATAGGGGGCCTCCTGCAAGAATCCAAGGCTGGCTGCAGTCCCCATAGTATGGTCAGCCCTGGGGCTCAGGAGATTCCAGGGCAGAGGCTGCCCATAGGTTTCAAAGTCAGCTTATTTCTCTTTCACAGAAAAAGCCATAGCCATTCATTCATGCATTTAAATATTTACTGAGCAACTACTGTGTGACATGCACTGTACTTGGCATGGAGGAAACAAACTCCCTGCCCTTGTGGAGTTTACATTCTAGTGTAGAAAGAGACAATCAGTTAATACATAACAATAAGTAAGATATTAAAGAATGAAAATGTTATGAACATTTAGGCTGGAATTAATTCTGGCCCATGCTCTTGTTTCTTTTTCCATTAAGCAACAAGTATTTATTGAGCACCTTCTAAGTGCTCTGGACTTTCAAGAAACAGAATCCGAAGACTTGACTTCTGCCATCCACAGGTAAAATGAGGAGAAAACCTGAAAAGCATTTGGTGAGTATTTACAGTGCAGCTTACGTGGTCTCACTTAATTCTCCCATAAATCCTCTGCAACAGGCACTACCATGGCTCTCATCTTATAAGTAACAAAACTGAGACCCAGGGTGACCACCTTGCCCAGATGCCCACTGGCAGTATGGGATGGGGACCCCATTTGCATGCACACAGCAAGCTCCTAACCATGCCCTCCACATGGGGCTTAAGTGGCTAGTGGGGACAAGTGGCACTGAAGGGGCTCCCGAGCAGGTGTAGGCTCCTCAAAGGAGCCATGTCTGCCACACCACCCATATTCTCCCCAGGCCCACACTGCCTGCACCAGGGCCAGGAGAGGTCAGCAAGTACTGACTGTCTGGTCATTCCTCAGTGGTCTCACATCAGGATCACCCAAGTTTCCAGCCCAGGAGATCTCTGGCTGTGTGATCATCCAGCCCTGACTTCTAAATAACATTTCATTGGCTTGTTGATGTTATTTTTAACAGTTCAGAGATCTGGGATATCTGGGCCCTTGGAAAACTGGTTAATGTTCAAGGAAAGAAGGATTAGGGGACGTTTACCAAAACAGAGACTCTCCAAGATGTCATCTACATGTTAGTAAAGCAGGGAGGCCTCAGAAAGAGCAGGAGACTATGAAGTCCCACGAACTGAGACTGAAGATTATTCTGGTTCTGACTTGGTGTTAATGACAGGTGAATGCAGTGACTTAACCTCACTGAGCCTCAGGTTCCTCACCTATACAATGTGGATAACAATACTCATTTCAAAAGCTTATTATGATGCTTAAATAAGATAGTATATAAAGAATTAATCACAGCTCCTGACACAGAGTAGGTGCTTGACAAATACTAGTTCTGATTCACCTTCATTAGCAATTTTTGAATTTGATCAATCAAACTACCAGCTTCTTACTCCTCCTTCACCTACAAAAAATGACTGCCACATAAATAGAGTTGAATGGTTTTTTTCTGGCCACACTGCAAGTGAGACCCTAAGGGATCAATACAAAGGCCAACATCAGCCACCACCAGAGAGGAGGCCAGAACAAGGAACTCCAAACAGGAGCTGTAAAATTTGTGGCTGTCCCTTGTCACTGAGATTTTATTTTTTTGTTTTCCACTGGGGCTGACTTTGTCAGGGGTCGGGGCTACCTTAGTGTGTGAGCTGTGGAAGGACATGGGGCACCAAGTCTTGGCCGTTTTGCTTCACCTGTGACTTCTGAGGCAGAGGCCTGAGGGTGAAGGGACGGTAAGCTGATCGGGCTGTGGTTTCTCATGGTATCATCTACGGGGCACGACTGTGTTCAGCCTCCTCAGTCCCTGCCCATTTACCTGTTGATTTTTCACGTTGCCCACTCTATCTGTGACCTGCGCCCTCTCTGCCCAGCAAACTCCTTTTCTGTGTGAGTTGGCCAGAGCTATGCTTACTACTAAGACCCGTGACTGCACCCCCAGTCTCAGGCCTGTCTAAAAACCTCTGCTCATCAGTGGTAGCAGGCTGCCTGTAAAGATAACCCCTGAAGATATTAAAGGCTTAACACACTTGGAACTATCTCAGGAGCCAGGCCAATGTATTCTGAGACTGGAGAGGCCCTGCTGGTCACCATACATTCACAAGTACCTGCTGCTCCCCTCCTATGTGTGCAGCACCAGTTAAGAGCAGAGACCAATACTGTGAGGGGCAGTCAAGGGCAGCAGAACCGGCAAGAAGACCATTGCCTAGAAAGCTAGGCAAACACTCGTTACTCCGTGTACACTAACATGGCCCACAAACACCCAGGAGCTGAGAGGTGAGGATCGGGTGCTGGTTTAGGGCTCTTTTTAAAATAAAGAGTCTATACAACTGTTTCCCAACTTCAAAATAAGAGAATACATTAACTATATTATAAAAACCTAGGAAAATCATTGTGAGGGACACTATATTAAAAGGATTCTAAGAAACCAGGGGTTTAGCATTATGCAAAGAAAGTATCAATGATGAATTGTTCAAGGATAAGGATCAACAATTCTGAACTGAACAAACCTGGAAACTAACTAAAGAATCGAAACTGAAGCAGCAGAGCAAACCCGGAAGGCCCAAATCTGTAGGCTTTTGGCTCCGAAGTCTTTCTCTTCCTGTACTTTGCCCTTCAACTCCTAGGCTAAGGGCCTGGGGTTTAAAATAGCACAAGCTGACACTAATTTTTAAAGGTCAACAATAATACCCGTATTTCAAAGGGGCTTATCTAGGATGAATCTATAGGTGCTGGGCCTTGAGAAAAACCGCACATTAGAGAGGTGTGTCTTCACTACCAGTAGCCTTTCTTCTTCTTGCCTCGCCTCTCCTCAGAGAGCTCTTCCCGGTCTCTCCCACTGGCCCCAGGCAAGGCCATGGCAGCACTACGCATCCCAGGGGGGCCGCTCTAGGGAAGAGGGAAGGGAATTCCCACTTGCCCAGTGCCTACCGCAGACCGCAGACCGGGCTCTGTGCTGGGGTCTGTGGGAGAGGCCCAAGAACTCTAAGCGTTTCCACTGGGAAAAAAACTTCTAATCTTACATTAAAATGGGAAACATATTTAAATACTAGTGAACGTCAAATAAAATGTACACGTATGAAGTGTTCACTCTAAGACTTTTGCAGAAAAGTTTCTCTCTCGCTGAGCCCTCTTCCCCCTCTCTGCTGGCCAGCCCCCATGTCGTGGGGGCTTCCCGGCCCTTCCCCAGGAGGCTCGGTGCCCCTCCTAAGGGGTTCCAAAGCACCCAGACCTCCCCTGCCTCAGAATTTCTGAAAAGGGAATGTAAATGCCTACTCAGCTGTCTGTTTATCTCACAAGGTATGAAGAAGAGATCCCCACTTTATCCCCACAGGACCTCACATAGTGCTGGGGATGTTAAACTTAAATATCTGGTGGCTAAGAATGAACACAGTCACTAAGAGGAGACCCAGAGAGATCTCTGTGGGCTGAAGGGGGTCAGCTTCCATGATAGCAGATTGCTTAGATTACTTACTAAAGAAAGATCCACTAAATAATTTATTTGGAAACAGTGTTGCCTATACCACAGCTTGGAGGGCAGGTGGATAAAACAACATTGCCTAAAGCCATCCTACATGAACCAACTTGTTAGGTTATTAGTACCCTGGCTTGGCAACCCCAAACTTGTTGCTTATATCTGCTGTGCTGTTTGCACAGATTAACTCGCCTTAAATAATTTTTAATCATTTTAAACATGTATAACTTGATTTTGATTCATACTCCATTTTGCTAAGGCAGTAACCATGTGTAGAATGAACTTTGATTTTCATGCTTATTTAATCCTCATGTGAATTAGGAATGATTCACTGTTGTAGGCTGAACGTTTGTTTTTCTCAGAGGATCCTTACTTATTATGTACCTACTAAGTGTCTCTGCACTGTTAATGTTTTTAAATTTATTTAAATTTATGTTAATAAATTAATGTTAATGCATTTATTGGCACATGTCAGTTTAGGAGAAGAATTATCCTAAGATACTGAAGAGTGGAAAAATTCCATCACTTAGTTGTATTTGGCTAGATGAGGTCAATGACTAATTCATTTCCCTCCTGATGATGTATAGTTCACCCTATCCAGGAAATTTAACTTTCCTTCCCCCTTCCCTCCTTTAAACCCTGCATCATAATAGCCAATCTCTGCTCCAATATACAAACTTCAGAAAAGGTACCTCTGCCCCAGATAAACTGATTAACTCTTATTTTAAGCCCAGTCATTAACTAAAATGTCCCCCCAAAGTTGCTACTGTGTTTTCTCATTAACTGGTTCCACAGAACTTTCCAGAGGAGCACAGTGTATGAGAAGCCAAAAATCCTCTTTGTTAACCACATAATGGGGACCATGCCTGGTTTTCCTTCCTTTCAAAATCTGGATTGTTGAGTTGTGCAGAATACATGAATTATAGTACTGACCACCAACTGATTTTCCCAAATACTCTTTCCAAAGTCTTTTTTTTTTTTAATAATACTTAGGTAAATGTAAGAGCAAATCAATTTAATTCCAATTTTCTAAAATTTATTTACATATATATGACTAAAGCAAGGCAATGAAGAAAAACTTGAGAGACTGCTACAGAGAGAAAGTATTAGGTAATTAGTGGCTGAAGAAGGCAACACAACATTGCAAATAATTACCAAATGGTCTTACTTGTGCCACAGTGAGATAGTCCAAGTGAGACATACCTTTTTCAAGAAAAGATTTAACTATGTATATAAAGCTCAAGACTCACCATATTTGCCAATTAGGTGGAGGCTGCTAGTAGAGAAATATTTTTAATTGTTCAGGGCCACCTGACATGTAAACATGCAATATAACCATCCTTCCCATTCATGACATTATGTAAAGATCTTTGCTAGATGTAGTGGAAGATGAGAGAGCTTTACAATGTGTTCCCAGTCCTTTACGACTTTGTAATGTGTCCAAGTTAGATCAGGGAGTAAAATGTTGGGTACAAAGAATATGATCTCTTTCCTCTACCCAGAAGCCCTAATACCAGTGCAGAGCCATGGATTTACATGGTCATTCTTTAAATATAAGTTGGGATCTCCAATTGGAGAGTGAAGATAGAGTTACAGGGCAGTATAAAGGATCCTGATCAAATAAGGTTCATAGTGGAGGAGGTACGTGATTATATTATGATCAGCTTATTAGACTGAATTATTCTTTAAAAGACAATTCTCTCTAGATGGTTGTCTATTCATATTCCTTACGATTCCTCAGAAGGCAAAAACACCATTATAATTAGAAATGAGAATAGTGTCCATTGCTTGACACTAACATCTCTTCATACAAGCGAACATTTTAAAATCACTTTTCAAACTAGCGTGGTGTGGTGAAGTCGTTGGCCCCTGCCCGCTAGGTGAGCTCAGCAGTGCCCTCGGCCTGCCTCCTCCTCAAATCGTGGTGCAACTCATAAACACTTGTCTCTTTATTCATTGTTGGCAACTTGAATTTCTTTATGCTTAAAAGGCACTAATCCCTAATACCAAACACCCAAGGGGGTGGAAGAAGGAATAAGATACAATATAACATAAAAACCAATACATTTCTTTTTGATGTTTGATACACAACAGAATTCTTAAGAATTCAAAGAGTAAGCAGGTGAAATCATTAATTCCCCCAGTAAGATTTCTTGCTTGGGGATAGTGCTTTTGACTGCCTCCCCAACTCTTTTATCATTACCTCACTGAATCTTACTTCAGTCTCACTACTTCCCAGTAACTGTCCCACAATTGGAGGTAATAGTTTAAGACATTAAAGTGTGTGACTTGCTTATCTTTTTACTCTGAGTTTCCTTTAAACAGTAAGTAGGCAAGAAAAAGCGGCAGGGGAGGCTCAAGGGTTTTCCTTTGTAAGGCTTTTCCTTTCCTTATATTTGCACATTTTTGCTAGTGAACTTGAGTAAACTTTCTTCTTAAATACACATTCCAGAGGTTTCAGAAATCATGACCATTGGGCTGTAAATGTTGCCACAATGACCAATGACAAAGTGGTCTGGTAAAGTTTTCTAGAAATCTTCTAAAGCTTTACTAGGGAGGACTGAACTCCATTTTATATGAAAGCAAACCTGGCTCTGCCAGGAGTCTTCTAAATATAAAGGATGCAAACATTTGCTAGCACGATGCCATAGAAAATAGACTATGGTGTTAGAGCCAGGTTCCCGCACTGCAACCCCCATTTCCTGGCTCTGGGACCTTTTTGCTTCATGTCACAACTTAAAGTCTCAGTTTCTTCATCTGTAAAATGGGACAATACTATCTACCCCTTAGGTGGTGTTCTCAAGAGTTAGATTAGCCAACGTATAGAAAACACTTACTGCCAGACACAATTTAACCCCTCAAGAATAATTCTTACTCTCTAATAGTTTTCTTAGTGAGGACTTTTACTTATCAACCCAGACTCAGTTGAGGTTAGAGGGCACAGTAAGGGCTGTTGAGGGCATTTTGCCACTACCTAAGTTCTAAAGAGACCTCAGTGTATGAAACCTACCTGTGGCTGCTGCTCAAGGGGCGAGGGTGCTACTGATTAGAGGGATGTCAGAGGGCCTGCTGAGGTGCTAGAAATAGTCCGGATCTCCATCTGAGTCACACAGGTGCACATTCATGTAAAAATCTGTTAACAGCTAAGAATTGTGTACTTTACTATGAGACTACTATACATCAATAAGAAAAAAGAAATAAAAAGAAAGGAAGGGAGGGGGGAAAGGAGGGGAGAAAAAGAAAAGAGTGGAGACATGAATTATGTTCCCCTCGATCCTCTTTGTCCCTTTTAAGTTATCCACAAGCCCAGTTCAGGTGAGGCTTGGTCAGTGAGTGAGCTGACTGGCTGGAAATAATCATGCTGTCTTTCCTCCACAATCAAATCCTCACTCCTGTACAGAGGCATCCATAGGTATCATTTCTGGTATACATTTGGGTGTACGAAGCCAGGAGGGTATGCGTTCAGAGACAGCACATTGGTCTGTTTTTAAACCCAATGTGCCTATTGACGTGCTGAATGTCTAGTGTTATATGATCTCTGTACAGAAACTGGTGAACCCGACCGTCACCTGGGTGACTATCTCATCAACAAATTGGTCACCATTTCCTGCCATCTCCTAACAAGCACCACACTAGGCTAGGCCCTGTAAGTTCCCTGTGGGTACCTGTATCATCTCAGAGCCCACGGGGTTGTGCTGCAGAGACCCTGCTGGCAGGTACTTGCACGTGCCCACCACTGGTGTCACCAAGGCACTAGGCACCCTCGTGTCAGAGGGAAGCCTACCAGGAGAGTCCTCAGTGTGCAGGGCAGAGCCCATCTCAGGGCATGAGAAGGTACCTCCTCAGACAAATTGCATGCTATAAAACATTCAAGGCAGTCTGGTCCTAAGGGGCCATAAACAATACAATGTCTACTTTATGATGGAAGTACTGAGCTGGAATTGACAACTGTGAAAATTGTCCACACAGGTAGGTAATTTTCATGGGATCCTTTTAATCCTAAGAATACCACACCATGACTGGAATAAACCTCCCCATAAAAGATATCAGTGGGTGGGGTGACACTGAGGTACTCTGGTTAAATGGAGTTACAATGGTAAATGACTTTTCAAAAAAAAATTGTTAGAGAGAAGCAGTTTCAGTGTGGGAGTGGATCCCAGCAGTTCAAAAGCATAAGGCCACATATCCACGCTCCTGACACAGGCGGCAGGATGTCCAGCAGCTCCCCGAGCCTCCACCCACTAGATGCCAGCATCAGAACCCCTGCCTCCCAAGTTGTGACGACCACACACATCTCCAGACATTGCCGAGTGTCTCCTGGGAGCAAAATCACTGCCAGTTAAGAACCACTGTGCTAGAGGAACATCAAGAACCAGCCAGTCCAATGTCATCAGAGAGGTGAAGAAACTGTGGCCAATCAGTGTTCTGAACCTGAGCTCAGTCCTCATCCCCCAGCAGTGCCACTGCTTAAGAACCAAGTTCTAGTGTTTGGATCCTCAGCTCCATGCTGGAGAATGAGTTTCCGAAGTCTGCTGTCCAGAATAACAACACGTCCTGGAGCCTTAGAAACAAAGGGGCCTCAAGGCTCTACAGAGAGAGTGAAGCATCTCCCAGATGGTGCTTGAGGGACACCTGCAAACTCCCAGGGACCCACCAACTGAGAGCCAGGAGAATCCACAAATTCCCAGGCAGCTTTTTAAAAGGCACATTGTAACTACATACTTCAACTGTTCCATTCAAATTCCAGCAATAGGAATTGAGAATCCTTAAGTCAAAATTAAGACATGCTAAATGAACTCCACCAACAGGCTGGGGGTGGGGGTGGGGGGGTTCTTGCTAGCTCTCTCTGCTGCTGGCACATCGGGAGTCTCTTGGTTCACTGGTTCAGAAGGTCTCGCTGCAGAAGCGTCCTCACTTGCTAAGAGATGACAGTTTCTGGGAAAATTGCTGGAAAGAGTATCACCTCTCCCAGCACTAATGTCAACCACACTGTAAAATGAGGCATTTTGCTAAAAACTAAATTCATCCTGTTCAGCCTAGACAGATTAGAATTGGAGGAGTTCAAAAAACATGAACTCCCAGGGCAATAAACCATATTTAGAACCATTTGAATGTATTTTATACTTAGAGGAATTTTATTATGATAAGAATTTGAATGTCTTCTTTGTCCCTCCCCCATCCCTTATTTATAAAGATTAAGTGATGTCATTTTGCTAGTGTAAAGAATGCCCTAAAAAGAACTAATTGGCCAAGTTATTTCTACCACTTAGGAAAGAAAAAAGGGCAAAAAGAAAGCCAAACCTACCAAACCCTGTTTTTTTTTTTCTCCCCTTCACAAAAATAACAGAAGGAAAGCTGCTACTGTAATCAGCAGTGATTACAGGCATTTCCTGTGTTTTTATATCAAGCTGGCTGGTTTTTTTCCATTACATACCCAGTGAACTTCAGTTAGGTCAAGACTAGAGAAAACAGGACTAATTATGCCTCCAAACCCACAAATCTGCCTACTTAGTGCTGCTGATTTTATGGTGTTGACTCTATGGTTTCAAGGAGCCATTCTCTGTCCTCCTCCAGGAAACAAATCCCTGAACATCTTCCCCCAGCCCTCCTTATCCCATTTAGTTTTCAGCATTCCGAGAAAGAACTTTTGTCCCACTTGTTCCAGGCTGAGATTCAATCAGGTTGTTCGAATGAGAGGGTCTTGGGTTAAATACTACCTTCTCAGGAATCCTCAGGCACCCAGGCTCTCTGGGGTCAGTGCTTCAGGCCTACCTTTGGATAGGTCATGCCTGAACCTCCAGGTCCTAAGGCTACTCTTGCTTTACCCCCAGGTCCTATTGCTTTACCCCCAAGAAGGGCAAGAAGGTCTTCCTTATGTTTTACCTTCCATCTCTTTGGAAATGATTAAAGTTCGCTGCTTTCTGCTTTGTCTTCTGAGGTTCCAAGAGAGAGTTAGGAACCTTCTTACTGAAGCCAATTATGAGGCAGTGGTAATCAAATAGGCTCATCTCTGTATTTCTTTTTTGTTACATTGAGGCTTCCCATGAAGGGCATACACTGCTGTGTCTCTGCCTTTTTTCCCCCTAATTTTTAATATCTTGCTTATAACACACCCAGGTTTCTGAAGTCAACAGTGTGGTTTCACAGCTGCCAGTGTCTATTCTCTTTCATACCTTCTCAAAAGCTGTGAAAACCTTCCTTCCCAATTTGAGATCATTACACAATAGTGACAAGATCTCTGCCACCTTGGGCAGTTTTTCTTTCTCCAGCCTATCCTACAACTACCCAAGTGCCCACTCTCCTTTGTTTGTAGAACCTGAGGTAGCTTTTCTTCTCAGTGATGTCTCTCATGCCCAAGTTAAACAAATTACTTCATCTTGACAAGGCCACAGAGGAGTCTTTCCAGTTGACAATTCCACAAAACTGTCCTGAGGACATTTTCCTCTGTATAGGGTTACTTGACTCTCTGACAGTTTATTCTTCAATTATCCATGCTGCTTAACATTTTTTTCTTATTGTTCATATTAATTCCTTGATGTAATATTCCATTCATAGACTATTACAGCCGGGGTGGACCTTTGCGGTAAATAAATGCCATGCTGGAATAGTTTTACAGGATTGAGGATTAGAAACGTTTTCTTAGCCCTTCTGCAGTTACCTCAAATGACCCCATTCTTCAAATACAGGTATACTTTCAAGTCAAAACCTGACATCTTTAGCTTCAACCTTACAACCAACAGACTAATATTTAGTGATAACCTACCACAAACCTG
Source organism: Manis javanica (assembly GCF_040802235.1). Classification (NCBI taxonomy): domain Eukaryota; kingdom Metazoa; phylum Chordata; class Mammalia; order Pholidota; family Manidae; genus Manis; species Manis javanica. Next base: position 205,423,541 of record NC_133156.1, read on the forward strand.
TCTCCACATTAAGATATTATAAGGGAATAATAGCAATAAATAATTACTAAGCTCTGCTTATGTGTTTTTCAAGTATTACCTCATTTATTATTCATAATGATCACATGAGCCAGGTATTATTACTATCCCAGGTTTTTATATGAGGAAACTGAAGCTCAGAAAGGAAAAAGAACTGGCTGGCATGCAGGGCCAGGAGCCCAGCAATCCCAGGTGTAATTGTTCAGCCAGGCTGCTGCACGCTGGGGTCTCTGAAACTCCTGTGGAAAGCACTGAGGCTGCTGCTTCTGCTCACTTGATTTCAGAACCTCATGTTAAATTTCTTTTAGAATCCATCATTTCAAAGTCACTCAGAAAAATCAGCGTTTTTCCATTATAGGTGCACATTATTTTTGATACAAAACGATTTTCAGAAATCAGCTTTACCTTAAAGGAGGACTATTAGACACAACAGAGACTATTAAAAAAAAACCTACAGAGTGTTAAAATATACTAAGTAAAAGCAGTGATTTCCCTGAGAATAAAGCCTCCCAGGAGCACTCTTTTAAAGGACATGGCAATACTTATTTGGATGTGTAAACTCTGGCATGTTTGCTTGAAAACAAAGCAAAACAAAACTGAATCAGTCTAGTTCCTATGGCAGAACTGAGAAATTCCCAGCCTCTGATACCCTCACATGTTTTTTGGAAGAGCTCATTTGACAGAGTTCTATACTACTTTTGCTAGACAATTTTACCCCTACTTTCCTTCAAACATTAAATTGGGTTCTTGACTATTCAAGATAAAATCCTGTCTTAAGTTCCTTCTTCTATGAAATCTGACCTATAATTTTCTTTACTGTTAGCTTCCCCTTAAGCAATAGCTAGAAAAATCACTACTAATTTTGTAGATTCTCAAGTGAAATGTTTTGCTATCCAGCTGGTTTTCCCCTCCCCAACCCTAACCACTGAATTACATTTTCATCTGATACTTCTCTTTCCCCTAATTTCAGCATAGGATGTTTTTAATGTTTTAGGGACTGATAAATGTATGGACCATAAACTGGGCGAGTAAGCACATGAAAGCTGTGGGTCAGTATTGTTATCAGCTCTGATCAAAGCCCATCAATTAGAAGGACCACTTGGTTTTGGTTAAGGATAGATAGGGGAAGGAATACATACTCAGGATAACTCAGCCTTCTTATTTCATATTGTCAACAGTACCAGCAGCTCTCTAATCTCCTTTCTCCCCCTTTTCTTCATCATCTTATTTTATTTGAAACTAGGATGAAAGCATTCAGGTTACAGTTACTGAACTGCTTATTATTCAGCCATGGGGATGTTTCAGATTAAATCCTGAGCTGTACCTGTGGGTTGCAGTTGTAAAGCAGCTCCTTCCTACACGTGCACACTACTGAGAAGTTCTGAAAGACAACTCATTTGATGTTGTCCACCTGCAGAAGTGTGCCCACCTGCCAAACAAGGATATCGTCCCTGAAGCAGGCTTACCTCAGTCACAGCCCCATGCTGGGCACCTTAGAGGATCTGAGAGGAGATGTCAGAGTGTCTGACCAAGGGCTAACAATTTAGTTAGGGAGACAAGACTAACAAAAGTGAAACATCTTGAGACTGAGCAAACACAACATCCCTACCCACACTCTGAAATCCCATAAGCCACTGGGTAAATGCTCATTCACCTTTTGGGGAAGTCTCACCCTGATCTTCCTGCCTCTGTAACATTATAAAACAATATCTTTCCCCTGTAACTTCACACCTTTGGTTCTGAATAGTAAGGAATTTTGTCTTATTGAAAAGAAAAAAGAAGAAGAGTAATATGCAAAGATAAAAGAAAAGGTAAATGATGGGAAAACTCTCTCTGAGTTGTGTTCCCCAGGGTACCCTCTGCAACGGGGTGCTTATTACAGAGGGGAAAGGAGCCCGTGTCTGATTCCACGCAGGTTCTAATTATAGCTTTTGCATCTTGCTTCCATCAAAAACATGATTTGTAATTCATACACAGACACAAAAAGAACTTCGAAGCTTTGAAGCAAATACTGATGTATATACAGATAGCTCCAAATCTGATCTCATGCATGCAAAGATGTCTCTCATCGATGGCCAGATACCGTGTTGTATGCACACAAATACACTCTTAGAAATTAAAGGGTCCTCACTGGAGAATGCTGTGGCATTTCAGAGAAGCAGGGCTTCTGAGTTCTTTACACCCCTCAGCTTGTTCTTCTAGCCATGTGTGTGGCAGCTCAAATTTCTTGACAAGACACTAGGTGGACATTTGTCACTGGAGATTTGGGTTTCAAGAGCTGTGCATTTTTTTTTGTAAAAAATGTTAGATTTTCAGACTCCCACCAATTACAATCACCTGCATTACCTCATAGGAACCTGGAGAGGATGGGAAGCAGTGTCTGAGAATAGGCTGTATCTGTGGGAAACTTGCAAGGTTAGGCAGCAAGAGTTTAAGGTGACAGGCTGAGCTTAGCACCTTTACTCTGCTTTGGATAGTTGATTACTTGTGAACTAATACTTCCCTACCACTTTATCCAAACATAACCTTTCAGTGCCTAGAACTAAGGAGTAAGCTCCACTGTGATCAAGGAGGGGCATTAGGTGAAAAATTCTCCAGGAGTGACTCATGTGCAGTGACTCTCAGGACAGGCTAGAAGCCTTTGTGAAACTGTCCCTGCATTGCCTCAGCAGTACAGACTGGATTTCCTGGGATCTTGTAGAAGACATTATCTTAGGAAAAGGAGTCCCTAATCTTTCTTTCTCCAAATCCTGCCTTTTTCTTGGCTTAATTAATCTAGATAATTGCTCTTAGTTCACGATATTTTCCGAATTCATGTCAGTGTATTACAGAATTATCACTGAATCATAAAGCACAGCATAGGGGCTCTCTTCAAGGAAAAGGTTTTAGATTCTTCTAGAAAACCAACCATGTTGGCCAGGTGATGCCCAGCCACTGAAGGACTGTAGCCTTGACTCAGAAAAATCATGAACAAAGCCTTCTGACCACAAAAAATGAAGACACAGAAATTTCCCCTTTGGCAGGCCTATCTCACACGTTAGTTTTATGCTGTTCGACATACCACCAACACTGTGGAACAGAGCCAAGCACTACAGGATTCTTCTGTGAATGTACTTCTGCTCATCTGAGTTCAAAGGCCAACCTGGTAGTTTAATTTTAAAAATGTGTCTGGGGAATGAAGAGAGAGAGAGAGTGATTCATTCCCGTTAACCCAGAAGATTCAGGAAGACAAAAATTTAACAGAAAAATAAATAAGGAAGGAAAAGAAAATGAATAACTTGTAGTATCTAGAATATTCTTGAGGCAAAAACCACAGAGATCAGAGATGAAGCACAGTCACCTTTCTGCAGTCCCCTAACAGCCAGGACTGAGAGGAGCACACAGCTGTGTTCCACCAGGACTCGCTGCTTTACAAATAACGTGAGAAAGGTGGTTACTGTCGTATTTCTCCCATTGCCTGTATCAGTCGGGAATCTTTTTTGGCTAGAGCTCACCCTATCCAGGGCTGAGTGGGAATCCCTCACATGAGGCATGCTTGGAAGTAGTCCCACCCCTTTTCCCTACTGCCAAGTTTATCAGGAGAGATTCGAACTTGTGGTTTAAGTCATTTCCCCTGCTAATTTTTAAATCCTTCTATGCACCTTCTGCCTTCACTGAGTCTAATGTAGAGTTTCCAGCTCAAAAAGGGAGACTAAGGCACAGGGAACATCTTATTTAGAGGAAGCAATATAATAACTGATGATAATAGTATCTATGATTAGGCACCTACTAGGTCCTGGGCATACTCTAGGAGGAAGGTGTTATTAGAAACAGTTTATAGATAACTGAGACACAGAGGTTAAGAAATTCCCTAAGGTCATATATCTGTAAGTGACAAGTCTGGGATTCAAACATGGGCTGTCTGATCTCAGGGTTCTGTATTTAACTGTGAACTACAGAACAGACAGACCAAGAGAATACTTGGAGTAAGTGACCACACACACACACACACACACACTCAGTCCAGAACTCTGTTTCTATGTATTTTAGGGTAATTATTCTCAACTGTGATGCAGTGATGGAATTGGGGCATCTAGATGTGCTGGGAAGTCCATGAAGTAATTGGGTAGTAGTAATACAATAATTACTATAATGGGTAATAGCTGCTGCTCACTACCACACCAAATACAGGGGAGCCTTGAACAAGGTGGGGGTGAGCGGCACCAACGCCCTGTACAGTTGTAAATTCATGCACAATGTTGGCTCCCCAAAAACTTACCGAATAGCCTACAGTTGATCAGAAACCTTATTGTTAACACAGACAGGTGATCAACACATATTTTGTATGTTATATGCATTATACACTGTATTCTTAGAATAAAGTAAGTTAAGGAAAACGTTTTTTTCAACTTGTCAAAAATCTTCAAAAAATTTTCCAACATATTTATTGAAAAAAAATCCCTGTCAGTGGACCCACGCTATTCAAGTGTCGGCGGCGCTGTGCCAAGCGCTTCAATGCATGGTCCCACTCAAGCTCCATGGCCTTTCTGTGAGGGAGGACTATGACCATGCTTCAAAGATTCCAGAACAAACTTTTTACTTTCACATTTTAACAATTTTGAAGATGTACCTTACAACTGCAATTGGCAATTTTTCCTTTTAGTATGAAAGCAAAAAAAAAAAAAAAAAAATGGGGTCAGGAAACAAAGGAGAAATGCATAAATAGAAAAGTTACCAAAATGGCAGATATTAATCTGACTATATCAATGTGAATGGTCTAAATACACCAATTAAAAGAAAAATATAATCAGAATGGACTGAAAAACAATGAACAAGGTCCAACTATACACTGTCTATAAGAAACCCACTTAAAGTGTAAAGATTCAGATGGATTAGAAGTAAAAGAATGGAGAAAGAAATGCCACGCTGACACTAATCAAAAGAAAGCTGGATTACCTGTAGTAATTTCAGACAAAGCAGACTTCACAACAAGGAAAATGATCAGGGATAAAGAGGCATATTATATAATGGCAAAGGCGTCAATTTTTCAAGATGATCTAAAATCCTCAACAGGTATGCACCTAATTAACAACAGAGGGTCAAAATAGAGGCAAAAACTGATAGAAAACTCAAAACCACAGTGGGATACACATCACATCTGTTTGGATATATGATACAAAAGACAGACATAATTAAGCGTTGGTGATGATGTGCAGAAATTTGAACTATCATATGTTGTTGGTGGGACTATAAAATGGTGCAGACACTTTGGAAAGCAGTTTGACAGGTATTCAAAAAGGTAAATATAGTTCCCATTTGACCCAACAGTTCACTCTTAAGTATATAAACAAGGTAGATGAAAACATATGCCCACTCAAAGACTTGTAAAGTAATATTTATAACAGCAGATGGACAACACGGGCACATCAACAGATGAATGAATTAAAAAAATGTCCATACAAGGAAACATTATTCAGCCATAAGAAGGAACGAAGTTCTGATACATGCTACACCATGGATGAACCTTGAAAATATGCTAAGTGAAAGAAATGAGTCACAAACCACACATGGTATGACCCCATTTATATGAAATGTCCAGAATTGGCAAATCTATAGAGATAGGAAGGAGACAAGTGATTGATTGCCTAGGGCCGGGGGTGAGGAGGTGGGAGGACTGGGAGATGATGGTTAAAAAGAATGGAGTTTCTTTTTGGGGAGTTTCCAAAGTGATTGTTGTGAGGTTGCACAACTGTGTGAATACATTAAAAACCATTGATTTGAACACTTTCAGAGAGTGAATTTTACTTGAACTATTTCTCTATAAAGTTGTATTGTACTCAAAGGAGAAATGGACAAATGCTGTCTTTCAGTGATAACCGGGAAATCAGTGAGGGTAGACTTGACCTGAACAGCACTGCTAACTTAACCTATAAATTCATTTTACAGTGGTGTTACTAGCAAATGTTTGACAACAGCTCCCCGAGGGAACAAACCTTGATCTGCAACCTTTGCTCATTCCCATGGTTTAAATCCTCTCACCATGACTGATCTCAAGCAACCAAAAGGTGTCACTGATCACAGGACTGGAAAGAGGCGCGCACAATCAGCTCCCCCTTTGGTGTTCTGTAGCCGGCTCGTACCAGCTCACAAACCAGATGGTTAAATTTTCAGGAATTTTGTTAAATATGGATAGCTTGAAAGTATCCTCAGGGGGAATATTTACATGGAAATCAGTTACAAATCAGGTTTTTCTGTTTGTTCTGAACCAGTTCACCAGCACATGCTATCAAGAAACAAACCCAACTCTAGTTCTGCCTGTGTCTCCAAGACACTGAATGACCTTGGACAAATCACACAACCTCTCTGAATTTGTTTAACCACCTATAAAATAAGGAATTGGAGTAGCTGACCTACAAGTTTTCTTCTACCTCTGAAATTCTATTAAATAGTAGGCCCCTTCCCCATAGTTGCCACATGTATATAATTCAATCTAAGACCCTGTGTGTACTTACTTTATTTTTGACTGTCATTCTATGGCTCAGGATGGGGTCCCTGTCCTCACTTCATGCCACGCTGCTCACCAAGCCTCTCTTTGTGCTTTGAGTCCTAGCCATGTAGAAGTTCTTTAGACCCACAGTCCCATTTGGCATCTCCCACTCCATGCCTTCACACATCCTGTTTCTACTCCTTGGCACACCCTCCCACATCCTCTTATTCTGGCCAACTCCTATGCTCCGCATAGGGCCTCTCTGGGAGTGGTCACTTCCCCCAGAAAGCCTTCCTTGATTTTCTCCAACTAGACGAGGTATCTCTGCTCTGTGAGTCCCTGGCATCCTATCCTTTCTCTATCATCATCTTTACCAGGTTTTATTGTTATTGCGTATTTTATTGTCTGGCATGTCTATCCAAACGTAAGTGTTAGGAGGACCAACAATGTACGTCTTCCTTTTTTCCTAGCATCTCAAAGGCCTACACTTGACACACCAGGGGGTTTAACTATCATTGTTGACTGAATAAATGAATGTCTGCTTAAACAATTGGCTGTCTGAACAACAGAATTTTTCTTGGTTGCTCCTCAAGAAAAGGTACAAACCCAAACAGAAATCCCCTTTGGATGAATGATTTTACATAAGCAGATTTCCAATTAGGGAGGAAATTTCATCTGAGAGATGCCCACTTCTGAGAGGGCTTTGACCCACTGTGAGATTCTTAATCCCAATAGGACTATGATTTCCTAAGCAAGTAGCCCTGCTCCTTGGCCAGTTCTTGCCCATATGATGGGTTTTGGCTTCTAGAGGGAGCTCTGCTCACCATCGGGATTGGCACCTAACTGGGCAGTATCTTGAAAAACTATTGAGCCTTGAAAAACTATTGATTTTAATTAAGAGGGAAAACTGTGAATACATTAGAGGGGGGAACCCACAGACAGTGATCTGATACTCAGAGAGCAGAGCTTGGGACCATCTGCCACTGAAGTCTCATGTTCCAAGAATCATGCGAATTGTGGGCCAGGGCCTCTAAGTCCTGCCAACAGGCACCAGGCAGTCTTGCTAGTTGGATTCAGTTTCTTCCAAGAGAGCCTCACCGAGGTCATTGGAGATGCCCTTTACAGAGATTCACTTTCAGATTCTGTCCAAGGCATTCTCAGACCAACACTCTCAGAATCACAAAGCTAGATTATCCAGTCAAGCTGTCATGCAGCGAACTGAGATCCAGAGAGAAGTAATTTGCTTACAGGTGAGGCAGAGCTTTGTTAGAGTGCTGGCCCCTGATTCCTTGCTCTGTGCTCTTTCCACTGCAGAACTTCATCAGCCAGACGTTGTAAAGAATAAAAAGACCCATGGAATGGGGTAGAGTATACAGAAAGGAGATCCCAGGGAAATGTTCATCCAGCAAGAAGTCCATCAGAAAATGCATCCTGTGGCCAAATATGTTTAGAAAATTCCCCCACCCTCCTAGAGATGTTTTCTTGATACATTTGAGTAGGTTGGCCAAGAAATCAAAGGTTGTTGGGTAAAACCATACTGTTAGCATAACCCCTGGAAGCTCTGTAAGATCTTTCAGCTAAGAATAGTTACAATATAACGTGAGAAATGCTATAGTATAATGTAGCCAGTGCAATGCCAACAGGTCAAGATGGGACTAACTTTGCTTGAAAGGGCCAGGGGAAATGAGCTGGAGCTGAATCTTAAAGGATGAAAAGGGGTGGGGGTGGGGGTGGAGGGGAAGGTATGGTGCTCCAGGGAAAGGCAGGCGTTCTTAACCAAAGGGAGCAGTCATGCTGTGGCTGTTGATATTCAGGATCTAGGTAATAAATACACAGTGTGTGTGGCTGTGTGACTGAAGATGTAAGTTAGGCTCAAGGGAAGATTTAAGGAGGAGCTTGGCAAGAGAAGCACTGGGAAAAGGGAGTACAAAGAGACTTGTGTGCAAATCCAGGATGAAGCTAGAGAGTTGGTTTAGCTTGTGGATGGCTTCGGGTTAGGGACAGAAGAGCCTGGACATTATCGAGATAACAGAGACACGGCAGGCTTCTGAGCAAGAAAGTGCTCCAACTCTTTGTTTTACGACAATTAATCTACAGGGATGATCAGCCTGTTACCCAATGACCAAAGATGCAATGCCACTAAGTGTCACCCCTAAGTGTCACACACTAAGTGTCACTAAGGTTCCCAGCCCTCCCATCCTGCAGCCTGAGTCATCTTGGGCTCAGCCAGCGCCCACAGCTCAGACATTCACACAGACTCTGCTTACCACACGGCAAAGCTGCCCATTGTTTATTAAAACAATTCCCATCTTTAGCAGTTCAATCACTAACTAAAGGCATTGAAGAAACAAAATTATATGACTAAACCTAGGAGAATTCAGGTTCTACTGCTGAGCACATTGCAGTAATACATGTTTCAAGATTTTGACTTTTTATAGAATAACACATAGACAGACAAAAGATAAAAGCTAATATACAGATACTGAATCCCCCTTTGTAAGGCAGTCCCAACTCCTCCAACTAACGGTTGGAAGACAGTAACCTGACAAGGTGTTTTTGATCAGTTTGCCAGCAGGATACATTCAGTATGAAGTTTTCAAGACAGATGAAGTGAATCTTATTAACTGTCCACTCAGCCACTTGTGAAATAGAATAATGATGACAGTAATAACAACTTTTAACATTTAGTGAGTCTTACTCTACCAGACACAATTGGAATTACTTTACATGTATTAACATGTGTTTAGTTCTCACAGTATCTCTTCGAGGGGGCTGATACCACATTTGACAGATGAGAAACTGAAGTGTAGCAAAATATGTTCCTTGCCCAAGGTCATGTATCTAATGAGCAGTGGAGATAGAGTTTGAGCCCAAGGCTCCTTAACCACTGTGCTGGGTTCTTGGTGAGTTCTATGGCAGGCATCAGGGGAGACACAAGAGTAGATGGCATGGTCACTGATAATTTTTTCTTTGAACACACACTACTAGCTGAAACACTCAAACAAATTTAATCAGGAATTTCCCTCTGCTTCCAAACTTCCTGTTTGCTCTGAACTTCCAATGTCAATGAGAGTCAGAATTCTACTTCTGATCTGGTCAGCAGTAATGTGGCTTCCTCAGAGGAATGTAAACTTGGCTTTCATCCCAACCAGCTCTGTCTCCACGCTCTCCTCCTCCCTCCCCCTTGTCATGTCACAGTGACTTCACCCCATACTGTCATCAGCAGGGAACACTGCAAGAGAACAGTTTGGGGTAATGAAGATTCTCTGTTCAAGTAAACCTGGACACACAACGAAGTACTCCTGAAAATCCCGTAATATTTAGCACTCCTTTATCAGGAGGACAAGCCCTTCAATGATACAACATGGTAGAGGGACAGAATAACTTCATTACCAAAATGCACGTTTCTAAAGTCACCTTGTTTGCTGAAGCAGGTCCCATAGTGACTGGAGGTAGAGAGTTCATAAAGATGGGGAGATGCAAAGGGAGCCCAAAAGGGGGGCTGAGGCACCAAGTCAGACTCGGCAGCTGTCCCATGGAAGCCCATCTGTCAGCTGCTCCAGCCCACAGGATCCTGCCATGTGCATTTATCAGTACTTACAATTCTGCCCCAGGATGCCCAAGTGCTCACAGTATTGGAATATCAACAGGGAGAGGCTCCCTTCTCTGATATACTGCCTAGTTCTGAGATCTGGGCCCTGCCCTAGATGGGCCTTAGCCTGTGTGGGGGAGTTGGCCTCACATACCTACCACCCTGAGCCCCCCAAACAGGGCTATTACTACCTAGTCATCACTGCTGCTGTGTCTACACCTTCCCAGGCCTCACTGGGCCCCAAACAACTTCCAAAGGCCTGCCTATGTCCATTAGCTTATTTAATTCTTTCAATTTATGTGGCTACTACAGGCTTGGCCACCTTATTTTGTTATATTTATTACCAGCTTCATTTTACAGATGAAACTGTAAAGAGAGATTAGATCATTTGCTCAGTGCCACACAGTTAATAAGTAGCAATGCTGGGACTTGAACCTGGGTCCTCAGTATTAGTTCACTAGTGCTGCCATAACAAAGTTTGTTATATAAATCACTGGGTGATTTAAATGACAGAAATTTATTTTCTCATAGTTCTGGAGGCTGGAAGTCCCAGATCAAGGTGCTGGCAGGGCTTTTTTCTTTCCTTCTGGTGCCTCTCTCTTTGACTTGTAAATGGTTCTTCTCCTGGTACATGGTCTCCCTTCGGTGCATCTCTGTGTCCTAATCTCTTTTTTATTTTTTTATTAAGGTATCACTGATATACACTCTTATGAAGGTTTCACATGAAAAACATTGTAGTTACTACATTCACCCATATTATCAGTTCCCCCCATACCCTACTGAAGTCACTGTCCATCAGTGTAGTAAAATGCCACAGAGTCACTACTTGTTTTCTCTGTGCTACACTGTCTTCCCCATGATCCCCCCCACACCATGTGTGCCAATCATAATACTCCTCAATCCCCTTCTCCCTCTCTCCCCACCCACCCTTGCCAACCACTTCCCTTTGGTAACCTCTAGTCCCTTCTCGGAGTCTGTGAGTCTGTTGCGCATTTTGCTCCTTCAGTTTTGCTTTGTTGTTACACTCCACAGATGAGTGAAATCATTTGGTATTTGTCTTTCTCTGCCTGGCTTATTTCACTGAGCATAATACCCTCTAGCTCCATCCATGTTGTTGCAAATGGTAGGATTTGTTTTCTTCTTATGGCTGAATAATACTCCACCTAATCTCTTCTTATAAGGACCCCAGTCATATGAGATTAGGACCATCTATATGACTTTGTTTTACCTTTTACTTCTTTAAAGACCCTACCTCCAAATATAGCCACATTCTAAGGTTTTAGGGATTAGGACTTGAGCACAGGAATTTGGAGGGGACACAATTCAATCCACAACACCCTCTGATTCCATAACTCTATGCTCCCCATTCATCTAACCAATATTTATGAAGTTCCTAGGTGCCAGGGATAGTACTTGGCACTTCTGCAAATGTTTTTTGGTGTAATTCTCAAAACAATCTAGAGAGGTTTGTGTTTTAATTCCCATGGTACAATGAGGAAACTGCATTTCAAATAGTTTAAGTATTCTTCCCAGGGAAAACACAACAAAGATGAGGCAGAGTCAGGATTCAGCCCCAATTCTCTGCCTCCAAACTCAGTGCCATCTACAAGATACAACTTTGCTTCCCATGCAAAAGCAAGCTGGTAGCGGCAGGACAGGGAGCTGTGACTGTGGCACCAGTGGGGTGGGATCTGACAGGCTCTCCTTCCTTGAAAAAATCATAAGTCCCATGGATAGCAGCAGTATCTACTACATGGGGGTGTTGTGATGAAGTAAGATAAATAGGTGCAAAGTGCTCAGAATGGTAGCTGGTTTGTAAAAAGGCTAAATGAGTGTCCTGGTATCATTCTTGCCATTGTCTCCACTGCTGTGGTGAGTATTTTTGTTATTGTTATTATTATTATTATTATTGACTTCTGATAAAGAGGGGAGCTTGAATACCCCCAGTTATTTCTCTCCCCTTCCCAAGACTATGCACAAAGGACTAAATACACAAAGATGGAGAGAACAAAAGAAGAAATACAGCAACACAGTTTTGGAAGCTGGAAAGCAAAGGAATAAGTGGTAAATGACTTGGTAGAGTGGAGAAAGAATTGAATCCAGAACCAGCCATGGGTGAAGTCAAGAACAATCAAATTTATACTGCTGATTTTTCCACCTGCTGCTCTACCAAAGCTCTGGAATTTATAGTAACAGTTACCTCTGGAGATGAGAATGATACGGAGAGAGATAAAACAAGGATATCTGGCTGGAATACAATTATAAGCTCAGATTCTTTTCTTTACTCTGTGCAGACCCTTCCCTGCCTCCAGAGGTTTCTCCACTGGGGAAGAAGAGAGGGGCCTACAGATCCACCTAGGGTTGAACAAGTAGACAAGGCAGGTACAAGGGAACAGAACTGTCAACAGGAATTAAATGAACACAAGTATTCCAGGCGTGGGGCCCTCCAACTCTCTTTCGTCACTCGGTTCCTATGGTACTGGCTTCCCAGCCTGTTCTCTTAAGGCAGGACACTGGGGGAGTTTTCCCAGGGTACTCTTGGCACTCCAAGAGGAATGGTCTAAAAAATATTGATAGGCCAACTAAGTGGCCAACCATGTTAGTCTACAATGAAGCCCAAATTGACTATTCCAACAACCAAATGATAGTTCCAGAAAGAGTAAACAGAGGAGAAGAATTCATGAAAGAAAGAAGTAAGACATTTTACAGAATTGAAGGACATGACATTATAAATTGAAAAGATTTATCTAGGGCCCAATGCAATGGATAAAAATAGGCCTTAATAACATCATGTTATTAAGTAATTACCAAGCTTCCAGAAAAAAAGAAATAGGTGCAAAGGATCAAGAATCAAAATAGTTTCAAACTTCTTAATAGCAACACTGGGACTTAGAAGGCAATGGAATAATACCTTCTAATTTTAAATGAAAATGGTTTTCAATCTAGAATTCTTTACCCAGTCAGCTTATTAATTAAGTTTGAAAGTAAAATAAAGATGATTTTAGATATAAAAGAAAAGTCTCAAAAATGTACTTCCCATACTTTTTCTCAGAAAACTGCTGGGGGTGCTTCACCACATCAAAGAAGTATATTGAGAAAGAGGAGACAAAGGATACAAGACGGGAGCTGTCACGGAGCAGGGAGGCAAGAGGAAGCACTGGCACAACAGGGCGGAGATCTCAGGAAGACGCTGCACGGCAGGCAGAGGGCAACCACGCAGCCCGGAGCAGTTTAGGAGCCTCTGGGTGGAATTCATCCAAGGATATGAAATGGACAGACCAGCTGCTGCACCTGAACGTCCCAAAGGGAGATGTGGACAATTTGTAGAGGGTTTGTGTTGAATTAACTATATAGAAAAACAAGTGATGATTATCATCTCCAGAGAAAACAAACAGAATGTGTAGGAAAGGAAAAGTAAGTTTATAGCTTATCATATGGCTCAGTTCCCAATAGTATTTTATAGCCATAATAATGTATAAAATGCATATTCATTTAACCAAGATTACAGTAAACTACTAGGAGAATGTGAGGTTGGGAAGGATGTGTGGATGTGGTATGGTGGTGACTGGGTAGTGGGTGGGACAGAGAACTCAATTCTCACTTCTATAGTGGAAAGTCACTGGATACTGCCTAAGATAAAGTTTCTAAAAAGTAACAATAAAAGCATGCTATTTTGAAATACAGAGGTCTATACCAAAGTGTCAGCTAAAAGAACTGAAAGTGGTGTTGATGTGTAGAAAGGGAAATTGGGGGAGGGAGGGCACTAATAACTTTTATTTCTTCAAACACTTTATACAACAGCTTGACTCTTTACCTATATGTTGATTAAAAGAACATCTAAGCTTTATAACAACTCATTGTGTAAACTTGGGTGGGTTACTTGCCAGTTTTGGTTTCTGAGTTCTGCATCTATAAAATGGTGTTGGGTGAGATGATCTCGGCAGCCCTCCTTGGTCTGCAGAATTCACACTCGATTACTGCGGTGGTAGTTGATATCCTCCCATCATACACTCAGCCCTTAGAGCCTTAGGAGTTTTATATAAAGTTATTTTCTAATGGGTGGGGGAATTCTGACAGCTGAGAACACTCACTGGGGAGAAAGATCCCCAAGTGTCCCAAATGATTTTCTAGAGGCCAGGTCCTAGAAGACTGGGAAAGAAAAAGGAAGAGATCACCCCAATTCTTCCTCCTTGCATCCTCTGTATTAACAGTAGATAGATTGAAAATGTATTGAAATAAGATAAGACTGAATATCAGACCTCCCACTTACTAACACACAGGCTTTGACTAGAGAGCAGTCATCCAGCCACGAAAAGCTAATTATGCCAATGGCAGGAGATTATTCCAGGGATTAAGGCAGGCTACCATTTTCAAATAAGGCACACGCTTTTTTCTTTTGACTAGCAGGAAGGCAAAACTACAATTTACATCGCAACTGGTGTGAATTTCTCAGGGAGGCTTGGAGAGCACAGCAAGAGACCTCAGTAGTCTCCAGCTTTTTCAGGAGAAATCCCACCTAAGCCCTTCCTTTTGGGCTTTCTCCCCAGTCCTGAAGAGGACAAAACATTTAAGACTCAGGTTGATTAAGTGCTCTGAAGTTTTGACTAAATCTTTGTTCTCTGTTCTTAATTCTTATTTGACTTTTTATAAACGACCATCAACAAGGAAAGCCTTTTCTAAGTACCTCTTGAGTACAGAGTGACCTAGACTGTGTCAAAGCAGAAAAATACTTCTATCTCCTCTCACCCCCCTATTGCCCCCCAATTCTGGTTCCAGGCACCCAGGGCAGACTGACTCTCGGTGAGTGATGCCGATGGCTCACAAAAGATTGAAAATCTTGGAGAAGTAAAGGAGCAGGAGAGCTTTGTCACTTACACTTCCTCCTCCGCTGGATAAAGACCAAATTTCAGTGCTCAAAGTGACAAACGTTAACCATTAATGATACTTTACATGAATAAAATGCCTTGTCATTTCCCACTGGCTTTCCTATCCTTCACCTCCACTTCTGCCAAATGACTTCCAGCCATCATTCTCAACTACCTCATGAAGGAGACAAGGCAGGCATTGTCTGAACTTTTCAAATGGGAGCCAGTCACCAGGAGGTTCAGTAACTTGCTCAGCATTTCCTAAAGGATTCTCTAGAAACTGCTTAACTGTTCTACCCTCGGTAGCTATGAGGCTAGTGAAAGGAAACTGATTTTATACCTTCTTTTGCTGTTTAAATTTTTATTTTTCCTCTACTACTTTTGTAATTAAAAAAAAAGAATTCAATTTAAGAACCAAGGAAGGAAGGAAGGAAGGAAGGGAGGGAGGGAGGGAGCGGAGAAGGAAGAAGGAATTCATTCTTCTAATATGGTTCCAGGAATACCTTTTGGACCCTGGGCTGGATAAAAGTTCTCCAAAGTTCTTTCAATACATCTTAATAAAAATCAATCCAAAATGTGGTAAGATTAGTTAACCTTTATTGAAGACTCACTGTGTGGCAGGCACTATTCAAAATTACTTAGATCTATTAAATCATTAAGTCCTTGCAACCTCATGAGATAGCTACAACTATTCTCCCCACTTTAGAGATGAGGGCACTGAGGCAGTAGTATCACGACACTGGGCCAGAGTGGCAGAACCCACATTCATCACCGCCCTCTGCTGCACAGCTCCTGGCTTCTGGACTGTGAAGGAACAAGAACATACATTCCTGTCTGCGGAGCCTCTGCTCTCTTCCCAGGGCCCCGGCTGCCCTCTCTGTCTGAGGCTGATCACACAATCTCTCTCCTGTTGCATGGACAGAGGAGTGCTCTCTGAGAGTCAGCTGCTGCTCATGAGCAGCTGGGAGAAAAATGGAGAAGCAGTAAGCATGATGCAGAGGAGAAAATTCCCTGACTCAACCTTAGAAAGAAGGCCCACCCTTCAAAACCTCCGGTTCTCACAATGTGTGCCAGCATGTAAGGGAGGGGAAAGAGATTGTTAAAAGCCACTATAGGAAGAGTGGACATGCAGGGAGCTAAAGCCTTCTACCACAGCACACAGACCTGTCCTGGGAATACTGGGCAGGGCACACAGAGAGAGCCCTGTGCTGCCTGGCGTGGGGATGCTGACCCAGAGGAGGACTGAGGAATGAGGGCATGCCTGACAGCTCGGGCTCTCCTTAAGCATGAGCTACCAGCCAGAGAAATGACTCCTTCCCGTAGTCCCTGAGCAGTGGACAATTAGCCGCTACTTACTCTGTGTATAAATTCTAGTAGGAAGGCTGGATAATTCGATCTCTACTTCAGTGATGAGGTTCTTCCTCCCAAATTTGATCTTGCCAATCTCCCAAATAAACCCCCACATTGCACAAAATATGGTCTCCACGTGGGCTTCATAATAGCCAGAAGCAAACAGGCAAGGACACATGTCTATAGACTTTCCAGCCAGCTGCTGACTGACTACCCCATATAGCCCTTCTGCTAGCAGCTTAATGGGACATAGAGATCACATGGTCCTCATTAATCCATAAAATGAGAGATATGAAAGAATGGGGGCCTTTTGGGGTCAAGGGAAAAAACTGTGTGTTGTAAGTTAGGAATGCTTCCAAGAGATGTTCAAGTTCAGACCTAAGAGGTAGCAACTCACTGGACTGGGAGGCTAGAACATTAGAGAGTAGAAGAATAAATACCAAGCGAGCATTCCCCACAAGCAGGGTACCGTCTTAGGCCAACTAGGTAGCGCTCGGGTGTGGCCTTTTCAATCACAAAATAGGTATCATAAATAAAAATATGAGAGTGGCAGAGGGAAGCTGCTAAATGTCTGGTACAGAGAGATGCTAGTCATTCAGGAAAGGCACCATCCCCTCGACAGGCTGGGTGGTTGGGAAAGGCCTCACAGAGAAGGCCACTTGACACAATCCTTAAAGCAGAGAATTTTTCTAGACCTATGTTCTCCAAATCACTTTGAAATTGCTTTAAAAAGCAGAGATCCCTGAATCCCACCCCAGATCTACTGAATCTAAGAATGTTATCCTGGAAGCACTATTCTTTAAAAAAAATTACTGTTATGGCAAATTTAAAACATACATTAAAGAAGACAGAACAGTGACCCCCAGCGTCAGCAATCATCAACTCACGGCCACTCTTCCCTCCCCTATAGCCTTATCTCTTCCCCTCCTCCAGTATTAGGGAATCAACATATTTTTTAAACCAGAGACTCTGAGGCAGTGAGACCATGGGTGCAAACTGAGGACTACTCACTGATCAAGACGCAGATTAGGAGCAAGGGAGTTTCGGGACAGTGGGGACAAAGGCTCAGGGCAATGAAAGACAATGGTATTTGGGGAAAATAGCAAATAATCTGGAGTACCTAGAGGGTGGGAGACACAGGATAATGGTGATAAGGTTCAAAAGGGGCAACCAGGGCCCTCTCAGCACACGTGGTATCTCTGTGAGAAACACAAAAAGCATCTCCACTGGGTAGGAAAAGCCAGCCACACACACAGAGTGGGTCAGGATGCCATCTGCCCTCCAGCCTGTGCCCTTCACTCCCCGGCCACCATGCTGCACCTCCAAGCTGAGCACAGCAAACCCCAGAGGAAGGACAGGAGGGAGCCTGCAGGCCAGCAAAGGGGACTTTATCTTATAGGGGCTGAAGGATGCTAAGAAGGGAAGGAAACATGTGACAATCAGCCCATGCTCTGAAATAATACTGGGCAGTGGTGGAGGACGAGGGGGTTAGACAGGAGGGCAGAAAACTGAGAGGCAGTGAGTGAGTCAGGCCAGTACACCCCTGCAAACCAGCCAGGGAAAAAGGAAGAAGGCCTTGAAGAGCAGGGCTTGGGAGTGAGGTCTGACAGAGAGAGAGAGAGATCTTATTTGGGGTTCTGGGGAGAACTGGACACTGGATACAGTGACGTGGGTGTCGCTGGCAGACAGGAGTCAGCTGAAGGCACACAAATGTTCAGATTGCTCAGTGAGAGTGTTTACAGTAAGAATAAAGAGGGATGAAGGACCTGGGAAAACCAGCATTTAAAGAATGGGGATGGAGGGGAGAGGGAACCAAGCAAGGTATTAGAGAAATTGACAAGAAATGGTCAGGGAGATGGGAAGGAAGGAGAGAGTATGACTCATAGAATTAAAAGAACAAAAGTGTTCACAGGTGTGGTGAGAAGAAAGCATCTATTTAGAGAAATAGAAAGGAGAAGCAAATTGGAAATGTAAGGGAAAGTCAAGTTTCAGAGCACGTGGGATGACGAGCCAGTCTGGACTCAGACTTGCGTGAGCTCATGGTGCACAGCACCGGCTTTTTAGTCAGCCACGAAGTCTTCCGAGGTCTGACACTTGGCAGGTACGGCCTTAGGCAAATCATTTGGCAGTCTCTGCATTCCTGCCAGTACCTGCGATGGTTACACCCACTCCAACAGGGGTGGTATGGGGATGACGTCTCAGAGAATGACAGTTCTCCTTCTTGTTACTGGCACCTAACAATGCCCAGCCTTGTGTTGGGGTGATCTTTTTTCATATCTAACTCCTGTATCTCTAATTAGCTCGTAAGCGGCTTTGGGGTCAGAGATTAAGTTTTTAAACTCTTTGAAGTCAATGGTCATCTGTTAACTATTTACTATGTGCAAGGCAAGAAGAGCATGTAAAATAGGAAGATTGAAGGGTTAAAAAAGAAGAAATGTCCCTTAAGAGAGTTTGTAACATACTGAAGGATCCCCATGGATGGCTAACCCTAATGCAAAAGAAGAGTGGTAGGCACTGCAATAGTCTCAAATCACCATTCACCCCCAAATTGCAAATGAGTGTGGAGGATGGAGAGACTCACTCTGGGGGGTGGGACCAGGCTTTACGCAGGCAGGCAGCACTGTGTGAGGCTTCTGGGCTCAACAGAGAAAGTGGAGAGGAGGGCATAAGCACAGGGAAGTTGGGAATTGACAGGGAGTTTGAGGAAAGCTAAGAACCATGGTGGGTTCAAAACAAGGCACTGTGGGAAGTGAGGAGAGAAAGGTGTATTAGGATGTGGTGGACACAACCTTAGGCGACCCCCAGTGAGTTAGGCTCTGCTATAACCCTATAATCCCCTCCCCATGAATATGGTGGAATCTGTGACTTACCTCTAACGAAAAGAATGTGGAAAAGGGGACGTGACATCACTATTGTGATCATGTGATGTTTCAGGGCAAAGGGATTTTGCAGATAAAATTAACATCCCTAATCATTTGATTTTGAGTTAAAGGGGAGATTGTCTTGGATTGGCCAGATTTCATCAAGTGACCCCTTTAAAGGTGGGGGGGGGGCTTCATATGTTCACTGGCATCAGAGACTCAAAGCAGGAAAGACTTTCTCTCCTGCTGCCTTGAAGAAGCAAGCCACATGAGTTTGACAGCTGCAAGGAAATAATTCTGCCCACAATCACATGAGCATGAAAGAAGACTCCCCATTTCAGAGAAGAATGCAGGCTGGCTGACACCTCAATTACAGCAGAGACCCTGAGCAGAAGGCCCAGGTACTCCTAACCCACGGAAACCATGAGGTAATAAATGGGTGGTGTTGTAAGCCGCTAAGTGCAATAGGACAAATGCATGGCCATGATTAGCAGGCTGAAAGGTATGAGCTTTATTGTGCAGGCCACAGGAGCAAGAGACTATTTTTGAGCAGAAAGACACATAACTTTAGGAAGCTAAGAGATGTCAGTAGGAAGGGAAGCCTGGGGCGGGGGGCAGTTAGAAACCCTTGAAGATCATTTAGTCAGGGGACTGTTCCTAGAAGCACGTCAGTAAAGTTCAGGTGAGTGACTAAGTGCTGGCTTGAACCAAGTCAGCTATTCTTCTACCTAATCAACTGAAAAAAAAAAAGAGGACGCAAAAACCAAGTAAAGAAATTGACAGTCATTGAAAAAACCTTAAGGAACTTTAGTGTCCTTGTTGCTAATTATAAATATTTACTCCTTCCAGAATTCCTGACCTCACAGAAAAGTCTGCGTAAATAGTTCTGCTCCCTTACTGGAAAATCTGCGTGTGTGTGTGTGTGTGTGTGTATGTGTGTGTATGTGTGTGCGTGTGTGTGTGTGTTCGTTCTTATGTTTTCTTGGAAGAGGGACAGGGCAGTAATAAGGGACTGGATGATCTGCAAAGAGTCACTTCCTGTTGGATATTGTCTAGTTCCTTTCCTTTCCTCCTCCCCAAATCATAAATCCCGAGACCCCCAGGCAACTCCTCCTTCCCTGATTCTATCTGCTGGAGACAACGAGGCCAAACAAACTCAGGAAGTGGCAAGAGGCTAGGAAGGGGAGGAAGTTCATGGCACAGGAGGAAAAAGTAAAGAGAATGGCCTGATGGTAAAGGAAGAGGGCGGGACAGAGAGAAGTGAAGTCGCCCCAAGGTCGCCCGGCGCCAAGTCTTTAAAATGTTGTGCTTGGGCTTTCAATCAAAACTGGCACAAACAGTGGGTCAGATCTCCTGGGGCCACTCAAATGTTAACATTCACAGTGATAAACAGCCCCCAGAAAGTCCTCTGTGGGCAAATTGGAACAAACAACTAAGCTAACGTGGGTTGCTAAGAGACCGACTGGGCAGGGGCCAGCGCTGGTTCAGTGTCTGGAGAATTCCCCACTGTTTCACTTCCGGGGAAAGAGGAGAAGAGCTACCTGTAGATGACCCCATGCTGGTGGAGGAACATGAGGGCTGACGTAACCTCTGCAGCGTAGAACCGGGAACGAGGCTCGTCGAATTTTCGGGAGCGCTGAATCTGGAACATGAGGTCTCCACCGTTTACATACTCCATGACAAAAAAGAGGCGGTCCTGAAGAGGAGGAGAAAATGTCACTTAGCTAATGAGAGAAGATGAGTAAGTGCAGCACATGAATTAGGGTATAAGGCGTTATTCTAAAACCTCTTTCACTCTTACTTTTATAGACATTAGCTTAGTCGTGTGGAAGAAGCCCAAAATTGACAGAGAAGAGACCTAGGTCTTTGATTTGTCACCACCTGCAAGCAGTCTCTGTTCCTTCGGAGGCTCCAGTTAACTTTATACTTATGGTGGGTTAAATAGCGACTTGCCCAAAGATATTCATGTCCTAATCGCTTAACATGTCAATGTTATGTCAGATGGCAAAAAGGGACTTCCCAGATGTGGTGAGTGAAGGATCTTGAGATGGGGAGATTATCCTGAACCACTGGGTGGGCGCTAAATGCAATCACAAGTGCCCTGGTTAGAGGGAAATGGGAAGATTTGAGAAGGTCATGTGCCCTTGGAGGCAGAGACTGCAGTGAGGTAACCACAAGCCAAAGAACGTGGTGGCCACCGGTAGCTGGAGAAAGCACAGAAGGGCTCTCCCCTAGGGCCTCTGGATGGAGCACTGCTCAGCTGACATTTTGATTCTTTGATCTGGGCCCAGTGACACTGGTTTCACACTTGTGGCCTCCAGGAGTATGAGAGAGTATTTTCTTAATGTTTTAAGCCACCAAGTTTGCGGTAATCTGTTAAGGCAGTCCTAGGGAACTCATACAAAGCCATGCAGACTAATGAGGTTGTGAGGGCCCCTTGCTGTGAGGGCCACTTTTCACTTTGGAAGATGTGTCTTCTGGGAATCTCCCCTTAGCACGCTTCCTATGGATTCTTTCCTCAAGGCAGCATTCAGAAGGACCAATGGCCACACTCTATCAGAGCAGGGCCTTCTCATCTGCAATCCATGATACTGATGATATTCTCTTCTGTCGTTTCTTGACTACTGTTTTCTAAGCCCACAGAGTGTGGGGTGCTGTGCTAGGCAGGAGGCAAAGAATTTACAAGCCAGCACTGTCCTTGCGGTGGGCATATGATCCGGGGGCAGAGATGGGAAATGGGCAGAATGATGAAAACAAAAGAGCAAAATGCCTTAAAGACATTGGGTACTAACGGGGTTAGGAGAAAGGGGAACTCTTGGATCAGAGTTGGGGGAGAGGCTGGAGGAGTCTGAGCGGGGCTAGGCCCCGAGAGGATGAGAGGGTTGGGGGGAGGAATGAACCAATGTGGAGATGTGGGAACAGAATGAGGATGCTCAGGGACCGGTACACTGACCAACTCAGTTGTGGGAGGAGGGTTCACGGGCAAAGGGGAACAGTGACATTTGCGAGGCCAGAGTAGTACAGTACATTCTGAACACAGAGATAAAATCTAAGTGAAGTTCCCAGGAGGATGGTAGCATACTGTTTTCAATCAAAATTAGTAGACTCATTTCCATTAAGACTGAGGAAAAACCACAATTTATAAGGCAATTCCAACAGCATACCTACTTTATTATTGGCATCTCTTTGCGAATAAGTCCATTGTTAAGAACTGGTACAAAGTCAGATTGCTTTCTCTTTCTCCACAATCTCCAGAATTATTCAAGCTTTACTGGTATTCACAAAGGGCCTGTGGTGTAGCTTCTTTCCACTTATCTTGTGCTTCCCCTTCAAGCCTTGCCTTGGCTTCTCCCCACAGTACAATTTTGTTCTTAAAAGTGAAAAGGCCTCTTTGCCAACTATTCATTTAATCATCCATTCCCCCCTTCAAATTCTCATTTCCAAATCCAATGCTCAGGCTGACCCCAGCTCAACGAAACCAAAATTTCTGAGGGTGTGACTGAGGCATCAGTAGTTTTCAAAGCTCCCCATGTGATTCTAATGTGCAAGCCAGGGTTGAGAAACACTCTTCCATCTGGTTTCTGCCAAGGTGTTTTACATCTGTGACATATATGTACTATAAGTTATTTGCATTTTCCTTTTTTTCAAGGATCCCCCAGGAACCCTGGTTCTCAGATTTGTGTATCAGAATCACATGGAGGCTTGTGAGAACATGAATTCCTGCTTCCTGCCTCCTGTTCCCTCCAGGGTTTCTGATTCAGAAGATCTAGGGTAGAGCCAGAGACTTTGCATCTCTAACAAGTTCCCAAGTGGTGGTGACGCTGCCCGTCTGCAGAGCCCCTCTGAGAACCACTGCCCTCGATCACTCCGGGCGAGCCTTTCACATGGCAAGGATGTCTGTATCATGCATTCAGCACTGTCCTAATCTAGCTGAACCTAATCACACTATCACAAATAGCTGCTGCAATGTCATTCCATGGCCACCAACTTGGACTTGAGCTTCAGCAACAATAGAGTATTTCCTTGGCTGTGTTTGAAAGAATCCAAATATCTAAAAAGGAAAAGCCTCCCCTCTCCACTCCCCTTCCTGGTTATTTTGTATTCTCCCAAAACTAGACACACAGCATTTAAGGACAGGAGCTGCAGAATGAGGAGGTGGAGCTCCCACCAGATTTTACTTCTTGGCTGTGTGAACTCAGGCAGATGACTTCATCTCTCTGTGCTTAGTTTTCTCAGCTGTAAAAATGAAGATAATAATAGAACCTGCCTTACAGACTTCTTAGGATTAAATTATACGTTAAAATGCCTGTCTCATAATCAGAGCTCCATAACATTGTCTATTACTATTGTTACTGACAGTATTGTGGCTATTATTATTACCAAGTTTTCATTTTTCCTGTCCTTTCAGCAGCATTTTTCCCGGGCTGCTTCCTCTTCCAACAAAAACTTGTTTCCCTCGGCTTTCAGGCTGGATCTTTCTCTGTTTCTGGCAGGGTATTTTTTGCCTCCTCTTAAAGTCTTCTCTTCTCCCCAGTCTTTAGAGGTCAGAATGCCACAGGCTGGTTTCTAGGCCCTCCCCCTTTCTTACTCTGCCCTCGCAGAGTGATCTCATCCACACCCGGGGTTTAATGACTCACAAATGTCTACTTGCATCCCAGGCCTCTCCTCCAAGCTGCAAACCCATTTACCCAACTGCATTTCTGACATCCCTCTAGGCGCCTCAAAGGCACTCAAACCCAGTATGTTCACAAGTGACTTCATAATCTTGTGCCAGCAAACGGGTCCTTATCCAGGGTGCTTGTCTCAGGGCAGAGCTCAACCATTCAGCCAACTGTGCAAGTCAGAAACCTGAAAGTCATTACGAATACCTCCCTCTCCACCATCTGTCACATCCATCGCCAAGGCCTATTGCTTTTACTACTGTATCTCTGTACTTAATATTCTTGTACCTGTTACATTTGTCTGCTTTTTATTTTTGCTACTTCATGGTCACTATTCTGGCCTAAGCAATTATCATCTTTTGTCTAGATTCTTACAAGTGCCCTCTTACCAATACTCTCACCCTGACCCCAGCCCCTCACCCAATGCTGATCCCTCTATAGGCAGAGTAATTCTGATGACAGCCCATCTTTCCTCCCCTCATTCTATTAATTCTTTTAAAGGTTTCCCATTACTCTTAAAGAGAAAACTCCTTAATATGCCTCATGGCCTGTATGGCCTACCTCTTTTTCTGATCATCTCTCTTCCACTGTCCCAACAGCAAATTCTCTCCTGTCACAGGGCCTTTGCTCATGCTGGTCCCTCTGCTGGTAATGTTGTCCCTCTCCCTTCACCTGGATAATCCCTCCTCACCCTTCAGATTTCAGTGCAGCCATCTTTTCTTCTAGGAAGCTGTCCCTGACTTCTCTGACAAGGTCAAATCCCCCTCTTGGGTGCTAAGTGCTCCACTGTAACACTCAGCAGAGTGGGGGTTTTATTTGTATAATTGATTTAAGGCCTTCCCCCCCACTAGTCCATATGCTTCAAAAGGACAGGAACTGTTAGTAATTCTGCCTTGTTTGCAGGAAATTATTCCAACCCAGAAGAAATGCTAATATAATTCCCTTTAAAAATAATCATCGTGCAGGTAGAAGAACTAAAAACAGGGCAATAAGAGAGGAATAGAACCAAAGAGTGCTCTGATATTGTGTCTGCAAATTCTTCTTGCTTAGGGAGCTAAAGATAAGTCAGCCTGCTGCAGCGAGCCTCCATCCTGTGCAGTCCAGAGATGAGTGCCCACTGTGCCCATCTTACCCTCAGAGGGTCTGCCTGTATCAGCACCCAGTGGTCACTTACAGCTTTGAGCAGTTCTTTTGTCCTGTGGACAGATGTCTTCACCTCCCAGTGAGATGCTCAGCTACTTGAGGAATATACCCTGTTCTTCCTAGCAACCTCCATCTCCACTAACTCTGAGCTCTGTAGCTAAGGAGGCACTCAATAAAAACCTACTCATCCCACATCCACTCTGTGTGAGCATCACGAGGGAGGCATTTTTGTCAGTTAATTCCTTACTGTATCCCCAATAACTAAAAGTGAGCCTGGCACACAGTGGGTTCCTAGCACATCTTGGTCAAATGTGTGAGTTCTTGGATACCCACCAAGGACAAGGCTCTAGCTGCTGGAAATTCAATAGTATAACAGAGTTGGTTTCCCTGTGTTACTTCTATTGTTAACCTCACCTTGAGTTATTCTAACTTAAGCCCATTTTGAACTCAGTTTTAACCTTATTTCTACTCAATACAACTCAATGTGCACAGCCCCAAAGAAAGCATAATCAACTCTTTTTACAAAGGCAGGCCCTTTTTTAAAGCAACGTAAGTTTTTCGCTCTCCCCCACCTCCATTCAGTGAGTTTGGATTGTTTCTGACCTCTACACTTAACACATTTAAGAAGTATGTTTTGATGTAGAGTGAGAACCTCAAGTCATTCTGGGAACTGCTTAATTACATAAACTGAAATCAAAAGAAAGCTGGCAAACCCAGTGGCTACTCATTAATCCCCTCTTGGCATCAGTAGAAAACAAAACAAAAAACCAACTTCCTGGTAAAGTAAGCAAATATGTTTTCTGAGGTCATCAAAGATTTTAAAAGCCTTATTCCTCCTCCCCCTCCCTTAATCTCACCTAAAAAGTTACGGTCTCATGACAGCAAGTAAAATAGTAAAATTAGTAAAGAGATTATATGTCATGGCCATTTAGGGTAAGAATAGTTAATAAGGACCTACAAGCCGGACAGGCCACACCATGTGTTTGAGATCCCCATTGCGCACCATTTTCCCAGGGTACTAACACTCCCTGCCTTTGAAAGGAAGACTAGGCCTGCCCTGTTCACCCTTCAAGGTGTGACGGATAGCCAGCGGCTTCCTCTGCTGCATGGCATGGCCTGCCAGTTGGGTTTGTTTAGACACACATTCTCCATCTTTTGTTAGCTGTTTATATATGCCAAGATTCTATCGCTTTAGAGTCAGTTTCACATGCATGTCCAACAAAGACTGGACTCAGAACAGCCGGCCTTTGATGTACCCAAGACAGGATGAACGATTTCTCCAATGTACCATTGCAGCGGATCACGGATCCTCACTTCACACTCTGCATCATCTCCTTTTCCCCTCCACGTCTGCACCACTTAATCTGTCAATTCACCAGGTCTTTCCTGAGTGCCCTGGGTAGATGCGTGGGGGATATGGAAGATGACATAAGCCATGCCTTTGATTTACGGAAACTAGGAATTGAACACAGGAAACCATAGAAAGCATCACAAAATGTTCTATATTATTATGTGCTCAAGTCTCCTTATTAAATCAAATCGTGAAACCTGTGTATCTAGATCATTATCTTCTTAGCTTCCTTAGAGAATAAACTGCCTGTCATCCAGGTCTTAGCACTTATATAAGATTATAAGAAAATGTTAATAAAATCCTTTCTATATTTTATTCTCCATAATGCAACTGGTGTTGATAGAACTGGCCATTGCTATAGGAACTGGTTGAGGGAATCTGAATTAGGGTTAGGAGGTGAGGAAGAGAAGGCCTGGCAGTTAAAAGCATAAATGACCACTGCATGTGGGGGTGAGAAGGGTGGGAGTGGGCAAGTGAGAAAGCTGCTGGTCATAGGAAACAGTGCCTATAAACCCCGGATTCAGGGAGCAAGGGGGCAGACTGGGTGCTGGTGGGCCAGAGGAGGTAGTTCGGAACACAGGTGGCAAGGAAAGAGCTCTAGAAATCTTTGAGTTGTAAAATAGCACACTTTAAGCAGAACTGCTCTGGAAGCAGAGTTCACAAAGGACTGGAAGAAGGAGACTGAAGTCACTCCATCCCTTTCCTATTTCCACTATCCTAAATGCTTCATTATCTTTGAAAAAGAAGAAAGTGGCAACCCTCCCTTCCTCTCCGTTACACTTCCTAGGGAGAACCAAAGGAAAGCATCAACCGCTTTGGGACAGTTTGCCAAATCAATCTTATTTCGCCACACAGAAAGCACACCTGTCATCAGGACAGCCCGAGACAGTCAACAGTGAGTGGGACCTCTCAGCTCTCGAGCCAAAACACATGCAGTGTGAACCTTGGGCACAGCCTTCTGTGGCCGCTGTCACAGACTGACCAAACTACCTGTTGTTGAAAGGGGACGTGCAGTTAATAAAAAGAGAGGATCTTTCTCCTTCCTGGAGATTAATAGGGAAGGACCTGTCATTAATAGGGAAGGACAGTGCCATTTGAGTAATGACTAGGATTAGTGATGTATATTTTCCTATGTAGTAACAATAACAATCATCACCCCCGTAATGTTTAAAAAAAAATCATTTTCACACATTTTCAGCCCGTCTCCTCATAGGTCTTCTCCTCTTTTCAACTCGTTGTTCAAGGCTTCTTTACTCAATTGTGATGACCTTGCCGTGGTCTTCCCCAAAGTCACATTCATCTCAGCCAAGTCCCTACAACAGTGGCCGACTCTATTAACACCAATGGTAGTATGGAAAATATAGAATGGTTTTTCACAATGGCTGTTTCTTACATTAATCTTTGATAAGCCATAGAGGGTAGGGTCCACCCTACTTTGAGTAAAAGAGGAGTTGCTTGTTTTCTTGTGGGAAAGCCTTCTCATAATCAGAACTGGCCAAATAGTAAGAAATTCACATGACAGTCTATTGGTTGAAAAGGTATAAACTTCATTTATGTGCATTTGATATTTGCTTCTAACTGCTTAAAACTATGATTATTTGACTTACACAGGATGCCCCAAGTTTAAAGTGACCTAAAACTGTACCAAACCAACTCACCCAAAAAATGAGAGCTGCCTTCAGTCTAGGAACAATGTCAAGTTACTGCCAACCTGCCCCATGTATTTCATCTGTGTATAAAACAGGAAAGGGGAAGAGTTTTGGTTCAATACATCAGAGAACACTTTCTTTTTATAGGAGCCATCAGAATCTTTGGAGAAAGAAGTTTCTATCCTGTGATATAACAGTACCTGTGGAGCTGTTACATCTCAGAATGCTGCCCACGAGAGTGATTTACCATGAATAAAGCTGCATCTCGAGTTAAGCAAGAACAATGGCTTGTCATTAGTTTCCTTTCTGAAAATGATAAAATCTAGAAACTTTGCATGGGGAACATGGCCATAAAAAGTGCAGTGGTGTGGGTTTGCTGGGACTCCTTTTACTCCACGACATCATCAGAGTGTCAGTGCCTGTACCTCAATGTCACCTAGAGCACCGCTTCCTCCTGGTTTCACCCACCGGCTGCTTTCTCCACTGAATGCCACCCCTGAGGTATGGCATCGGACTACCACTCTCTGTCCCTAGCTGTTGACCCAGACTCCAAGAAAGCAGCAAGGTGTCAGGAATCCAGCCCCTCAACTCTTTGCCCATCTCAGCAGCCTGGTCATCTTGCAGAGATTTCATGCTCTGTGATGTACCCATTGTCCACCTAGAATTTGGTCTGCCCTTTCAGGGCAAGGTAGCAACATAGACCAAGTCTGTCTTAGATGATACCAGAGATAATTTAAACAGAAAGAAAATATCGGTCGCTCATTGGAGGCCACTGTCACCAGTAGTCTGCTGTTTGAAGCTTAAGTTAAGGACCTATGAAATGTTCCTTGTTAAGTGTTTTTAAGCACAGAAATAAAAGTATTCTTGTTTTAATCCTATTTTCCCAACCCAGCCATGGCATACATGATAGTCTTGTCCTTTCCTAACTAATACTCCTTCCATGAACTCAGGCTGTTCATCCCAATCCAGTGTGTGATTGCATCAAATTCTGATTGTTTCCCATGCATATGCCTGCTGTGTTCCAGCAGGACGTAAGTGCCCAGTAGCTGGGGCTCAGGACATCCCTTTCTTGTGTGTCCCACCTCATCCAGCTTAGTGCGTGGGTAGCTCAGAAAAGAACTAGTTGAGTCTCTCTGGTCTCCAGCTCAGATGCTAGAGATCCCCCCCACAGAACTGAAGCTGCCATGAGGCCACTCCTCTGATTCTAGAGCCTCAGACGTCACCTCATTGTTTCCTGTGTCCAACACAAAAAGAAGTACCTACAGAGGTCAAACTTGAGGCCTGAATTCCAGGAGGCTCAGGCACCTACTGGTGTTGTAAATGGAGCCCATGGTCCTGGGGTAGATCACTCACTCCTTGACCAACGTTATTGCTGTTACTGCTACTATTCTTGCTATTTGTTCTGTTTTTTTGTTTCTTTGCTTGTTTAATTCTATTTAGAAAAAAATCCTGCAAACCAATCACAGATTAGAATGTGACCCACATTGATATTAAAATGACCAGTTTATTCAGTGAAAAGCAATCAAGGATACTTTTTTTCAATCTTGTATATATAAAACAGCTGACCAGTTAATTGGAGCTGTTCACTTTACAATCGGCTGTCACCATCACAATAGTTCCTCTTTTCTTTTCTTTCCAAAGAATATGCAAAGTTCTTGTGACAGTTTTAAAGATAAGCAAATACAGGTAGCTGAGCCTAAACAGAGAAGATACATCAACATTTCCCTTTAATTGTGGGAAGGAAACATTAAACCTGTTTAGATGGAAACACAGCTGACCCTTGAACAAGGCAGGGGTTAGGGACATCCACCCCCTGCATAGTTGATAATCTGAGTAAAACTTTTGACTCCCTCAGAGCTTAACTACTAAAGCCTATGGTTGACAAGGAGCCTTATGGATAACATAAATAGTTAATTAACACATATTTGGTATGTTAGATGTATCACATACTGTATGTTTACTATAAAATAAGCTAGAGAAATTTTTTTTCAAATTGTTGCAAATCTCCAAATAACTTTCCACTATATTTATTGAAAAAAAAATCTGCGTATTAGTGGACCCATGCAATTCAAACCCATGTTGTTCAAGTGTCCATGTTGTTTAGGTTGATCACACCATACAGAGATGAAAGAAAAGCTCTGCCCCCTCACACCCCTTGGGTGACCCTGGAGAGCAGCTGGAGTTGATCTTAGGCACAAGGAACAATGATATGGTGAGAGAATCTGTTTAGACCAGATAATATGCACACACTGTGGTCTATGTAGCAATTATCTAGTATTCAATAAAACTATTTCTCCAGTTGGAATACTGGAAGCCGTGTCTCTTTGACTCACTAGGAACAGGGACATGATGGATAAGTTAAGTCAATGATGATTTCCCTTTCTGCTCTGCTCCAGTTTTCCTGTCTGCAACAGTTTGGACCCTTAGTTTTTCTCACAACACTTTTTAGTAGAAGCAGGGCACCAAAGGCAACAGTTCCTGTAGCTCCTCTTGGACTCTGTGGGTCAGACCACATGGTCAGAGGGGTGTCTGACTCTGGGCATCGTATGTGACACTGAGAAACTAAAGTTTGTCCGAAGGAAGGTAAACAGAAGTTGAGGAGAAGCTGGGACCTACAGGGAGCAGCTGAAGGAAGTGGCAGCAGTCAGCCTCAATAAATTCACTTAGAGGATGCCAACAAGTCTGAACTGAATGAATGAATGAATGAACAAAGGAATTAGTTCTCAAACAAAGGCACAAACTGAAGAGGAAGTCTTAGAACATCTGGAGGGTTGCCATGTTGGTCATTACTGGAAGGAGTGACCCATTGGTGAATTCAGTCTGTGTTACTCAGAGGGCCCAGCTAAGACCGACAGGTAGAAGACACAGTGAGGCCTCTAAGAAAGACTTCTGAGAACTCCAACCCTCTGTCTGACATTAGAACCTGCTCCTTTGTTCTGCAGTGATTTCCTTCCAGCCTGAGGATGCTAGCCTTGGCTAGATAATCATTTTGCAGGGCTGTTAACAGAAACCTTTGTTCATTGAGGGTATGGACCAGATGAGCTGGCCGGGCAGCAGAGTCCCTTGGGAACATACAGATTTCCAGGCCTCTCCATCAGAGCTTCTAACTCTGGAGGAGCCCTGGGAATGTTCTTTTACTTTTAAATTCCCCAGGCAGCTCTTAATGATCAGTGACTTTTGGGAACCACTGGACCAGGCAACAGCTGTGGTGCATACTAACATGAAGATTTGGGGATTCTATTGCATTTTGTTCTGCATCTTTAATGAGAATTTCATGTGTTGGTAAATCCAACTAGTGTTAAGTTCTTGGACCAGTGGTTTCTAGCCTTCTCCACCCCAGCACTCTGATGGATAAGGTGCATGCTCATGAACACCATGACTTTCCACAATAGGAGGTCTCTCCTGGAGTGACCAGGGCCATGTTTCCTGCACCTGCCTGTGTCCCCAAAATTCTTAATACCATGCTGGGCTCATCTAAGCCATTTGAACAATGCCATAATAAAGCATTTACTGGGCAGCTGAAACCATGCTCTATCATGTGTTTGTAACTGTAGGGTCATACAAAATCAAATCAGGGGCCTGAAATTCCCACCCATGGCTAGAGAGCTATGATTTCACTATGTGATTGCATTTCTGTCTTTTTCTTGCTATCAAACCCACTTGGCTTGACTTTTAGTCATAGAGTCACACTGCTGGATATATATGCATGGCTGCCCCAGAACCAAATAAACCACTCCATGATGCAGGAAAATCGGACTGACATCTCTACTGTGCTAAACACCTTTCATGTTCTGATGCCTTTCATATAGCCAAAATGAAAATGTGCTTATCTGGGCAAAACTAGCAACTTGGAAATAACACACTACTGTGGATACACAACCTGATCCTGTGGATTCTGAACACTCGATCACATTGTTTTAGATCTTAACTGGCAAGGCTGGTGACCAGGATGCTGAAGAGGATTTCCATACCACTTCACTAATACTTTCATTTGATGATAGCTAGAGCGTGAAAGGATTTTTGATTATTAAATTCTTTGATCTTCATATTTTGCCCCAGTTTACTCTGAATGCCGAGCGTATTGCAAGGTAAACAAATAGTTGGTGTAATAGCAAAGGATCCTCTCCAAGGAATTGTTTAATCACAGTTGTGCTACTTGAAGAAGGTGCTAGATTCTGATATATATTGTTTCTTAGAAGTGTATAAGCACAGACTCCAGTCAACACTATGCAGTCTGTATTAAGCAGGCACAGGTGCTTGTTAGAAGCAGAACAAAAACAGCCTGTATTTAATCCTTCACAAACCTTTTGTTCTTAAGGACCTGGAAAGGTGGTGATATAAAGAGAGCATGTCAGTTTCAGGACTGAGTTGCAGCTCTCATACAGACTGAGGGCTGACAATTCGGATAAGTGGCTGGTTTCTCTAAATGTAGAAATCCATTATCTAAACAGATTTGTCATGCCATGAATGAGAAACAATACTTGGGAGCTTGAGAACCTCAACTGAAACAGTGCATGCCTTGACTGTAGGCAATCCCTGTTTGTGGCACTCTTGTTAGAGGTTGTTTTTAAATGTTCTGATAGGTTTCTCCATCCACATCCTCACTGTAGTGGTCCAAAATCAGCCTCTGGACCCAGACTGCCAGTTACTTCTTGGCTGTGTGAACTTGGACAAAGAGCTGTTCGTTTCTCCATCTGTAAAATCAAGATTCAGTAGTAGTAGCTACTACTATTTCATGGAAAACTAAAACAGATTATCCTTATTTTAGGTGCCTGACCCAAAAACACTGCTTAGGAAAATATTAGTTCTAATTTTCCACTCACAGGTCTTCATTTGGTGGCAGCATATGGCTCGGTGATGGACAAATTTCAAATCAGTCAATTAGTTTGTTTTTAGAGAGGGCTTTCGAGAAGGCTACAATCCTGTTGGAGGAATGAGAAACTCCAGTGAAATGGGAGTTAAACCCACAGGATGGTATTTCATTATTTGTGAAGGAGAGGTGAAGAACTGATGAAAGCAGTCCCTGAAGGGCTGGGACTCACAGCGGGAGGGCAGCAAGATGAGGAGGGCCTGGGTGCTCCAGGCGTGGGGAGCCGTGCGGGCATAGAGGTAGGGGTGTGCTTGGTATGATTCAGGAACAGTGAGGAGACCTAGTGGTTTGAAGCAAGCCATCTCCATCTCCGCCTTTTTGTTTTTCTTAGAAAATTGTAATCTAAGGCTAATGTGAGGACACAATTAACAAGTAGAGACTAATAATGGCTGTCATTTGTTTAGCACCTACTAGATGCACAGCATGAGCTACTTCTCCACTGACGGAAGAAACTTGAACACAGGTGTTAATATGTGCATTTTCTGCAAAGAAACAGAAGCTCAGAAAAATTAGTTTATCTGCCCAAGGTTACAGAGCTGGTAAGTAGTCCTGCTTGAATATGAACCCAGGTCTGTTTGTCCCAAATCCAGGGCCCTTTCCACCACCAGGAGTCATCCTCAGCACCATTCAATAAAGCTGGCAACAGAGCTCACATTTTGTACATCAAAAATAAAGGTGCCTGGGGTTAGTTAGGTTCAAGACTGTGCGTTCAGGTCTGCACATTAAGCCTCTGCTTGGGCTACACTTTAGGGGTGGTCTTGAATCTCTAGAACACAAACTCTGCTGCTTTTTGAAGGATTTGTTCTTCTCTCTGGGACGCTTAGCCCTCACCAGAGTCAACCTGGAGTCTAGGTGAACATAGTAGTGTCATGTCTTTTTATACAGTGATCTGCTTTCTGGCAAACTCACCGCCTGGACCAGTGCTGTGAATCTGTAAGGGGAAAAAAGTACTCTGAGTTGGGGAGGAAAACACTGGTGCCAGGACCCATGTGATCTGTGGTAACAGAAGCTAACACCACTCTCAAGTCCATGGGCCAAGGATCACTTTGTGACACTACAGGAAAAATTAAGGTTAGGATTTTAAATGTAAGAAAAATCCATTCTTTCTAGCTTATTAGAGCAGTAAGGTGAGAAATAAAGGTAAAGGTGACTGCTAGAATTAACCCCAAAATTGCTAATCTGGGGCTACAAAGTAGGAGCAGGAGTCCTAACTTCTTATAAGCCTTGAAGGCATTATTTTACCAAAGTCACCAAGTAAAACTAAAATAATATTCAAAATTCTTTTTACCAAGACTTAAAAATATGTACTTATTTTGCTATTATAATATTACAATGCTATTATAATATATTACAATATAATATATTACAATTACAATGCTATTACAATATAATACCAATAGTAATGTTATTGGTATTAATAATTATATGATGATAGTGTTTGGAAAATTTTCCCATCAAAAAGGTTTATCTGTTTATAAGAGCCCATATTAGCTTTCTAATATGGAATTTGGGTTTCCCGATAAATGCCCAAAAAATGAACTAATTCAAAATAGTGGGAACTGATTTTTTAAATGGTTGGAAAATATATGAATTTATGTTTTAAACTATAAGGCACCAATAGATATTTGCTATTGCTTTTATGTTTTGCAAAGCAAAAATATCCCTACTTATAGCAATATACCATGCATGCATACCACACCATTACCCAGACAAAAACTACACTCAGCCTGCAGAAACCAGTTCAAAGAACAGTTAAGATGACTGGCAATTTGGAGCTACTTCACCTTTCAGGTGGTGAGCAGCAGTAGGTGAGAACTGTAACTGAGAACACTGAAGACCCTTCTATGTAAGAGGGCAGTTTCCCAATGCCCTGGCTTGTTAGCTCACTAAAGAACATGTCACTTCTCCATTCAAAAGCCTTCAAAGGGTCTCTACTGTCACTTGGAACAAAGCCCAAATTATCAGTAGTAGTGCTTTTCAAAATTTAGCATGCATACAAATCAAGTGGGTGTTTTCTTAAACACACAGATTTCTGGACCTCATGCCCAGAAATACTTAGCCTGTAAATGTACGTTAGGACCTAAGAATCTACATTTCTAATGAACTCTCAGGCGATGCAATACTGCTAGTCTAGGGATCACCCTGAGTAGTTCAGGTTAGAACCTCTCCCAGTCTGTGTTAATCTAAATTTCAATTTATCTCACCAGTTCTACTTGAGTTGGTTTCTTTTTCTATTGCAACTACTCTTTGCTCCCAGTCACTTCTAAGCCATCCAGGCAGCTCTGCTCCAAGTCCCTCCTCTCCACATGTTAAACGGGCATCTTTTGCAATGAAGACAGCAGTTAGAGAGTGCTGCTTCTTATGAATTCAAAGCAGTTCTTAAACTGCCCATGCCATGATTAATCATATCCTGTACATTAAACCTTATACCACTGGCTTGAATTGTGGAGGCAGAGGGGGGTTACTTAACTGTTACTTTTCTACCCTACTTTTTCAACTGGACATTCTCGTCCTTGACAGCAGGAATTATACCTTGCATTTTATAGTCAGTCAATAAATAATGACTGATTAATTAGACTTGTTGATCAATTTTTTAATATAATTTTGATTCTGCTCAGCTAAGACTCTGAATTACTAAGGTGGGTGAGTGCTGTTACTCTAGATATCCCAATTCAACACTGCTTTATGGTCTTGGTTCCCAGAGCTGTCCCTGATGTCTCTTTCTGAATTCTTTTTTGGGACCTGACAGAACAGGCATGCTAATAAGTTAAATGGCTGATTAGTTAAGCCACCCAATCAAATAGATTACTTCTCTCATCTTGGTTACAGCCCACTAAGGTTTACATGCATTCACAATCCTTCTTTTAAGAATTCCACAGAGGGAATCTACCCACCAATATTGTAAAGTCAAGCAAACCACCAAAAACACAAAAGATTTTCCAACTGCCTTCTGACTAATTCCTTGCTCCATGAAATAATCAGTGAACTGGTGAGGAAACCCTGCCTTCAACCACAGTATTATGTAAAAAATGAGACTCTCTTGCAATACTGACCTACTATAAAATCCAGTGCCAGGAAGCTCTAAACAAATGCCTGGAAAGGGGGTATATTTCCAGATTCACATGACTTTTACTGTTCCTCTCCTTTGCGTCAGACTCTTAGTTTGCCGTAGTAGAGCTAAGTAACTATTAGGAAGTGAACTAGCTTCATAAGGATGTGCAATCTTGCAACTCTGGGCTCCCAGGCTTTGCTAAAGTAACTGGAAGTTTGGCGCAGTCATTTCACAAATGCCAATCACCTTTGGCAGATATTTCTTGAGCATCTACCAGATGCAAAGAAGTATGCCTCCAACGTGTAAACTGCTTTTTCTCCATCTTTCTCTCAGAACTCCAATACATATCTGCCCTTGAAATTACACTTGGTGTTTCATGTTTTACCATGTAGGCTGGGCATAAATCTGAATACCCACTGAATATGCAGAAGAGATGTGCAAGACCACAGGAGAGCACAAAGCTCACGGCAGTAGGCTGACAGCTACACCCTAAGCCCCACCTCCCAGGCACTGTGACCTGGCTCTCGGAGGCCACCTCGGCTGTTTCTCAGGGCTTTAAACCAATGTTCCAATTCCATTCTTCTCCCATGAAATCAAACTTTTTGAACCAAATTATTTTGATAGACAGGGACTCACTAGATAGTATACTTCATCCATTTGGCATTTGTTCAAACATGATATTGATATCTTCATAAAGAAATGCATTGCTTGGGAAATTAATAGCTAATTCAAATACACGAAAACTTGTAACTAATTTAAGAACACAGATTTTTAAGCACACTGACAGCACCGAACTATTTTGCAAATGAGCTAACTGAAGTACCCTTATCATTTGCTGTCATGGAAGGTTCTGAGGAATCTTCAACAATTGGTTAGCAGTTTCAATTCCTATGTATGCACAGAAGTAATATTTTTGAACATGTATTATGTGAGATTTACCACCAATTCTAATTGCCCAAATTAGTTGTCTTTCGCTGTATATCTCTATTTGGGTAAGATAAAACTCTGCCAACTTGGTTAAAAAAAGAAATCGACAGAAAATAATTAGCAAGAGCTCCCCACCAACCCGAAGACAGACCTCACCACAGGACTAACTCTTCTCCTCCTCTCTGTGAAGCCCTCGACAAAGTTCCCACGTACTTACAACCCAGGGTCAGCCAGTGACAACAGTTGCCTGTAGCCTAAGAGCACAACTAGAAACTTCTGCCCTGCTCTGTTTACCCAAGTGGAAAATTTATGAGAGCTATAGACCGAGGAGTTCACTTACTATGCCCTGAGCACTAGAAATAACTGATTTCCACAATTTATTGGAACAAAATGTATGGGGTAATAGAAACTTGTTAAATGAGTATAAGTCTAGAATTCTAATTAGAGCAGATGATTCTCTGCCCCCTTTTGCCAGAGACTGGAAAATCAAAATAAGACCTACAGCCTTAGCTAATTCAACCTCTGCTCATCTGTTTCCATTCATAAATTTTGGGGAAAAGAAAGGGAAGGAAAGCAAGATCTAAATAAAGATGGGTGAGTCTTATTACTTCAACATTTCCTTTGGGATGACTTTAGCCAACCCAGCACTCAAATGGGTGTGTTTGCAAAAACAGTGGGGAAATAAAACGTAGGACAGGAAGTTTATAAATGCTTCCCCTTCACCTGATATTGTACAGGGCTATCTCATCTCCCCAAAGACCCCTGGAGCCCTTTACCACTTCCATGTCCTTCCTCCAGGTCACAGCCTGCTGCTCCTATATTCTCTCAGGGGAAATGCCAACATTAAAAATAGTAGCTGAGCTATTGGCGCAACCCTTTTGGAGGGTCTGTGAAATAGTAATCTCTGGAGGGCTGCCACTGGATCTTTGAATGGATTGGTGGGTTGGTGGGGAGCGAGCAATAGTCTCAGAAGTCATACTTAAGACAAATTAAAGAAGAGCATTCCACCAGCACCATATGCAAAAGGCAAGGGTGCCTTAGCTCCCAGGAGACGATGCCCTCAGCTAAAGCATGAATCAACTGGTCCTTTCCATTTTCTAAAGTTGCGCAAACACTTACCTGGAATCAGCATCATGACTCAAAGCACCTGTGATCATTCATAGTCTGGAAATATAATACAGATATCTCAGATGCTTTTCCAATTGAAATTTTCTTTTTTGCATACATGTCTGATCACTAGTGACATCAGATCTTCATCATTAAGATAAAGCAAAGCCCTATCAGCAGCTTATTCAATTCTAGAATAGGAAGGTAAAAGGGATTTTGCTAAAATCTGAAAAGTAATTTCTCCAAATTTAGCTACCACAGATGGTCTGAACTGTGATCCTCACATACAAATAATATTTGGCTATTCAGACGGGAGGAACAACAAAGCATTTACTAAAATGGCTGTTCTTTTCCTGACTGGGAAGCTTAATTTACAGATGATAAGAGGGAAGGTATATTGGTGAAATTAAAGAAATTCTTTGCATGAAATGAGGTCTGCTTTCACTTGTTGGGAAATAGACTGTTTCAAGAATATATTAGAAACTATGACAAACCCAAACCACGGTTTCTCATTGAGATTCTTGGAGGAGTCGCATAGCTCACCTTAAGACATATTATACTCCCTGACCCCGGGAAACACTAAACAGCATTCTTTCTAGGTACAGGTCTTGAAGAGTTGCTTCCCCCTTTTCTCTTCCCTTAATAATATGCTTTTAGATTTAAATAAACAGGAGTTACATCAATCCCCAATCCTTTACCTGTCTAAATAAAAGAAGCTTAGAGAATTATTAGCATGTACTCTGTGATCCTAGCTCCAAAATGTGAGAGAACTTAGATATTCTGAAGGGTCAAGAATGTACAAGAGACAAAATAACTTAAGAGCATGGTCTTGCAAGTTAGAAAGCCAACACTTTCTTCTTCATATTCTGGTTAAAAATGAAGAGCAATATCTGGAGAAAGCTTAAACTCACTGTCAGAAGCAAGAGCCCCCTGTGCACCCTCCATTTGCCCATCTCTTCAATCACATGCAAATGGAGATAAATTGCACAGGCCCTGGACTTAGACAAAGAGAGACAAGTTAGCATAAACTTGCAAAATTCAATAATACTAAGGATCCCAGAGACAGCACAAGAGAATTGGAAAAATTTCTGTAAGTATTAACTTTGCCTCCTATAGTAGTTTATCATGCTACCAGTTCTAAGCCGATGAGGCACTTTCCAATTCCCACAGTTTGTACTGTCACCCAAATCAGAGTATAACCAGCCTTAGAAAACTTTTCCTCATATCTCCCTAATTCTTCTTTCTTTCTTATCTAGAAAAGAGATAGCATTCAGTAAGACTCTGCTTCTGGTGCAGGCTGCTGATGATAATCTAAATCCCTTGGGCTACAGTTTAAGCATTTGTTGCCAAGACTGACCTTCCCATTATCATCTAATACTATTTTTTCTAAAGAAACCGTCAGTGCAGGGAAGTCTTAATTAATTGGGGGTTGCCAATTATCAATATAAAGAAATACATCGTCAACTGAAATTCATGTGAACTTCATCTGTAAATATATGTAGATGATTTTTGGGTGTCAAAGGAATAAGACTAAAGGCAGTTAACTGTTCTTATATATAGCAAAAATTACCAAATGGAGGATTTGAGGACTAAAACCTCATGATAGTCAACAATTCTTGGGGCTCAGAGAAGAACTAGTATTCTTTCAAGTCATCAAAAATGAATCTTTCACTTTCTTCCCAGGTTATTTATTATCTTCCTATCTTAGAAGAGTTTGATAGGAACATGCTACTCCAGTTTGGACAGAAGAGGCATCAGTAGTAAGGCTAATCACAGCAGAAAGCCTGGGGATGAGGCCATGTCTGGCCAAATGCCATGCAGATTCTTCCTTGCCCTTTAAAGATGGTCACAATCCCAGAATTCTCTGCTCTGGGAGCATGTTTGACTTCCATTTTCAAATGCAGGGGAAAACAAACAAACTTGGGCTGCTTCACATAGCCTCAGATAGCTTTTTCCAAAGATGGGCTTCATTCCTCATCAGGTGGGTTTTTGAGGGCTCAGACCAGAGAAACTGTCTGGGAGTCCGTTCAAAAGTCCAGAACAATTCAGAAATTATTTCAGCTGTTCTCATTTTAGAAGTAAAACAAAAACACCAAGTAGGAACAAACAAACACATGCTTCTGTGTATCTATTTTTAAAAGAAAAGCACAGCTCTACTCCTGACTTTCTGGTTCGTTTTTTTCCCTGCTTAACTGCAGGATCTTGCTCATAAAAAAAAAAAAAAGTATAGGGCAATGGTAGAAATGGAGGCAATCTCAACATTTCTTCTCCGAAATATCACAAATTTACTCACGTAGGTAAGCATAAAGCATTTTAGGTTTTCAATCTGCTTTGGCCCTGCAGCAGTCAAACATAATAACCAGCTGCTATTTCGTCAATATCCCCTGATCCAATATTGATTGACCTGCTCAACTGTACCTCTCCAGCTATGATCACCCTCTAGTGGCAAAAGCATGTACTGCAAGCTACTCGGCAACTGGACGAAAGGAAAAAAAATGATCCACTTTTCCCCACTCTGCTTTCTGATGTAATTTCCAAGAATACGTTTAGTAAAATGAGAGACATGCCTGAAGAGTTGGGTGCTATTTTCTTATATGTAGGAAAACCTACATTAATAAGCTGAGTTTTTATCCTTCAACTCCTAGTTAAAAGAATATGTGAACAGGGAGATGGGATGGTCAATCCAAAATAAAGAAATCAGTATGGTACAGAACTTTAGCCACCATTCTGCCCAACTCTCCTATTTACCTTTACCCCATAGTTTGTATCCACTTCCTAGTTCTCAG
Organism: Manis javanica; assembly: GCF_040802235.1. Classification (NCBI taxonomy): domain Eukaryota; kingdom Metazoa; phylum Chordata; class Mammalia; order Pholidota; family Manidae; genus Manis; species Manis javanica. The sequence continues at coordinate 205,464,239 of NC_133156.1, forward strand.
GGATAGTTTTAGAATCACAGCAGGACTTTCTTGGCATGCTGGGCTTCTCATGGCTTCCTAAGGGGAAGCCTTGCATAAAGAGGCAGACTAGATTGGGCCCGACACATCTGCCCAGGAAATACCCAAAGGGACCACCTGTGGCCAAAATACACAAACGAGCCCATGCACTGGGATAGATTTTGCTCCAGAAAGTCTAAAACACTATCCTCAGCAAGGGGGAAGGCAATGTCTATCTTATCCATTTTCATGTCACCAGCATCTAACACAGAGCTTTATCCCTAGCAGGAGAGCAAGAAATATTTAGTTTCTGCATGAATGGCAAGATGCTGAAAGGGTGCTCAGGAAAACAAGCATGATGCTAATCTCCAGAAAGCTCTGATTACTGGCCCTGATTTCCCCCCAACAACAAAAAGAGGCAATCTAAAATACTACTCTAGGAATCACAGATGCCAAAGACAGGAGGTGCACTGGAGGTCAGCCACCAATCAGCTCACTTCAACTCCCAGCTCACTTAAATAAAAGGGGGTCCCCTTTTATAATTCTATAGAGTGAGCTGCTTCTACAGGTTTCATTTTAAGGAAGAATTCCATTACTATAAAAAGCCTGAAACAACTGCTCTAGGACACTAGCTTCAGAGGAATAACAATGAACTAGAGAGAACAATGCTAATTACAGGAAAAAATTAGAATAAATAGGACACAAAGGAAAAAAAGTAAAACCTGTAAGACTGACAGGACTACACAGAGTATCCTTTGAGTCACTGGGATGGACACACAGATGCAGACACCATCAATGTGAACATCTTAGAAGCATACAGATGGCTCCTGGAGCCTTGTTCCCACTGGACCACTGTAACTCAGTAGCACTGAAGAGACAGGGTGCTTTGTGCAGCTAATACGAGGGGATACTGTTTGCCTTCTCTGGTCCTTGGTTCCCTCTTGGTGTGTATGTGGGCCACCCGGGGGAAGCAGAACTCTGAGACTCAACCCTCTGCTGCTTTGCCCCCGCGAAGTCTCATTCACAACAGGTATCACAAAACCTTGGATAGGTGTCTTCTCTCGAGTGGTGCAGGTTCTTAGACTGTCCAGCAGTGCTCATGGAAGGGAAGGGCACTCTGAGCTTGTATGTGTGACTATATGCGAACTTGCTTGCTCAGTCACTCAGTTCGTTAACGTCCGTTCTGAGAAGCTGAACATGCATTCCTAACTTGAAATAGTATGTTCTCTAGAGAAAACATAGAGAGCAAAACTAGCCTTGTCCCAACATTTAATAGTGCACAATGCAAAGCAAAAAATGCTCTAATGTCTTTAATACAGAATAATTCCTATTCAATTAATTCAATGCCTACTTTTTCTTTAATCCTTTGAAGTTTTTAATTTTGTTTGGTTTTCCTTTTTACAGTATATGTGGTAATAGTGCAAACACATGACCTTGAGCACAAAACAGTAAGGAAATGTCAAATTAACAATAAGAAATGCTCTTGTTGGCTAATCTCGAAATGTTCAACGTCTTTTGAACTTCAGGTAATTTAAAAAATAATTCAGATACTGTCTTAAATGAGCACATAACAAGTAGCAAGCAGACGGCCCAACCAGACACTGGCTTTTGGGAACATTAAGCTGCAGAGACAAAGTAGGGAATAACCAAAATGATGGAATGCTTCTCGTATCTACTTGGAAACATTAGCAGTCACTAATCCATACAAAAGCAAGACGAACCCCAGTGATCTCAAGGATGAATTTTTCTGAATCAGTTTCTGAGTCACTTGCTCTGTAAAGACTTGACCCATCACTTACAGCAGCCCTGCATATTTAGAGAAGCTGAGTGACAGGGATCATTCTGGCTGATATAATGATGTATGCACTGAGGCCACTGTGCCCAAGAAGTTGCAGAAGAGAATCTCACTGGCCAAAGGAAAGAAAATGCAAGCAAATAGGCATTAATAATATGTTATATCACTCAAAAGCATCATTTTAAGTAATAAAGGATTATTCAGTGTGATGAACCCATGGCATTTGGTGAACCTTTTGGAACATCTAGAGAACTGGAAGCATCTGGGTGCATCCCACTTTCGTGGGAGCCAATCCTCCTCCTACCAGCTGACAAGAGGACTGTGTCCTGCAGTAACATCTTTACCACAATTTTCTGCTTGGAAGCAGCAATCATCTCCCCTTCTCCACTGCCTATTGTATCTGAGCTAGGTTTATGGGACTTAAAATTCAGACCCTCTGGTTTCCTCAGTTGAAGTTTGATTTGATCAAAAATATTTAGCACCCTAAACAATGAGCCAGTTCCTTTGGAAACATTTCATCCCATCCCCAGCCAATCCTATTCCAACTTGCCAGAGGCTGGATGGATGGCGTGGCCAGCAGACTTCCTCTTGTCCTGACCTGCTATAGGCCACTTAACCAGGACATTGATGTCTATCAGGAGAGAAAGCTAAAGTCACCTGCTCCCTGCAGAAGCTGCAAACTCCAGCATTCCCTCTAGCCTTGTCTAGCATATGTATCAGCTGCAGCAGCCCCCTTACCTCACAGGAACTAATCTGCATGCTCTCTGTGGTTCCTTCCAGCTAAAACTGTAAAGTGCTGAGAAAGGCATGAATTCACCCACTATTTTGCTGCTGCAAACTGACAAGTGAGGGCAAAGAGAGCTAGAGGAAAGGGAACTGGATTACAAGGTAACTCCTGAGGTCTGAATCTAAAGTTTGCATTTCATCTGTCAATCGGCTGGTGAGTGGCCTTTGGCCTCGTCTGTGTTTCGGCTAGTGTAAGAGGTGTCCCTGTGAATAACTCGAATAGAGCTATTTACACTCAGGTCTTTTCACAAGTGGTTGCTCTTCTGATCCTCCCAACAGTTGGCCAAGGAGATGGCGTGGCTATATACAAATCCCCACTTTTGTGGAGGGACAAACTGAACTCATGAATGCTTGAGTAAAAGACCCAAACCCGAACAAAACAAAAACACAAGGTCGCAGAGTTGAGTTGTTCAGCAAAATAAAAAAAGAATTTGAAAAAAAGGATCTTTCTTTTCTTATGCTGTCTCACTCTTTCCAATACTTTATACCAGTAACTTTATAAACTATGTTTTAAAGAGTCTACATTGGGAGGAATTGGCCAGGAAGAAGACTCTGTTTTCCAAATTGCTACAGAACTATTTCTCATTCTCTTGAAACTGGGCTTCTGTGGCAGAAGTGATGCAGTGTGGCTGTGGAGGTTATGCAGCTCTGCATTGTTCACTGGAATATTCCCTCTTGAAATTTTCAGCCACCATGCCTGCCCCGAGGTCACCATGCTACGAGGAACCCCAAAGCAGCCTGTGTAGATGCCCCATAAGATGCTCTGAGACTCCAGGGAGAGAGAGAAGGCCAGCCAGCCCCCAGCTGCCCCAGCCCCTACCACCGCCTGCAGAGCCAGAATGAAGCGGCCATGCCTCCAGGTTCCGAGGTGATCTCTCTGGCAGTGGTGGTGACCAAAGCAGCTCCAAGTCCCGCCTTTCAGTCACAGCGAAGCGCTTTCATCTGAGTTTTGTCATTAATATTAGCACCATGAATTTCACCACTGAAAGAAAAAGTTTGAAAGCTATCTTTAAGAGTGACAGAAGGTAATTTCAGCCCTGCCACTACCCACTGGAAGGATGGCGTGATGAGGACAACACTTAAGTCCAGGCATGGCTAGAATCCAGTAGTTATTTTTGGTCATAATGCATAAAGCACTTGATGAATAGCAGTTCAGGAGGAAATGATCTAAAATCTGGAAACACCTAAATTCACTAATTGCTGCCAATTTTTGTCTTAATACAATACCTTTAGAGAAAGGAAAGAAGAGAGGATTTGGAGAAAGTACCATACAATTGCTCTGGGTAACTCATATGCAATGAACAGCTTTAGTAGAAGGCCTCATGAATGAATGAATGATTAACAAATTAATTCCATCTCACAATCACTGTGTGCTCGGCCCACAAGTGGGCATGCTCAGGTGGGTAGGAGTTACTGAGCTCAGCCCTGGCTTCTGCCTTTGGGGACAGACATTTGAAGATAAAACACACCGAGAAGCATGAGATCTAAGTGGTGGGCCTGAAAGTCACAAGATGTAGTGAAAGAACAGGTTAGAGAACCAAGGACACTAATAGTGAAGAAAATTAAGACAGAAGCAGCCACTGCTTCCAAAGATGTGACAACAAACAGCTGTTAAGCTCCAACTACTGTGGCTTGCCTGACACCCTCCTCATCACAGCCCGTGGCCACTTGATGGACAACGGAACTAAGGCCGAAGGTTACAGAATGTGCTTGTGGCAAAGCCAGGATTCAAACACAGGAAATCAAACTGCTGAGTCCTGCTCTTAATTACAAAGAACTGGTATGCAAAAATTAGGCTTACTGAGCATTGTGTCAGAGGGCAGACCCAGGACTGAGGACTGAGAATGGAAGTCCAAGCAAGGCCAATGTCAATAGGTTCAAAAGGGAGGAGAATTTTCTCCCTAGTAGGGATATCAGGTAACTGACAGCTACAAGGTAGTGAGCTTCCTATGGCAGAAAATGTACAAGCAAAAGCTACATAAAGAGTTTTTGAAGCACTTGAGCTCTGATGGAGAGACTGAACCAGAGGATGTCTAAGGGCAGCCTTGAACCCTATGATTCTGTGCATGGTTGAAACTGCAGAGATTCTAAATTTGGACAGGAGTTACCCTAAGGATTTAAGATTTTTCATTCTTCTGTAATTCTTCTCTACCTAAAACCTTACCTATGTGGGATGTGCACTCTCAGTGGGAAGAGGCTGGGTAAGTACGTGATGTAATGGAAAAACACTAGATGAAGTGACATGGGACTTTCTGTACAATCTTGACCAATCATTTCATGCCCTTGGACTCAGTTTCCTCAGTTATCAAATGCAAGTGACAGGAGGCAGTCCCAGGAGTGGGGAGCAGTCACAGCCACGCTGCCCGGATTTGTATCCCAGCTCTGCATCTTACTAGCTCCAAGTCACAAAAATCACTTTTTGCCTCAGTGTCCTCATCTGTAAAGTAGGAGCGATAACAGTACCCACCTCCTAGGGCTGGTGTGAGACGTCAGAGAGTCTGTGAGCTGTACTGTGCTGAAGCACAGCCTGGCACCCAGCGGCATGAGGTAAGTGTTAGTCAAATGAAGATGATGGCGACTTTGTTCCTCTCTCACCAGGGGGTTGTGAGAGTGAAAAAAGGAGCTATACATAGAAGCAAGAAAGAAGAATTTGCAATAAGAGGTAGCTGCCTTATATTAAAAAGTAAGTTCCTTTATAACATAGTAAGGCCCCTTATTAAATTTGAAGTTCTTAGGCTACAAATGATGAGTGGAGTCCAGACAGTGAAACAATGCTGTGTCCTCCTCAGAGAAGGGCTTCTCACCACGTTTGCACTGCTTTTCTCCTCGAACATCCAGTGCTTTCTTTGAAAACCACTCAGGTTTTTGACAAGAAGATGATGTCACACTCCTGCTCTTGCTGGTGCCCCAGCCTTTGACATGCTCATCCTTGAAACGTCACAGGAAGTTGTATGACAAGCTTTTGAACAGTTAGGCTTCTAATCCACTCTGAGTTAGTATCAGATACGGGAGGAGGGTCTAAATGTCCCAGCGCCATTTGTTGGAAAGACCATCCTTTCCCTCTGAGTGGTTGTCACTCTTGTCAAAAACCAGCTGGCCAGAAATGGCAGGCGTTATTTCTGGACTCTCGACTGTTTCACTGATCTGTATGCTCATCCCTATACTAGTACCTGTTTTGATTACTGTACTTTATCAGAAGTTAGGAAATCAGAAAGTGTGCATCCTCCAACTTTGTTCTCTTTCAAGACTCCTTTGGCTACTCTGAGTCCTTTTAATTTCCACATGAGTTTTAAGATCAGACCAACAACGTGAGCAAAGCAGCCTGCTGGGATTTGACTCTGTAGGCCCCTGTAGACCAAACTGGGGAGAAATGCCATTTTAATAACATGGAGGCTTCTAATTCATAAACGTGGGCTGTTACTCCATTTATTTAGATCTTCCTTAATTTCACTCAGCAATGTTTTGTATTTTTTAGTATGTAAGTCTTCAGCTCCTTCTGTTAAATTTCTTCCTAAGCATTCAATTCTGATGTCCTTGTGAATGGAAGTATTTTCTTAGTGTCATGTTGGATTGTTCAGTGCTAATATATTGAAATACGGTTGGTTTTTATAGCTTGATCTTGCATCTTGTGGCCTTCCTCTACTCTTTTTATTAGTCCTAGTAGTTTGTGTGTGTTCATCAAAATTTTCCACATACAACATCATGTTGTCTGAACACAGTGACTTTCTAAAGAGGCCCAAACCTTAGTTATACTCTACCAGAGGCAACAGGAGACCACGTGAAAGAGACACAGCCTTAGAGCGCACGGCTTTTCCCCTCTCTTCCCATGCACTGGAAACCAACCCTGAGTATCTCTCACTTTATTTCAGTGAAGCCTTAAAAATATATATACAGAAAACAATGCTTGCAAGTGGCCAAGCACCAAGGAGATAGGACAACCCCTAAGAAGATGATATGCAGCATGACTTCCAAGTGGGTGCCAGATCAGGACATAAGCTTCCAGGTTCCCCCAAAGCGATCAGAGGCACCTTACAATCCACAGCTGGTGAGAAGAAAGGCAAATACACAGCCTCACTAGGGATGGGCTGTGCCACAGGCTCTGTAACTTCTCTGAGCCTCCATTTCTTCATCTGTAAAGGTGAGATAAAGATGCCCACCCTGCTCAAGGTCTCCCAGCCCTTACAGTCAGGCTCAGAGAGGAAGTGACAGCACATGTATGGTACACTGAGGTATGGGGACAGCTCCTTGACACCAGGAACCACTAGCCCAGGGCCCTACTTCCCTAGGCTGCCCCAGGGCTGTCCCCAGGGCTGATGGGAGCCACATCACAGCACCCCTGTGACCCCTCATGACCTTCCCTGATTGGGAAGGTCAGATGTGGGCATCAAATGACACGAGCTGAAGGTGGTAAGAATTTTAGTAGCAAAGAGAATTTATGATCAGCTCAGTTCTTGTGGGAGTGCCTGAAATCACCTCGGTACTTAAATTTGTGGGCTGCCTGGGACAGCAGCATCCAACTTCATGTGGTGCACACATTGTCCTCCCCCGTCCTCTCCCTTTGCACAGGATGGAAATGTGGGGAACAGGGGAGAGGAGGATCATGGAGAGTCAGAGGATCTCAGAATATGACATAAGAGGCACTTCTGCCCATTGTGGGCATCTAGAAAAATTGTTTTTTTTTTTCCTAGAAAAGAGTGCTGCTGCTTTGACAAGAAGGAAGAGAAATGGGAGAAGACATATCCAAAATGTGCCAGCCTGACCCCAAATTGCTCCTTGGACATGGCTACAAAAGATATATATATATACATATATATACATCTACCAAGCCATGTTCTTTCCAAGCCGTAGTGGCAGTGCCTGAAATGGCCCCCAGTTTCCTCTGGAACCTAATCAGGGGCCAGTGCTGGGGGAGCGGCAGGGAGGGGGAAACAAAACCTTTGTCCCTTACCAACCTCCAAGGTCGCACCTAAGATTTTATAATCCATTCAGCTCACAAGGGAGGGGCAAGGAGTGAGGAGGTGGGGAAGGCAGGAAAGGGAACCAGAAGAGTAGAAGTAATGTTTTCTCTTCACTGCAACCCATATGGTCGAAAGCCATTAAACTCTGAGGTGATTACAGAAATTAGACACCTTCTAAGGAGCAGAACACCAGAGCCTAGGTGTGCCCCAGGACAGGCATGCAGGGACGGCTCGGCAAATAAACACAGCTTCTCACGGCTTGAGGATTAGAAGGAAGACTGTTGACTTAAATTTCATCAACTCCACAGTCACAAAGGGCTCATAAGAAATTACCAGTGCCAGAGTCTTGGTGGCAGTGCTCCTGTTAAGCTTTCCTGCTCTGGCCCTTTTCTTCTGAAAGGTAAACAGGATTTCAGGGAAGTGACTTCACAGATTTGGGGATGTGCATCTCAGGCCATGAGCTCATCTAAGCCACCCTGTGAACAGGGCAGCTGAGTGAGCAACAGGAGGCCGTGGAGGAAACACCGAACCCCCAAGACCTCAAGCGCTCCGAGTTCCTTCACCCATCAGGGCTCAGAGTTCACCCTCCAGCCTGTAGCACTGCTGCCCAGAGTGAGGTGCCTCCCGAGTGCTCAGGGGCCTGCACTGGGCTGGATTCGGTGGACAGCAGGGCCTATTTTTTGCCCCAGGGAATTAAAGTCATGCTGGGGAAATACACATCACAGAACATAAACGGTATGTTCTTAAGAGCTAAGCAGATATGAAGCATGAGGAACTGGACAGGGGGAGAGCAAAGAGGGGAGATCAAGATGGGCTTCCTAGAGCAGGTGGGCCTTATGAGATTCATAGTAGAAGAGGGAAGGGGAGGTCCCTCAACCCTTGGTCACCTACATGGAAGCAAGTGAGAGTACTGCCCCACAGCTATGAGGAAACAAAAAGGTATTTTCTGCAGCAGGTATAAAACTTGCTGATGTTTCCCCCTGACCAGAGAACTTCTTAGGAAGAATTCAGGCTTAAACTAACTTGGCTCCTCAAGGCCTGGACTCTGGTCTGAGCTTACAGTTAATTGCAAAATGTGTATGTACAGGGCTTTGCACCAATCTAAGGCATGCTGTCCCATCTCACCCTATCTCAGACCACTTTAAGTCAATAGACGCTTAAAGGATCTGTAGGCCTAAGATAGGCCTGAGAGAGGGCTGGGCTGTGTACATTGTGAGGACTGGAAAGAAACCAGGGCAGCTTGAATCCAGGGGTAAGGGCTTCCATCAGACTCCAAGCCCACTCCCCAACTAGTGAATGTTTGGGAAGCTTCTAAGCAGAAACCTTGAGGCCCCCGGAGACCACTAAATAGGGCAAGGGATGGGGTGAGCAAAATTCCAGGTAGGATGGGCATGGACAGACAATCCTGCCCCACACTCAGTTCAGAAGGGGAAAAAGGGCCCTGTCTTGTCCTCCTGCCCCTCCAACCCTGACTATAAAGTCAAGTCTTCTCTATTAGGGCACTCTAACAAAGGCTTTGGGAGTATAGACCGCAGGGAATAGTCAACTAAACTACTCCTAAAACCTCTACTGAGTTCCTCCTATAAAGGTCAGACATGAGGCATCACTGAAGTCACGTGACCAGCCCCAACTAGTACATGCTGGGATTCCTGCCATGTGGAGGTGTGCAAGGGGAGAGTGTGTTCTTTCTGGGAAGGAGAAGGGAAAGGGCAAGAGTCACACTGAGTTGGGTTTCACAGGGTGAGCGGACGTTCCCAAGGTGGAGAAGGCTCTGAGTTTGCTGACCAGATCCTTTTGCATTCAAAGCTCAGGGCATTTCCCACCCAAAGGTAGAGCTAACCTGTTAGACACTGGTTTCCTTCACTGCCACCAAACTCCCATGCCGAGCAGATCATTTCCAGCTGTTACCTGCCTCTCCCTAGAGAAAGGCCAAGTGTTAGGAACAAAAGGTATCAGGAAAACTGGACAGATCTTTACCCTGGGCAGACCTGCCCTGCCCTTCTGGGCTGGGAGAAGGTCCTTGCTCAAAAAGCCATCTGTTCGGTGGGAGGTGATGGCAGAGGGGTGCTGGTGGGACACTAAATGCAGTGAATCCCACTTAGGTCACTTTAGGAGGTAAGGAATCCCTGGAAGTGGGAAACTGACAGGGGAATACATGGTAGGACTTTTCATTTTATTAATATACAGGGCTTTCCAAAATGCTGCTTTTTATGCCTCAGGACACTTCTATGAATGGAATAGGCAAGGCGTGTGACAACATGTCACAGATGAAAGAACTGAGGTGCAAAGGGATCATGTAGCTGCCCTAAAGTCTTCCAACTAGTCAGGAACATAATTCTCCTGGCTTCCCCACATGCCCCTAAGCAAGTCACACACCCCTAACCTTACTGTGGTGGGCAAGGGGGCTTATCTGTGGTGTTCTGGCCCACTGTGCAAAAGTATATGAATTGAGTTAAAAGGCACTGATCTTCTGACTATTGATAACAGCATGTATGTTGGTCTTCCAATTTTCAAAGCACTTTTTACATTTAATGAATTACCCAGCTGGTCTTGGTGAAACCAAAAGAGAACTGCATTTTAAAATCAAGTTCAATTTTCCAAGATTTGCTCACTATTTGACAGAAAGTTTCCTGTATGCAGGCTAAAGATCAGCTATCAAAGTAGAAATGCCTCGATAGTTTTCTTTGTTTTTTTTTTCAGGCCAAGATATCCTCTCTTAAAATTTTTTCCCCCAAGTTTTTGCTTTGAGTCATTTAGCACTCTCACTCAAAAATAAATGAGTTAATTCATTAAGTAAATAAGAGTGGGGACAAAGGGAATGGCTTTGATCTGAACAAGTGAAACTGACACTGTCCAGTGTGTCCTGATCCACTTCAGTGTTTTTTTATGCACAGCTTCTCAAACAGGGAACATCTAAGATGTGATTGCTGGCCTGAGCTTCATGGTGATCTCTGACTCAGCAGGTTACCTGGGGAGCCAACTGAAACCCTCCTCGTACCGCTGCACAAGCTGGCGCAGCCTGCCGGGTGGGCAGAGGGCAGGAGGACCTCCCAGAACAATGCTTTCCCCGACATGTGCTTTGCCTTTTTCTTGCTCTAGCCATGTCCCCCCTGCTAAGAGGGCACCTGCTTCACCGGGTATCAGTTGTATTTATCAATCGCTATGAGACCTTGTTAAGTGCAAGTCTCTGGGTTCCCTTGGTCAACTGGAGATGAGATTTCTGTACCCTTTTTCCAGTAAGTTTTCAGAAAACAGCTGGACAAAGAGTTATCTTTATGTTATAAAGACAGGCACAGCTCAGTGAGAGCCCTTGGCCATGGGCTCATCCGGCCCAGCCTCCTCCTCTTAAACAAGGGATAGAAACATGGCTGGGAAGACTGGGTCTCCAGGAAAAAAAAAATGCCCTGGGATTTCTCCCTCAAATGGTTCTCAGATATCAGACACACCTCTCCTAAGAATTCACTTGAGGAGAAGGAAGAGAAAAAATGACCCTTCCATGCTGAACTGAGGGAAGTGTGGAGAGCTCAGTGTCAGGCCCACTGCAAGCTTTTTAAGAGCTGCTTGTTAACCGGCAGATGAAAATGGAACTAGGGCCGTTCCAACGACATTCCCTTATTGGTAGAAATAAACAGAGAGTGTGGATCTCTTCTTGAATCCCATCCAAGTCCTTGTTGATAAGATGGTATTTTCAAGAGGATTCCTGAAGGGGGTCTTAGCCAAGGTGTGGGCCCTAAGGGCAGTGCTATACACTTTTGCTGCTGTAGATAAACAGCTGACTTTTTCCCTCCCTTTTAAATTTTCAACCAGTTATGCAATGTAAAAACCCGACCAAGAAGAAGAACCCTAAATTAAGTCATCCTAAATTTTTTGTAATTGTAATAGAATACACCTTATACATTTAAGTTTTTCTATCTTTCAGTATGATATGTATATCAAAGAAATCCTAAAGCTGAGATTCTCAAACTTGAATGTGAAGCAGAATCCCCTGGAAGGCTTGTTAACATCACCTGGGAATCAGCCCAGAGGTTCTGCTTCTGCCGGTGATTTTGGTGTGAGCCACTCTGAGAAAGACTGCCCTGTGGAGCCAGGTGTCCCCACATATAGCCAAGAAAAAAATCAGCTCTGGCCCTAGACATGGGACAAGGCCCAGAGCCCGCCCTGCAGGGCTGGAGAACGCCAAGCCAGGCTGACGCCCGGAGACTGGCTGCGCTGCCAACCTCTGAGCAGCCATTTTGCCCAAAACAAAGGAGGGCAGCTGCCCCCACCCCTTTAGGAAGCAGGTCTGTCCCAGGGCCCTCACCCCAGGACTTCTACCAGGAGTGAATCCCAGCAAGCTATGGCATTGTGAGTGGGGGCACTGATCTCTCCAGGGAAAGGGGAGGCATTTCATCCACCACTGGAAGCCATCTTCCCGTGACAGCTGAGGATGTCCTCTGGGACTCAGGCCTCCTTCCAGGTGTTGTCTGCCCTCCAGGGATGCTATTTTGGTTTCTCACCTGCTGAGTCAGTTCCCTCTGCCAGGGCCCAACACTGCAGGTCAACACCTACAGTCTCATATACCCGACTTTCTAGAGCAGAGTGGATATCCTGGATACTCCAGAGGAAGAAGGGAGAAAGAATGAAATGCCATGCACACCCTACTCCTCAGGACCTGAGAAGTACCACCAGTATTACTAGCCTAAGCATCTCTGCAAACCAGTGCATGCAGTGATAGCCTGTGTTAGGCAGGAGTGAGGAATAAGTCAGCATTGAAGCAAAACTGTATATGGCAAGGAGTGTGATCAGACTTGAATACCCCTGAAATCAGTTTTTTAACTACAGCACATGGTGATGAAACCATAAATATGTATGTGTGGACACATATATGGGCAACTTATTCACACATATAAGGGTAGACAATATGGGAGCAAACCCATATTTCTGAATGCATACATGTATATATACATAGAAGTAACTAAAATTAAGTTTCCCAATATAACTGTTATCTTTATTGCATGTAGAAAATATGGGTGCACCCTACTATTTTCTAGGCTATTCTATTGCATTAAAGAAAAAATGCTCATGGAGACCCACTAAATGAATTTCATGATCTACTAGTGAAACATGACATGAAGTTTGACAATATAGGATACATGGTTTTGTGTACACTACTCTATAAAATAAAATGGGAGTACAAATATATAACATAGACAGTAAGTCAGTATACTATAGAATTGTAAGGTACAAGTACGTGCTTTAACATCACTAGACTCACACTCAGCATACCGTGAAGCCCTCTCCCTGGCTGGAGAGGCCGGGAGGAGCTGAGACCCCCGAGTGCTGAGCAGGTCCAGGGCATGCTTTCCATAATTTATTTGCCAACCAGCTACAATTAAGTTAACATAAATGAAATCTTTCTGTGTGGTGACCAGACAGTGCCCCTATTGCTGTCAAGAGTGGTTGGGAGTTCTAGGTTTCCACAGGACTCTGCACTGAAAATGTTAAATGAATACAAACCTTACACTGAGTAACGGCATACTAATCAGCAACCCTGTCATCTCAAGAGCTTAAAGATAATGTTCTGAGTACTGGCACAGAAATGGGGCGACATCACCACTAAATACAACTGTATTTATTATACAGAACATCTCCAGTCAAAATATAAGCTGTCACACTTGAATGAATGCCCCCAAAGCACCATGTAAGCTCAGCTGAGGCCACTGATGGCCTCCTCTGAGACCTGACAACAGGTTGGGACAGTGGATGGTGCATGGAAAAACTGAGAGCCATTGGCCTGATTATTCTGCAAGGAAAGACACTTGAACCAGTACAGGAGAATGACAAGACCATTCCGGGTTGCCATATGCCTGTTAGTGTACATAAATATGGGCCACTACTCAGTCAGAGATGGCATTCGGGACCCACTGATGGATTCACACTTGCTCCTCCAGTCAGCAATCAGGTGGACCAAACATTCCCGCTTTGCACTATGTCATCCAAGGAGGCAGCCTTTTTTCCACAGTGCGATCTGTGGCCCTCCACCACCTGGATCCAAAGTTATCTCCCCAAACTCTTTTTCTTCCCCCAGCTCTGGTCAGTGAGTGTTCTCACCACCCTCCCTAACCCTGCACCTATCCACTAATTCACCCTTACCTCTCTCTCTGCTTTAAGACTTTATGCTCAGTCCCTGGCCTATGGTGTTCACCCCACCTGCTCATCTCTGAGAATTCAAGCACTGCCATTCCGCCTCCTTGATGAATGCCTTCCCTATCCTAGACCAGATTTCATCAATATCTCCTTTCTCTAATAAATCATGCTATATGATGGGGACTCAAAGTGCCCTTTAGTTATTTCATGTGGCTAAATCTCCCTTGCCAAATATGAATTTAAGATGAAGTCCAGATGTTCTCTCTCCATTCATTCATTCAACAAATAGTTACCAAATAGTTAAACCACTAAGCACCAAGTTAGCCTTCTCTTATATTTTGAGTCTCTAGGTCAGCGTTTTATAGTTTCCCGTCTCCACTTACTGTATTGGGTTGAATTTAATGTGCATAATTGGTGACCAAGATTAGAAGTGCACTTTGGCCTCAGATCCAAGGTGGCTGGCATGAAGTTCTAGCAAGGAAAGAGCTTGTGATGTCACCCGTCACTGTCACGTGCAGGACACTCAAGGTAGCAGGTCCAGACACTTAATGACCCTTCCTACATGGGAAGGATTCCCCCTTCGCAATTCCGCATATGCTGCACCTGTGTCTGCATCGTGGTTGCCGCAAGAACAGAAGAGAGACCCAAACATAAAAAGCCATTATTTTCCTTACAAAAACACCCTACTTGATAAGAGCTTTAATGATTCACAGACACTGAAACAGAAATGCCTTTCTGATTCCTTGCATCTGGAGTTCCATAACGGAGATACTAGGGAATGGTTGGAAGCAATAGAACTTCTCTCTCACTTTACTTTCTCTGATGGATCTTCCCAGTTGCCTAGATCCTTCCCCGTGCCCCCCACCTGCAGCACATCCCCACCACCAAGATGCACAACCAAGGACTCTTCATTTTTTACTGAGAATTAAGCTTGCTGCATGTTTTCTATAGGCAACAACAGCTTTCAGACACATGTATTTCTAGTAGGGGTGTGCTGTGTAACTGCCCTTCCAGTTAAAAATTTTTAATGGAATATATGTAAAAAAGATATCAACTGGGCATTTCTGATGTTACTTTTAAAAGAACCAAGTTGGAATTATTACCACATGTATGACTCTTACCCTCCACTGTTGGACTGAAAGTTGTTTTTCTTGCCATATAAGCATGTCTATAAGGAGTCCAAACAAGCTCTGGGTTATATAACATATTTTGCATTTTTGGGGGCTATAATTAGAGTGATAAGATTATGGCAATGATCCTAGAACAGATTAAGGACATAATTGTGATGAAAGAGGGCTGTGGGTCAGTAAAAGTACAGATCTGAAACTGTTTTATTTAATGTGATTTTGGCATAAGGAGCAGGAATAATCCCGTATTTACAGAACACCTTTCAAAAACTGTTTTTCTGAAGGCCCTACAAAATTTTCCCACTTCTCATGTTTTATTTGGATGGGAAGTTGCTTCGTGAGTTTAGAATGAAGTTATTAAACCAAGAGGGTCTCTCAGGAAACCACTGTAATTTTAAAAGGGCTTGAAAAGGCAGGAACTACAGAGGTCAATATAATTTCTGAAACTTTACTGTGTTCTTCTCCTCCCATTAAAAATGCTACACACAAAACAACTGTGTTGGTATAGTGATGTCTACAAATCAAAATGTTGACCAGTCGGTGTCTATGAATAGGGATGTCCGTGGAGAAGCCCGCAGTCAGTGTGAAGTAGCCATACTGGTTACCCTGGGAGAAGGAGGACTCAAGCGGGACTTTGGGGAGTGAGACCCAGCCCCTTGCCTCCAGTATTTTATAAGATGGTTAGGAGGCTCCCACCAAAAACCCTGGGGGAGATTTCCTCTCCCATTAGTTATTTACCTGTATACTGCTCAGGGCTCATGCCACTGGTTGACATTAAACAGAAGGACCAGGAAGAAGACACACTATGGGCTTTCAAGGGGGAGCTTTGGTCCTGGTTTTCCAGAGGCAAAGAGAAAAGAACCACAGGCTTATGCCAGTCTGGCCATTCTGCTCTATGGTTAGACCTTATTTAAATTTGGAACAGAACCTTGGACTCTAACCTCTCCTGTTTACATGTTTGTTTTCCCTTCTTACCAATGTTGCTTTTGAAAATCTCCAACTGATCTAGGCAGTAAACAAATGGGAAAAACTTTTTCCTCCCTTCAAGAATAAAAAGGGGGCAATGTTATTTCTGGGGACTAGTACACTGGGGAAAACAGTGACCAGCAGGGGAAACTCCCAGAGACAGAATGTGGGTCAGCAGTGCAAGTGACTGCCCTTCTCAGCCAGGAGAATCAATGAGATTCCCACACTACAAACACTAGCAGGCACCAGTCCTCAATAAACTGCTAATTTATCAATTCTGACTTTTCTTACTCACAATAACCTAATTTTTCAATAATGTTCATATTAAATGGATGGTATTTCCAGTACTCAACTTTTGAAGTTTAACTATAACTCACATACTAAAAAAAGTAACAAAAAATAAAAATAGGAGTTTCTGGAAAGGAGACTGCCATATCACATTATATTACAACCTGTGATTAGAAGACATACAATTTGATAACTAAAAATCAACCACAGATAAGAAAAGCTCATAAAATGTCATTAGTGTAGAAAGTAAGAGTACTCTGAGCTATAATGTTAAAAAGGAGACTGGCTTTTGAAAAATCAAATAGCTGGCAGCACATTGCAGTTTTAGGGGGAAACCCTCCAACTTAGAGAATTTTAACTAAACAATGTATTTATAAATTTAACTAAACAATGTAATTATAAACTGATTTATACTCTGCCATGATGTATATGGAAAGGTACTCACTTCAGTACTATGCTGTTCATTCTACATGAGGCAAAAAGCTTTTATTTGTAACTTGGCAGTTAGCTTAGTAAACCAAAGTCACCGGCTTTATGGTTACTCTTGCTAATACCTGTGAAGCCTCTCCAAGACTATGTGCTGAGATTTCAATAGTTTCTGCAAATACACTGTAAATTATTCTCTCTTTCTTCTAGAAAGCAGCATGAGTATGACCTGAGTTCAGACAGGTGAAGGGAGAAGTAAGCGTATGTGATTTTCTCTCTTTAGAACCCAGTGTGTTCCCAAGAGGGTATATGTACTCTCCCTGTGAGTGTACATGATTTAATGAAACCCTGAGCATCAGTTAATGCTTAGAAGGAAAGACTAACAAACTGATCCCTCCATGGAAAACATTTTGTTTTGTTTTAATATTGCTTTAAAATTCTTACACAGGACATGGATGTACCTGGTATTCTATGATCAAGGGCAATTATTTGTTAGTTTAGGACCTGTGGCTTAATTACTGGTACCAGTATAAGAAATCCTTGAGACTGTGTCCTTGCCATGAACTTGAAAACCTGAGGGACACAGACCTCCTTATGAAATGAATACCTCATGTCATTTACCCTGAACAGAAATGATCTTCAAAATATGGATATGACAATTAAACTGGACGATTTATTCTAAATACTGGAAATATAAACAGTACCCTAATTAACCTGCAAAGTTCTCTTTCCTGGTACATATGGCAGCTTTTGCTGTGACCTAGATATAGGGTGAAGTCTGAATAATATTTAAAATTGAGATTAGTCAGTTTGCAAGTATTCAGGAAATCAGTAACTTTCAGAGTGCAAGGGTTACAATTAATGGGAGGTAGTGAAGTTTTACTAAGTTTTTATCACTGTCTTCCTGGACTGTTACTAGTCTATTGCTAATTCTGTCATAAATAGATCTCCTTCACTAAGTTTTATGCAGTTCTTTCTAGGTTCACTCTAGAATTCTAAACTCTAACCTGGAAGACTTAGAAGCAGATCCTCTCGTTTCTTCAAGATTGTTAGCAATTTACAATAAAAGTGGTCTCATGGTGTGGGACTCTCACCACTTTCTGTAAAATATACAAGTCCTAAGTCAGTGGTTCTCAACACATCCCCAGAACCCTCTGCAGGTCCCACTCACAAGGGTGCAGCTGTAACTGAACTAGGGCAAGGCCAGAAGGGGGTATGTTTTTAAAGTGGCCCAGGTGATTCAGAGGAGATAACATGGTTCTCAGGCAGTCAAAGCACATTGCCATCTGTCTCCCCTCCAGTTACTCTTGTATGTAACTGAACTCCAGTCTAATTGTGTTCACCCTTCATAATTCCCATTTCCACCCATCTTCTCTTGTACATGAAAACTTCTCCCTGGAATGGCCAGAGCTCTCCAATTCTTTCAGCTACAATTCTAATCATCCTTCAAGGCCTAGTTCAGTTCAATTTAGTTAACATTCCCTGGGCGCCCACAGTGAACCAGACACTGTGTGAGCCAGACAAAAAGCATAGGACCTGCCTTCAGGGGCCTGCCAGCATGGTTGAAAAGTCAAAATTTTCTGAGATATT
This sequence comes from Manis javanica, assembly GCF_040802235.1. Classification (NCBI taxonomy): domain Eukaryota; kingdom Metazoa; phylum Chordata; class Mammalia; order Pholidota; family Manidae; genus Manis; species Manis javanica. Next base: position 205,482,298 of record NC_133156.1, read on the forward strand.
AACCCAAATCAAATGTCCTGCCTTCAGTAAGCAAAAATGGCAATTCCAGAAACAGTGTAGGGCTGAAAGTATGGCAGCCCAGAAATACAACCACAATCAACTCAAGTAGATGATGAATAGATCTGAGATGCTGTGGAGACCCTCAGAGGGCCCCAATGGGAGTAGATAAGGTGCGACCCCAAACACTGTCTTCTTGGATCGGTGGCAAACATGAGCCGTAGAGGGAAGTAGCAAGCAGAGAGTTGTGTCTAATTGAGGGGGCCTCCCCTGAATGTTATTTGTCATCCTTAACTATTTCTCAAATAAACAGTAAGAATACAGGCCAAAGCAGGCTTCTCGAAAAAGATGACTGAGCCGATCCAGAGATCCAACTTAGACCCTGGGAGCAAAGTTATTATTGCTGTTGTTATAATAACATGAACTAATAATGCAGCCAGAAAAACATGGTCAATAGAGATAAAAGGGACAGCCTAGGTCAAGGTTTACTTACCAACAATTTTTTGACACATTAGTTGGAGACCTGAAGCTCTGCTGAGTCAAGTGCAATTATGAAAAGAAAATGGTGGCAGAATTGATGACTGGTTTCCAGGCTTCCTGGAACTGCTACTCTCACAGAGGGAATGTGTGAGAGGCACAAAGGAACTGGGTAAGAGGTAGGAGAGTGAGAGGCAGTAAACTTGAAGAGAATAGTAATAAAAATCAGAGCAAATTATGTGTGTCACATAGTTTACTAAACACTTCACATTACATTCACTTATTTAGTCTTTGGAATTAACCTTATTGCTGTTATCTTCATTTTGCAGATGAAAGGACTACAGCACAGAGTTGTTAAGTAGCTTGACCTAAATCACACAGCTAGTTAAAACAGAGGTGGAATTTAAACCAGAGCTGTGATGGTACCACCACACTAAGCTGCATTTTAGCAGGAGATATGATGACTAAGGTACAAATAAATCACACTTGAAAGACATTTCCTGAATACGTACGCAAAGCCAGGAACTGTGCTGGCACTTCAGATGTTGATGGTTAAGATCTACTGCCCAACATAAGACATTCATAGGTGCTAGAGCAGAAAGTACAAAAATTCAAAGTAAATCAGCATTAAAAAAAACCCTAAATAAATCATCTATGTCTGTCATTCTGCTCTTTTGAGTTGGTAGAGCAGCTCTGTTTATCATTAACAAAGTATAGCTAAGCCTGGAAGTTTGATGTAATGGAACAAGAACGTTAGTCACAAGGAAATCTCTAGAAAAAGACATCTGGGAGGGAGGTTGTTACCTCTATGCCTTCATTTCATCTTCCCAGATATTTCACACCCTATCACCAAGGACAGTCGCAAATGCTGGGGAACACTTGGGAGGTAGGAGCATCTGTGGGTCAAAGCATTTTTCCAGCCTCTTCTGAAGCCAGTTCATTATAAATTGACACATCATTTGGGAGCTCACAGGAGTTTGAACTTTTGGCCTGCAAGATATCCTGCCCATTGGTAAGTAAACATGTGGTGGGGACAAACAGTTTTTATACAACTCTTCATTGTGCAAATGATAAGATCTGGGGAAACTTTTTTTTTCCTAGTTTAGATTTCTTTATTCAAATACCTCTGTCAGAAATTCCCCATCCACTTTGCCAAGACCCGACATTCGCTCCCTTGTCTGGGAACTTCAATAGTTTTGGCATTTGCTACCAGTGTGTTTTTGTAAAAGAATTTTAAATGCTATGCAGCCTCTTGAATTTTTTTTCTCAAAATTATATCAAGAGTATAACTGGCTTATAAATAAGATAAATACAGAAGAGAGACCTCCAGCTGGTCAGTACCACACCCAACTGCTCTTCTTGATTTTCCAGCTGATGCCAGACAGCAAAGAAGGAAGCTGGCATCAGTAAGTCACCGTGCTAGGTACTTCCACATACATGGTCACGTCCAAACCTTTAAACAACTAGGGGAGATGGTCATTATTGCCCTAACCCAGTTTTTCCCATCTTTACTGAGCTAGAACTGACACATAACATTGCATATACAACATGTTTGACACATTTATATATTGCAAAATGATTACCACCATAGTGTTAGCTAACAGCTGCCCCATTTATTTTTTTTTTAAGATGAGAAAACCGAGGCTCACAGAGTTTCAATCATTTCCCCAAAGTGAACCAGCACCAGTAACAGAGGTCACACATGTGTCTGGCTTGGAAGTCAGTGATGATTTTCTCTATGCCAGAGCTCAGCTCAGCTGCTGTCTTCAAGACTTTCCTTCCAACTCCCAGGGACCTCCTGATACTCCCTGTAATCTGACCGTGACCCAGACCAGTTTCTGTAGGCTGAAGGGTGGCCTGTGAAGAACAATAGCCCCACAACATCCTGCCCACAGGAGTAAGGTTTGGGAGTTGTGGTCGTTTCCTTCAAAAGTATTATTACTGGGCTGAATAATGGCTTGGGTATTTTCTCCCTCTTTTGAAAATGGCAAGCAAAACAATCCTCAGCTATAGTGTTACCAACCTGGGGTGTAAGCATTAGTCTGGAGGACATTCAAACTCCTCCACAGTATTTATGTAACAATGCATCTCTAAACCAAATGGCATTAGCCGGTAATCCCTTTTTGCCATGTCATATGGCAACAGTGCCTCCCTGCTTTTCCCACACAGGGGTGACTGCTAAGGGAAGGAAAGAGGTGAGCAAGTCCAGGGTTTGCTTCCAGATAAGCCTGACTTGGAACTGAGAATCCTTATCTTCAGCTCTTGCATGCCTTTTTAGCCCAGAAACTGAATAACACTTTTCAAAAGAATAGCTGCCCATCCCCTGCCTGTGGGATTCCAGTGGTTCCAGAAAGACAGAAAGAGAATTCCTGAAGACCTCAGAGATTTATGTCTGGGAAAGATGTCTGTGGGTGGGAAGGGACCCTGGCAGAGCAACAGTCACCACTGGAAGGGATACTGGAAAGTCTGAGTCAGCAATGGCAGGGTTGAACCCCAGGCAGGGTGATGGGCCTGGGCCTGGGCAAGGTTTAGAAAGCTGGCATCTCGGCTGGCCTGGAACAAGCTGCCTGCTTGGTGGAACAGGGCATGGGACAGCCAGGTTTCCACGTGTTCACAACGTTCTCATCAGCCAGCCAAGGCCCTCTAAGCACAGCTCTCACCTTTGTGTCCAGCTTCATCCTCCATTAGACCCCTCTACAAACTCTCCTTGGGGCGTCCTTCACAGTTCTCTGGCCAAGAACACCCCCAGCTCCCACCCAACTGTACTGTCCTTCCTTTCAGCAGTCAAGCCGCAGCCCTAGAACGTCGTCTTCCGTGACCACCTCCAGTCCAGAAAACAAGTTCTTTCCTCCAAGTGTTTTATAACTGTCTGTGCCTCTTAATGTGCTCACCACATCCTGCCTTGGCTAGTTACCTAAGTTTTTATCGTGTTCTTTCTTTTCTAGGATGGTCAGGTGACTGCCCACTCTGCCTCTGAGATCATCTCCTCCCACCTTCCCTTTAGCTCACTTTGCCGCACCCATGCTGGCCTCCTCACTGCTCCTCAGAAATGCCAGGCACACTCCTGCCCCAGGGCCTTTGCACCAGCTGCTTCTGCTGTCTGTTACACTCCTCCCCCAGATAAATGGCCCACTCTACTCCTTTACTTCCTTAATGGCCCTGCTCAAATGTTACATAACTTTATTAGGGAGGCTTCTGTGACTAACCCAGATTACAACAAACAAAAATATCAACACCTACCTTCCCTTGCTTTCTTGGTCTTATTTCTTTCATTACCTTACATCAAAGGTTTTTAGATCTGCTTATTGCCCTTCTTCCTGTACTTAAATATAAGTTCTATAAAGGCAGGATTTCCAGCTGTTTCATTTACTGTTGGATCCCCAACACTTAGGACAATGCCTTGCATGTAGTAGACACATGATAAACAGGGGTTGAATGAATGAATACCTCTATGTTATTATAACCCCTCTGCCTTGCACAATGCTAGGCCATACATGTGATGTATGTGTGTGTGTTTCTTACATATATAAGGTATATGTCATATATATATATATACACACACCCCTATATATATGTGTATACATATATGTATATATACCACATTTCATAAATGCTCAACAGATACTTGTTATAAATGACAATATTATTCTACCCTTGGGCTCAGACTCTTATTGGTCTATGCATTTCATCTGCTCCCTCCCCAAAGCTGGGAGGGCATCCCTTCCTCTGAGGGGAAGTATGGGGGCTGGGGTTTAAGCAGGCAGAGACTATAAAGGACAGTGTCCCACTGTCACTCTATTTCCAAACCTTACAATCTCCTAGCCAGGCTGAGCCCATGCTCACAAGACAGCTGTAGAGTTACCCATTTGACATCTGGCTCTAGGATGAATTCCTGGCTAGGAGCTCTAGGAAGTCAAGGGAAAATTTTTCAAGTTAGTTTGCCTCTGCCTGAAGGAAGCCTCAATGAGAGGCACGGTCTAGTCATACAAAGCTCTGGCTCTCGGTGCTTCCTGCCCACACAGGAGATTTGGCCCTCGCTCTCTGCGAGAAAGGAGCTCAGGCGCTCAGGGCCATAGGGAGGTCTGGGCTTTCAGCTCAGCTTCAATTCTCATGTTTCTACAGAAGAACCAAAGGAACCCTGAAGTGGGGTCTCATGTGAGACATGGGCAGGCCTGCTGGTGTGTGGGGATCCAGCACAGCTGGCCAATGGAGACTATGAACAATCTCTGCTCGTAAGCCTAGAGATCAAGGTTATCCTGATTTTGCTGAGCCACAGAGAAGGAGACCCTGTCTGAAGCAAGAGGCTAGGTGAGACCTTCCGCTGCAGAAGGACAGCTCATGGGTGGCTTCTGAGAATGGACTCTCTGGGTAAAACCCAGCTTCATGGCCCCCTTCCCAGAACCAAGATCTGCAGAGAGCCCGTGCAGATTTGCACATAGTGGGGCTACTGGGTAGTCCCTCCAAAGCACAGGTGGCATGTGCCCACGCACCAGCAGTCTCCAAATTTACAAACCTCACGACACACCAGCAGGAAGGAGTCAAGTCCCTGATATCTGACCAGCACTGTGCTGGAGTAATGCCTCTCATCTTCCTAAACCCCCTTCAAGGCAGCACAGAGCAGTAAACTTGCCAAAGGACCCCAGAAGGTTAGGCAGCAGAGCCTACACTGGAATCCTGGTCTGGGTCTGCTTCTCAGAAGCCCGTGGCCACAGAGTGCTCCCAGGACCAGGCAGGGTGAAGGTTATAGAAATCAGGCTACTTCTGCGCCCCTCCAGATGTGGGAGGGAGCTCTGTGGAAAGGAAGCTGTGATACTGTTACTTCTTAAGTTTTGATGGATAGGCGACCAAAAAATCTATAGACAATGTTTTCAAAATTAAGAGTTTGGTTGGGAGATCCTCTGACAAAGGGAGAACATAATACCAAGTATGCAGGTAGAGGCACACGGCCGCCTCCTTAAGAGAGTCGCGGCAAAGCCCTGGTAATGGCCAACATTTACCGAATGTTTACTATGCGCTCGGGACTGCTCTCAGGGCCTCACTCAAGTTACGTCATTAAATCCTCATGACACCTCTACGACGTAGGAATTAATATCTTCATTTTTCAAGTGAAGAAACTGTGGCATAGAGAGGTTAAGAAACTTGCCCAAGGTCATTTAGCTCCTAAGGAACAGGGCAGTCTGACTCCAGAGCCCAAACTCTTAACGTCCACGGAGGCTGCTGAACACCCTGGAATACAGAGGAACTCTACTGTGGTCTGGGCTCTGCCAACCCTGGGCAGTTCACTCAGGCAGCACAGGTTTCCCTGTCTCTGACAGCAGAAGCTGGATAGGTGACCTCTAAGGTTACTATTTTGATATACACTGACTGACTGGAATTCTTTACTTCTCTTGAGCTCCTCCAGAAGCAACAAAAATGGGCGAGTCGCCGTCTCTGCTCTCAAGGAGCCCACATCTCAGAGGGATACATTCCAGTCATAGAATCGGGGGCACTGCCTCCAGAGGACCCTCCCAGGCTGTCTCAGGAAGCCGAAAGCCTCCGTGGCTCCTCCAGCTCTCTGGGTCAGGACCCAGCTTATTATCCACCTTCCTGATTCATCTGTGAGCACTATCCTCTGCCAGCCTCCTTGCTGTGGCTCATGCCATTTCCTAAACCCACCCAACATTCCTAAGGACCAGCGGATCATCCAAAGGACCAGTCTTAAGGACCAGCAGAAGCCCTGATTCCCTAAGTCCTTCAAGACACAGGCATTTCCTCTTTTCCCAAGCACCTCTATCACTTACTGTGTGGCCCATAGCATTTTACACATTATTACTTACTGGCATATGTGTCTCTACTTATTTTGCATGTTTCAGCCTTGTTTCCCAGACATGGCTTATACTTTCCCCACAGCAAGTAACACGAAGCTACACACATAAAAGAACTCAAAGCCTATCTGTGGGTTCCATCAAGGCATCAAGGTTGTCTCTTCACCAAGAAGGGGTTCTAAATTGGCCCACCTTGACTCAAGTTCACTCCTCTCAATGTAGAGCCATGCAACTCTGGGAAGGTTACTTGATTTTTCCAAGCTTCAGCTTCTTCAGATGTAAAATGGAAATGATAATAGCACCTTCCTCATAGAACTGTTGTGAGGCTTAAATTAAAAAATGCATAAAAATACTTGGCATAGTGCTTGATGACAGTGAAAGCTCAACATGAACTGCGTTCATGACTATGGTAGATGGTCTCCAAAGACGGCTCCATCAACTCCACTCTCCCCTGATGGGCATGCTCCTACCCTCGACAGGTGGAGGCGGTTCCCCTCCCCTTGAACCTGGGCTGGCCTGCGGCTTGCTTTGGACAAGAGAAAGCACAGAAGTGATCTCCACCGTGCTCCTTCTGGGACTAACTCTGGAACGTCTGGCAGCCTCTGCTTTTGTGCTCTCTGGGGCAACCAGCCACCATGCTGGCATAAAGCTTATGCTCAGCCACCAAAGGATAAGGCCCCATGTGGAGGGCACCAGATGAAGGGGTGAAGGTTCCTGGTACCGTCCTGCTGAGCCCAACTACCAGTTGAATGCAGCTGAAAGGGAAGCCAGCTGACATCGCAGGCAGAAGAAAACCACCTAGCCCAGTTTCCCGGGAACCTCCAGGTAAGGTACAGAACCTACAGAATAAGGTAAAATAATTTACTGCTGTTCTAAGCCACTAGGTTTTGAGTTGGTTTGTCGCATAGTCACGGAGAGCCGAATCAATCAACACTTCTATGGTAATTCTTGTGATTAGGTAGATTGACCTCAATCAGTTAAGTATACAAACAAAGGACAAGTATTTTTATCCACAATGATCCTAAGAGCCAAAGCAGATGAAAGAGAAAAAAAGTCTGAGTACTACCTATTTCCTTACCTAGAGGCTTTATGGTCTGGTTTGTGGGAAGTAGTATCACAGACATAAGCATGGCATAAAGAAGGACAGGGCACACAGCACCACGAAGCAGCAAAGGCTTAGGACGATAAAAAGAATACCCTTGTTTAGGAAGATGAGATGGGTGCAGACCTCACAGCTATTTGTAAAGAAAGACATTGTAGATGGATCTTTGAAGTTTGATGGACGGAAATGACATTTTTTACAGAGTCAGAGCCATAAAATGATTCCAAGAACCTTAGTCATCACATGCAAACTTTTCATGTGTGGGGCACCAGGTGCACCTTGGCTGGGGGTCAGAAGGCCTGCACAAGAAACCCAATTCCAACTCATGTCACTGCGAATTTCAAGAACACCCCAACTGTTTTCTTATCCATTTAAAGGAGGTGATAGTCCCCTAAGACCCACCTGAGGATCCCTTAGAAGTTAAGAGTTTTGAAAATCTGAAACACTGTTTACAAGCAACATTGACATATAATACTGACCACAGTCTATGGTGCCTTATTTCAGAGCATAAGCTCTAGAAGTCCAGAGTGCTGTGTGCCTTCTCCATCATGGCCTGGGCTAAATCCTTACCTGCTACTGTCCGTTCCAGGTTCATTTACACCAGATTTCAGGAAGCCTAGGCCAATGCCCTCTGAGCCTATGACTTTCTCAACACTGAAGCATATGCCTTCAGGCTGGTCAAGTATCAAGCTCACGGCTACCCCACACTGGTGGCCACTCATCAGAAATTCCCCTTTTCCCTTCGGAGTCATCTGTGCAAATTCTGCAGTCCTCCACACTCGGCTGCAGCCACACCTCCCGTGCCCAGGGGCCCTGACTCTCCTGCCCTGGTGGAACCTGCCCAGCTCCAGCATCTGGTTCTGCCAAATCCTGTACTGCCTCTGCCATTTCATACACATGCTTCTTAAGGATAAGGCTCAGTGTTGGAATCTTTCGTAAATCCCGGCAAGCCTAGGACAGTGCCAAGGGCAATCACTTGCTGACTGATTTTAAAGCCAGCTCTTTCCAATGGCAGGTGGGTAGGTCACCACTGGGCTCTGTTTCTCAGTGTTGTCAGCAAACACCTTGCACTAAAAAAATACTAATTCCCAGCCCTACTGAATCTAAATCTCCAAGAGCAGGACCTACAATAATTTTCCATTTAATCAGCTCCTTTGGGAGAGGCAAATAGTGAGAACCCTGCCATAAGGGATGTTACAATAACCAACTTAGCAAGTTCTACATCAGAAGGTGATCAGGAGACAGGGTGTAGGCTCTGTCCTGTCTCTGTCTCTGTGGAAACCAATGAAACCTCCCACTTTGGTGGGACTTCCCACCACCACCCCTAGTGAAAAAGATGAGGAGCAATGGCTATCTGACCCCTCAAATGTCGATGTGGTGATGGGCTGTTATTCCTGTAGATGAAAATGATAAACTTAAGTCCATAACTAATGTTTGGTTCCCCTTTTCTCCTCTCTAATCCTCCCAGAAATGACTGATATTTCTAAAGACTACATGTTGATTTCTTGCTATTGCATCATGAATGAGGCCATCTGATCCATGCTTCTACACCATTCTCACTGATTACAGATGAGAATGGGCTTTTCTCTTCCAACTGGATGGCTCCAGTTCTATGAAAGAAACCTTGACCTTGAGAAGCAGCACTGATGATAGCTACTTCATTTTCCGTACTTTCCTATTTCCAGTACATGATGAATTCTTGGCAAAGACTTCCTTTCTCATAGCTGAAATCACTGTTAGCCCACAGATGTGTAAGTCTGAGCTGGGGAAACATGAAATTTCATTAATTTCCAAAAAGCACACACCTTGGAAACATTACCCATGACTAATCAGAGTCACTCTTAATGAGGAAATTATGGAGAGGATTAAAATGCTCCATCCCTTTCTCAGCCTCCTGATTAGGAACTTCTAGGGTTACAGGGCTTTTCAGAAATCACTGCTTGCTTAACCAATTTGACTCTGAGCCTTAACACACCATCACTGCCTCAGTATTTTTCAGCCTAGCCAATAAAAACTCCCAAGTCATCTGGAACTTTCTGTGATAACTGTGATGCATGAATAATACATGGTACCCATGACCAAATGCTACTACTGGAGGTAAGCATAGAGGAAGGTTCTGGAAAGCTAGGGGTGAGGAGGTGGCCTGCCATCATGAGGGCAAGTCCTGCCAGCAAACTCATGCCCATTTGAAGAGAGGGATGGTATTTTCTCAGGCAGAAGCCAGGCACCAGAGTTCACTCCACAGGAAAGCTGCCTTCTCTCCCCACTGCCCTCCAAAATGAATGCTGCCAGGAGACCAGCCAAAATGGGTGTGGAAGGATCTCAACTGAGTCCCAGATCTTCACAGATCATGGGCCCTTGAACAATTCCTGTCACTGATTTGTGCCTATCTCCTTGTCAAACAGAGGAAAATACAACACTACCACCCTGTCTACCCCATAGGTTCTGTGAAGACAGAGGCGATACTATACAAAGGCCTCTGAAAAGCAGTTTGTTGTATGTGTGCCCCCTGCCAGGCCCTGTGCTAAAGGTCATATATGTTATCACTGAATTCTCACAGCAGCTCTTGCACTTTGTAGAGGTAGAAACTAAGGTTCATGGGCTGGAAGTTAAAGAAAAAACCCCAAAACAGACAAAATAATAGACTTCTGAAATTCAAACGCCTGTTCAAAATGAGACTCTGCTCCTGAGGAGCTGTGAGACAAGTTTGTCTAAGCTGAGAGGAAGTTAAAAAAGAGTTTGGATCCTCTCCCATGCTAATTGCAACTAATTAGTGGGCGCTCTGAGAAGCAGGGTGCTAGAGTCAAGATTCCACAGCCAGGTGGTGCAAGAGGGAGGATGATGAGTTAGCTGCCAGACAATAGCCATTCAATCAGCTGATTTTATCCCCAAAGTGATGCCTGCTGGGTGTGATCATGCTTGCTTTCACTACCTTCATATCACTACAGCAGGAAGCATTTACTGAGGACTCACTCTGGGTAAGTGGGCTTTGTCTGCACGCATGCACGCGCGCACGCACACACACGCACGCGCGCTTGAGAAAGGCCCCCGGTGTGAGAAGTTTGTGTTGGCCTGTGGACACTTACAGGTGTTCTGGGGAGGTAAGATGTTTGTGCATACAAATCTATCAGCTTGTCATACTATATACACTGGGTGTCAAGAAAGCAGAGTAATACATGCTAAAGGGGTTCAGATGAACTGAAGGGTCCAAGGAAGAGGATGCACATGAGCAGGTGTGTGTCTGGATAGGGAAGTGGGGCTGGGTCATCCTAGGCAGAGGAACAGGCAATATGGCAGGAATTCGCACAGTGGTATCCAGAGACTGAGAAGGGCAGGCGGACATCTGATGAAGGACATTTCATTTTATAGGCTGTGGGCAGTGTTCAAAGTCTCAAAATAGCATGGTAAAGTATGCAAGCTCTTCTGGTCTATTTGTAAAACTCCTTCCACAAGTGATTCATTCCAAATAAAAATCAAGATGGCTAATTCCACTATAACTACACAAAATAGTATTTAAGGGAACTCTATTTAATACGCACCCCTACTACCGTCATCCACAAGGAGGCTGTTTAAAAATAGGATGCTGCAACATGCAATGAATGATGTGTACAGGATGAGTGCAAGGCACACACGCCAGAGAAGTTCCCACTATCATAAAAGGAAACACAAAATAATAACTATTTTCAGGGAGATTACACCATGGATGACAAGATGACTAGGACCCCAGAGTTTGTAGGCCAGGAAGACAGAGATTGTCCTGCATCATGAACAAACAGGAGAAACAAGTGGTGGGTTGGGAGAGGAAAAGGTCAAAGTTGTTTAAGTGGTAATTCCTCTTTGCTGGGGCTGTCTTGCCAATGGGTTTCAGGCCTGGGCAAGTTCACTATAGATTCAATGTGACCAAAGGAATGACAGTAGAACGTTCTTGGGATGAAAGGGTTATACCCAACTTTATTTACACGGTGACAGGTCAATCACTAAAATCCTGTTCACTCAGAGCGAGTCTGTAGGCAGCAAGCCAGTCTCTGCCTCTGGGCCTCTCTACCCACACAGCTGTCCTCTGGGGCTCTGTCCTCAGTGCTGCTACCACTCCAGCCTCTACTCTGCTCTCCTGCAGTCTTGCAGCTGTGCCACCATGTTGCCCAGAGCACTGGGCAGAGTTCTTTATATAGGGTCAATAATGATGTATTGCCCACACCTGTGTAGTGAGCTAGCCGACCAGGGCCAGGTGAGAATCCTGGCCCCAGGAACCTTCACTTTATCCACAAGGGCACAGTTACAGTTTGTATAGGAAAGTGTTGCTACACCAGCAGCCCTGGGAGACAGTGACGTCAGCCATCCTAAAGGCAGCAGATCCACATCTCACACACACTCCAATCTCCTTTGGAAGATGCGGTGTGGGAGGGGAAGGACAGCACTCCAGAATCTCCAGGGTCTGTGCAGGCGTGGGATGCCCATGGGCAGCTTTGATGGGGCCATCTAGTCTCCCCCACTCTCCAAGCCCCGCAGCCCCTTAGGGGGTCTGGAATGACAAGAAAAGCTTAAGTCTGACTAGGCAACTAGGGAGGCCCTCCAAAGAGCCCTAGCGTAGGTTTAACAGATGTGGACATTACACAGGGAGGTTTACAGCTGGGATGCTGGTGAGCAAATGAGCTGGCTTTTTGGCAGGTCTGCTGTGTTTTAGAGCATGTCCTTATCCAGAAGGCTCTCCCGGGCTATCTTTTCCATGTGCAAGGGGGATGCCTAGAATATTCTCCATGCTCTTAGATGACCAAGACAGAAGAGGACATGTTCCCCTCCAGGCTGTGAGGACCACAAAGAGCCGTCAGCTGGGTCACCCCACTCTGGCACTGAGTGATTTTGCAAGTGAAGACTTTTCACCACTCCTTGATTAGAAGTAGCTTAACTTTCCAATGGGTTTACAGAATCTTCTAGCCATGTTTTGTGGGCAGATTCCTCCTTGCATCACCGTGAGGGCATTGAGAAGAAAGCACAGTGTGGGAAACATTTACTCAAACACATAGCTTGGGAAGGTGGTCATTACCCACAGAGCCTTCTGATAAAAGAACCCCAGCAAATCCCCCTAAAGATCATTTCCTCCACTTACATTTTTAAAAAAAGAGAGCGAGCTGGAAGAGTTTGATATTTTCTTGCAGTTTCCTTTTTCCTGACTCTCTCTGTACAGGATGATGTAGTTGTTTACTTTAAGGCTCAGGAATCAGCCAGCATTGTATGAAAAGCTTTCCCACAAAAAACCCATAATAAGACAAACTCCTTTGCATGATGGTTAAGCAATTAGCAACACATGAACAGGCTTGCTCTTGCTCTACGGTCTGTCTGCTCCTTCCTCCTGCCTCAGAAGCCACCCACCCTAGGATATGCGGACATAGGGAGGACTTTTCACTTTATGGGGGTGGGGTGGGAAGGGGCTGGTGTGAGTGGGGGAGTGAAGGAGTGGGGGACAACCAACAAAACGAGATCTCCTTTGGTCCCATTTCCAAGCTACTTTCATGGCTCCTTCTACTGTTTAAGCTTGCCTGAACAAACCTCAGTATGCTTCTCTGTAAAATGGTGGGGGGGGGGGGAGGAGTGGGGAAAGTGGTGATAAAACTGTCAGAAGTGCAGTAACAGCCTAACAGTAACTGTAAGCCTGTTAGCATATTATCCGAGGCAGCATAGTGGAATGGTGAGCACAAGGACAAAGGCGTGGAGACTGCCTGGGTTCGAATCCCAGTTCTATCACTTACTAGCTGTGCAATATTGGAGAAGGCATTCTACCTCTCCATGTCTCAGGAGACCTAGCTCACCAGGCCCTTGCAAGGGTTATATTAATCAGTACCTGTAAAGAGCTTTGAAAATGACTGGTACATAGTAAGTGCTGTAAAAATGACAGCTGCTATTATTTTTGGCTTACAGAAACCATTCTATAAATGTTTGCTTTTGGTGATGGCAGCAAAGAAAGCTATTTTCCACTGGTGGCAGGCATGGGGGAGGGTGCCCCAGGAAAGGGCATGTCCCCCACACAGGGTATGTCAGAATCTGGAAGGAGCATGTTTGTATACAGCTTAGCATACAGTTAATTTATAACTTTGTAGGTGGGAAATGGAAAGATGTCTATGGTTTTCATAGTATCAATTGCCAAATGCAATGTTTGACTACATCTTCTTGACTATAAAACATGGTTTAAAAAATGTTAAGTAACACCAACGTTGTGGAAACTAGGAAAGATGTCTCCCCTAATCAGAGCTGTGTGCTGAAAGGTGAGGCTGGGCTGGGTGACTCCTTAAGAATTCTCAACCTTTGAAACGGAGGCTGCAGGATGGGCTCGGGGTGGCCCAGCATTCCACCTAGGATAACCCTTAGACTTCAGCCCCATCCTGGCCTTGGGCTTGGGAAAGAGAGGGGGGCTATGCTTTATCCTTCCAGCTAAACACACCATGTGACCATTTGCTACACTTTCCGTCCTTGAGACAGACCTCACTGCCAAAGACAACAGGAAAGACTTCAGTGGCAAAAAAAGATGATATGCAGACACTGTCCTCAAGCTCAGTTTTTACTACAGTGAGAATGTTTTTTGAAGGGATATCATTTAAAATGCTGATAGGTATGGTAGTTTGGATACTTTCATGATCTTGTTCTCTTCCCCTTTATTATAAAACATACTTACACAAGATATATAATATCCATACATATTAAAGAATAACCAAATAAAACAAACTCCCTTTTAGCCAGCACACATCTTGACAAGCAGACAAGGGCTGCTGGCCCTCAGGAGCTCCTTTAAGCCTCTGCACCCTCTCCCCACCTGCTAGCCCAGGGAACGGGTGACCGCCATGGGGATTTCTCTGGTAATCACCACCTTGTTTTGTGTATGGTTTCATCACCTATGTATTTACCTCTAACCTCTAACATTGTTTGGTTTCTCCTGTGTGGGGACTTTATATAAATGTAGTTATACTCCATGTGTCTTCCGGGGACCTGTATCTTTTGCCTGGGTATCCTCTCCTCCTTCATCACCTGCTCTTATGGCTCAGTTCTTAAGGAGTCTTACGCTCTTCTAAAACTGTGTTAAAAAACGTCCCTCAAACATTCTCCCTAAGACATCATGGCACCGCAGCTGAACTGCTCTGTTCTGTTCCCTTGGTTGCAAACTGTCTTACACATTTGGGTAAGTGGCATCAGTTCCTCACCTTTTCAATTCAAATATCACTTCCTTATATCAAAGTGACATTTTGGTAGAAGTAAAGATCAAAGAAATGTGCTCAAACCTTTCAGTGATACTGTCTTCCAAAAGGAGATCTTTTCTCCCAGCACAATATTCTTCACATTTCCGCGAAGTCTTCTACGTTTCTTTCCTGTTTTGTCCAACTGTTACTTTCCTTTATCGTGTTTGCTCCTTACCTATGAAGTCTAAATGTTCCTTTTCGTGGAATTGGGATTTTAAGCTTCATGTCTTTACCATAGCCTTTGAACAATCTGTAGATTTCCATGAAGTCCTCTAACTTTGTATTTTCCCTCCTAAAAAAATGCCTGTTTGGATCAAATGGGCTTTTTATTCTCATTACCCTGCAAACTGTTTGTATCATTTCCTACAGAGGAGAAAGGGACATCTGAATGTGTGTATTTTATGCTAAATTTAGTGTCTTCAAGATTCAGGAATTAACAAATAGCTCAAAGGGCTAACCAGAATCTACCCTTCTAGGGATCGAGATGAACTGAGAATCACACCAGTTTTGAGTGGAAGCATCTATCATTTTAAGATTTGGGGAGGACCCAGTTCCTGCCTGTGGCATACACAGGACACTGGCTTCCTGTGTTTACCCAGTGCCCAGGACACCGGACTCTCTTCAGTTCCCGTGGCGGTGGCTGATTCCAGAATAATGTGGTTTAAGTTGCAGAAGATCAACACTGGGCAAGGCAGCTGGATGGGAGGATCTGAATTACATAAACATCTAGCCCTGACTCAGACAGGATCTGTTCCCTTTCACACAATGACCTGACTGCACGGCACCAACCCCTCTGCTTGAATGGGCTCTCACCACTGTGTTCCTAAAAGACAGATGGGACCCCCGCTTCTTACTGCTGTGACAAAGTCCTTCATGTGCTAGAGGAGAGTGTCCCTCCGATTTGTATGAGTATGCCTACTCATCTCCCTTCCTTGTCTAAGATAATTTCTGCACAACTCAGTTTTGCGCAGAATAACATTTAATTTTCTGGTTCACCTATGCTAGTCTTACCTTGCTAGGTAAAACTATAAATTCCTTGGACAAGAACTGTGTCTTTCTCTATCCCTGGCATACCTGGTCCTGAACTGAAGACATACCAGGTATCGAAAAAATACTGGGTATTTAGTGTATATGAAAACAGATGATGGTATGTATTCCCATGCACCTCACCTTCCCTGGTACTGCTCCTCCATTGCTGCTATTTTTAATGCCTCGGGTTTCATGACTCCGCCTAATACTTCTATAAATCAGCCACTCCATCTGGCAACCCAAATGGAGCTTGCCAACTCAAGATGTTTTCAGGTGAATTTTTTAAATAAACATTGTTTAAAAGGAGTTGGCTTTGTGTAAGGTGAACAATCACACCTAAATGTATTACTTTTTAAAGTCATATTTTTTCAAATCTTTTCTAGTGGACCTACTACTCCTTTGTGAAGTTCACTTCCAATTTATGAACATCAAGAAAAACTTGTCACATCTCTAATAAATTCTCCCAGAGGTACAAAACTCTGGGTGAATTAAGACTATGGAAGTACTTAACATTAATGGCAACTGTGTTCCATTTGGTTGCAGTATTTTTGTGCTAGACTGGTGAATCTAGAAAGCCTTCATGAATTAGGAATTGATAAAGAGGTCGGATTTAATTTATGAGCTGAAACATAAACAAAATGGGTGTGGATTGGGTGAATGGTGGAAGAAACATTGAGAACAAAGGTACCCTTTTCGCCAAGCACTCCCTCCTCAGACTCCTAACGTACAGCACCTTCCCTGCTCCTTTTGGAGGATGGGAAGGCCCCAAACTCCATGGCCACTCATATTTCTCACAAGCCGGGGCCAGGTAATGAGCTTAGCTCTCTAGCAACCTGTACACAAGTGTTTTGATAAGTGGATTGCATACTGCTGATGAATCCCAAGTGAACGTCGTACTGACCCAACAAAGGAGTCAATTTGTACCTCCTGCCACACTACAGGTTGACTGAGAGAATCCTTTTTGCCTGTGAGCCCTGCATGCATTCTCCCTGGAATGTCATGATAAAAACAAAATGCTTGGATGTGGACACAAGTGAATGTTTCAACTTCCCACTGCCTCTGCAAAAAAAGTTCTAGTAGGAAGAGGGTGTGGGTTTTCTTCCATTGCTTTCCCAATTCAGAGTGCCTAAGATACTACTCCCCAAGAGTTATTCCAGGGTGCCCTGAGCAACATACACAAATAGTCACCCCATGATAAATCAACCAACCGCTATTTAATTTACACTTGGGTCTCCTGGAAGTTTGGTTAGTGCTCATCAAACCTCAGAAGCTTGATCTCCCTTGGGCATTCAGACAAAATGAAGTTTTTGGAAGCTGACTAACTGGGTTTGAATTTTGGCTCTGCCACTTTGCGATAACAGTCCTGCCTCAGAGGGTTGAAGATGAAATAATTTACATTAACAATAATACAGTATTCATGTAAAATGCTTTAAACTGAACCCTATATATAAGTACTATATAAATTTTGTTATTATTGAGCCAATGACGACCTTGAAATATTAGGTAACAACAAGCCCACCTAGATGACACCTCTCTCTCTCTCAGTCTTACTACACAGCAGCCTGAGACAAGTCACCAGAGAGGCAGTTTTGTCCCAGATGTTCTTTACTGGAACCAGTAATCTTTTCTTTCCACACTGGGGGCCCAGCTCCAATTATGTAAACCCTGCCCACCTCAGTGACAGGAAGGAGAAGGAAGGAGGGGGCAGTGCAGCAAGAATCCCCTGGAATCCTGTGGAAGCCATGCAGGAGCCAGTCATGCCATCACACCTACGCTGGCCCCAGTTCAGGCTATGAGTTGGCTGGTCAAGAGGCTGATTCACCTAACTCCTGGGGACACACACCAAAGATGTGTTCCTCACATTAACTAGCTATGGTCCTCAATTTATTAGATTTCACCATTTAAGAAACAAAAATGATATAACAAAGCATTCATCTTCTAGTTGGGCACAGACTTTTTCTTGGAGAAGGGATGGCTCTCATTCATCTCTTGCTTGATATCCTCCTGATGAACATGTGAAATGACTAGATGGGTTAAGACAATGGGCCATAGCTGTAGTTAAGGATAATCTGGGATCAGGTTAGGGAATTGGCAATACTTATTTTCTCTTTATGTAGCTAGTGTGTCTGGGGGTCAAATCTACCAATAATGGCTTCTCAATGCTGTTTCACAAACAGTTGGCCAACTGATCAAAAGTGGTCATCATTATAGGCAAATAAAGATAGCAAAGCTCTCATTCCAGCTTGGGATCTATCTTTGTAGAGTATATTGAAACTGTTAACCAGTAAGACAGAAGCTGAAATTTATTGTGCCTGCTGTGTGCTAGAAACTGTGCTGTGCTTTAATGAGATAGCTGTGATACCTCCTGGCAGATTTTTTGACGTAGGACCATTAGTCATTGAAAGTGTGTTGAATTTGGACTCTTGACGTAGAATGGCAGCCTTGTGATCACAGAAGCTTTGATGGAGGTAGAAGCATTTACTAAATTGAGCTTTGAAAAAGGAACACTAACCGGCAGTGAAGTTCATTGATTTTACCATTGTTCTTCTCTCACTCACACATTAGTAACAAGTGAGTCTCTAATGGGCCCGTGCATGGTTCCCAGGCAGTTGCATTTTCACAGATCTTTGGAATCAGATTCAGGAATCTTATAGATAGATCATGTTGTCTAACTCCCCTCTTTGACCTCCCCTACTCTTTATCATGAGCAAGGAAATCAACACCCACAGAAATATCTCAGTGCAATCATCAGTGGCAGAAGCCATAGCTAGAACCAGTTTCCTGACTCATGAAGCCCTCTTTCCTATATCCTGTGTCCCCTACAAATCAAGAGGGCACAAATAAACACAAATAGCCAAATGGAACACACCCACCACCTGGCAAGATATTCAAAGCCAAAGCACTAAGGGCCAGCAGGGTTATCTGAAAAAAAAAATTCAGGTTATATGAGGAAAGCCCATTGCTTAAGCTGAGTAATCTCAATAGACTGGGCAGAACCTTCTCTACAAAGTGCTCCAGGTGCAGAACAACATCAGTCCACCCTCAAAATTCAACATGAATCTAAAAATAGACACTTAAAAGAAAGGCAAATTCTTAACTCCAACAGATGGTGGTGTGGGGAGAGGAGAGGTCTGACGTCAACCAAGGAGGAAACTGGCTTTGTTTGGTGAACAGATTAGATGACTTGGACCTCTGGTTTTGGATTTCAAAATGAATCTTTTTATTTAAATTGGATCATTATGCACCCATTGAACTGTGAGCAACTGATACTTTAGAAGTGTGTAGGTCACTTAACCCAACTGGCAGCAAGCTAAGTTCTTGTTTCTCATCAGCCCAGGGTTACACAATCGATTATTTTCTAGAGTATTGATGGGGTACTCTAGTTTCATCATAAGCAGGCTGGCCTTCCCAGATGCAGAGAGCAAGTCTCCCTTGAGAAGTTCTTCCCCATTGCCTCTGGACTCGTGGGTAATTGAAATAACCTTCCCACCTGTATCTCTACTTTTTTTCTTTTTAATCCATACCATATAGAGCTGCCACATTGCACTTTCTAAGTCACCACTTCCTATAATATCTTCAAGGAATCCTTTACTTCCAGAATAAGTCCAAACACCTGGCCTGGCATTGTAATAACTCCACAACTTAGCCAGAATCTCCTTATGGAGCTTTCTCACGCCCTCTCAGTGTGAGCCTGCTGTTGCAGCAAGACATGTCATTACTGTCGTAAATTAGGGGTCTATTCCTGCAAACCCCTTCTTTCCTGAAACTTATTGTGCCCGGCTCCTCACCCTTCACCCAGCGACTCCCCGGAGGGCACATTCCTCATCCACCCCTTCTACAGCAGCCCTTCTCTCCCACAGGAGGCGGGGTGGGGATCAATGGTCTGAATCTCAGCTCCACCACTTGGCTATCTGTATGACCCCTGCCCAGTGGCTAATCTCTCTGGGTCTCAGTTTCCTCATCTACCCAAAGAAATGACAACAATACCTATACCCTACGGGACTTGTGTAAGATTTATTAAACAAGTTCTTGCACAAGGCTTGCCACATACTAGGTGCTCATTAAGCATAAGTCGCTCCTTCCTCCTTATCACATACTCTTTACCCTAGTTACTCTTTGATGTATATCATCTCTCCTTGAACGTAAGAGTCCCAGGCCCTATTATCTCTCAAGGATACCTACTAAGGTGCGGGCACAGAGCAGATTCTCATGATCAACTTTTTGCCAATGGAGCAGTAGAATGTCCTGGTCACTTACTCTCTCTATGGTGGAAAACTTTGCTTACCACTAAATCACCAAATCCATTGGCAGGTAGCATGGTGCGCTAGGATGCCTATGGCACAGTACACAATAGGTGCTCAATAAGTGATAGCTGAGAGGACATACATGAGGGCCTCATCCTACTGCAGCCCGTTTTGGATATACAGACAGTCCCCCAACTTATGATGGTTCAACTAATGATTTTTCAACTTTACCATGGTATGAAAGTGATATGCATTCAGGAGAAGCCATATTAAACTTCTGAATTTTGATCTTTTTCTGGGCTTGCCATATATGGCATGATACTCTCCTGATGCCGGGCAGCAGCATCAAGCTGAGGTTTCCAGTCAGCCACACAATCATGGAGGTAAACAACTGATGTACTTACAACCCTTCTAGACCCATACAATAGTTCTGTTTTCCATTTTTCGTGCAGTATTCAAAATATGTCCCCCTTCTCCTCCCTTCTCTCTTGTACTTTTAGAAAACAGAAATGTTTCTAGAAACAGGTTGACAGATCCCTCTATTCTCAGACTAATGAACATTAATTTTTTAAAATTCCAGTCTCACTGAGTACAAGTAAAACAGAACTGTCATTCTCAGACCCTTTCTCATGTGTGTGATAGCAAACGGGGACTGCGAAAAGAGGCTTTGGAGGTAAGGGTATTTGAAGTACAGAATTTAGGCAGGAGGGAGGAGCTGAAGTTAGGTGAACAAAGGCTGTCAGGAAATCTTGATTCCAATCTGGGTTCTGTTACAGACAAGTTGTAAGATGTTGCTGGGCCTCAGTTTTCCCATCTGTGAAAGGGACTGGCCATGCTTGTCTCATGGGGACATCATGAGGAACAAGGGGGATGGCTGACACAGTGAAGGCATTTTTAAAAGCGACCTTCCTATTCAAATGCAAGGTTTCTTTAGAGGCAGAGAAGTTAAATGAAGCAACAGCACTGCAGGTGAAAAGCCAACACACATACCTCCCCGCGCTGGGGGCACGTGAGCATTAATTAACTCTACAACCTTCATTTCCTCATGCAGGATGAATCCTGTTCATGCTTCAAGACCTGGGTCAGGTCTTCCTCCTCAGTGAAGCCTTGCACAATGATTATGAAAACCATGATCTCCTCTCTCTGATTGGCTGGGGTACCCCTAGCCTGTCTGCACAAAGCACCCCACTTCCCTTAACCTCCACCAGCACTCCACAGGCCTCAGGCAACCCCTCCTCGAGAGAACAGAGCTTATCCCCCACCTCTTCTGACAGAGGGCCTTGGCATAAAAGTCTCGGTACACTCTGCAATGATTTGCATAGGTCCTCACTAAAGATGACTTCCTTGAATGATTAAAAGAAATGGCATTGTTGTCCAGCCCACTATCAGGCAAGGATGGTCTTCAGAAGTAAGGAGATAAGAGTTTGCTTAAGTTTATCTAATCACATTGACAACTGATTCTACGAATGCTAAGCCTGTACCCTCTCCATGGACCTCACTTCACTGAAATCTGTTAAAAATTACTGAGGCTACCTCAATTTGAAATTTTGTATTGACAAGCATATTGATTCCCAGGTGGCTGCCCATCCCACAGACCAACTCATGGTGCTGGACACATTACTCTACTCCTGTGAGGCACTCCCCAGACCCAGTCAAACCCACCAGCCCCTTCTGCATCCTGCTGCCTCAGTGTGTTGTAGTAGGAAAGAGGCCCATACTTCCCTCAGTCGCTTTCTTGGCTCTTAGATTTAATCTGACATAGTCAACTCTTTTAAAAAGAAATCTAGCAATGGCCCTATTTTCACTTGGTTTTTTGCTTTCATGTTTGCTGTTCTTCAAAGTTAACAGTCAAAATAAGCATCAGATTTCTTTGAAACTATTTTTGCCTACTTTGCTAAGACTCCTTGACAGTTCTTACTCCATACTCACAGATTATTAAAACTCATTTGAAAAATGTCTCCAGTTGCTTTTTAAGGACTTTTCCATTCTGTATTTCCCCCAGGGCAGCAGGGGGTAGGCTGGCCAAGGGAGATTCTCTAGTTCTCCCTCTGTTTCCATCATCGCAGCTCATGCAGGCAAAGCCCTCTTGGAGCTGGCTTCCCAGGCTGGGCGGGAAATGCTGAAGGGTGAGGAGGGGGATGATTAGGTAGACAGTAATATCTTTAAAGGGGAAGTAGCATGGATGAAATTATTCAGGACAGGTTTTATAGGGTTCAGTTGGAAGGGATTATTTCACAATGGGATCATACCAGAATCTAAAAATGTCTGAGAATTTTCATTTCCTATAATTACCAAAAACAAACAAACAAACAAAAAGGCAAAAACAAACCTACATTAAACAGGTTTCTTATCCCCAGCCTTCTGCGTATGAGTGGGAAGCCAGAAGGGGCAAACCTGAAGTCACTCCTTGCTATAAGCCCTAACGGTGACCTAGCTCATAACTCTTAGAGCCTCTAAAGGTTCATCTAGCCCAGTGAAGGAGGCTTACAGTATTACCATCCTCTTTCTAATAATCTGCATTTAATCTTGCAGAGGCAGGAATTTCCCTTTCTTTTCCAAATACTCTCCATTTCTTCTGCTCTTTCTTTGCTGTTGTTCAGTCATTGTCATCTCGTTGAAAGAAACAGGACACAGAAAGAGTTGGGAGTTCAGCCATTTCTTTGCCCTTCTCTCTTTCAAACACTACCCATGCTTCAAGGTCCAGGTTAGGTTCCACTTCTTCCAGGAAGCCTTTCCAACTGCCTTCTGCAGAACTCCACATGTATCACCTACAGGGCTCCATCAGAAGAGCTGTCATGCTCTAGACTATCACTCTTTGCATGTCTATCTCCTCACCAGACAGGAATCTCCATGAGTTCAGGGTTGGTATGTTTTGAGCTTTGCAGCCCCAGAATCTAGCAGTGTCTAAAATATAATATATGCTCAATAAATACTTAAACTTTTACTGAAATAATTATAGGCTATACCTTTTTTTTTAAGCCAGGAAACAATCATTGTGTCTGTGTGTAAAAATATTACACTGCTGACAATAATTTAATGCCATCCATTTAAAAATCATCTGGCAGTTTTAAATTTGAAAATTTTAGTTTCTCAACAGATGATGCAATTTCTATAATTCCTTACGGCTCTGTCGGACTTACTGAGCATAATACCTTTATGAAATGAAAATTATGTCCAGGGTTTTTAGTTGTAGGAGAGAGAAACTGAGAAGAATAGGATCATTCCATCTTTTCTGGAGTCAGAAGTCCCTTACCCCTTTTGATACCATATATTTGATAGTTAATTAAGCATAGTTTTGCAGCTTTTCCTAGTTAGCTCGGGTTACTCTAGAAACCCACAGAGCACGCAACATAACAAACTCAGGTCAAACACACTGGTTTGAATTTGACTGAAATTAAAGTTACTGGCTTAATATATCGGCCTGTCTGCCTTGCCTCCCTACCACTGGAAAGCTGTTTAATCCCGTGGAGAATGATCAGAGTGCATGAGCATGTAGGTATGGTACAGAAAAGGCCAGATCACTTTTTAATTGTAACTTGGTCATTCAATGGGTAGTAGTGACCATACCTAACTCATGACCTGACCTCATAATGACGCCAATGAGTTTACACAATCATCGCCATTGGTCACCATACCAGACATGGTACCTGCATCTCCCACTCATCAAAGACCCTCAGGCAGCCTGTGCAGTATGTGGCCTGAAGCGATATGCAATCTATCAAGAGGTTCTCAAAGGAATGTTTCCATAGGGGCTGTTTCTTCTTAACACTACAAAATAAAGGCCCACCTAAAAATAATTAAACTTCACTTAATATTACTGCTGTCCTATGTGTCATAATTAAACAAGAATGAAAGAAATCTCAGCAGGATTGCAGTCAGGTCTTAGTGTTCCTGAATCATGTATTAGGGTCTTAGTTGAAACCACGTTCAGGGTGGCTCAGAGGAAGTCTCCTTTTCAGAAAACATGAAAGCAAAGCAGGACCGAACTAGGGCTGTGGAACCTAGCTCCCATTCCCACCCAAATGCTGTCTTGATCCTTCCTACTCTTCAGAGCCTGGCTTGAGCTCCTTCCCCACTCCAGACCCTAAAGAGCACCCTGTTTGCTAAGCCGTCTTGGTTTGAACACACCCACTACTCACTGCTGTTGGCTGCTCTGTTTGCTTATGGAAATGGGTATAACTTCCCCATCCCTGACTGAGGAAACCCCTCCACTTGAGACTCACCTTCCTTTTTGCTGATAACCGCATACCCAGCGCCTACCTCAGAGTCAGGAGAATAACCTGTAAAACTATGACTACTGATTGTCATAGAAAAGGTCAGTTTTCTAAAAGTTAAGTTGGGGGTTTATGAAATGATTCTTAATAAGATTCCTTTCATTAGTGACCTAAGGTCCTTAGTGAAGTTAAAATATGATTCACTTAAAAAAAACTGATGAACATACATCTGTTGTGTAAAGTGAGGGATGTCATATTCTACTCAGTACGGCACGGCAGAGGCAGAGCAAAGTTGCTCTTGTAACTGTGGCTACCTGACACTGGCCTGAGAAAAGAGTCAGCAAATCTCTGAACTACAGAGGAAAGTACTTCTGTCCCCAGCCTCACCCTTCAGGTACCCAGACCCCCATCTCCATGTCAGTTTGGTTACTGTTCTGCCGTAAAGGAAACCCTTGGTGTCATTCAACACCATTTTGTGCTCTCAAACTGCCACACAATAAGGAGCCTCAGCCTTGATGTTCCACAGTGCACAGAGGAGAACACTGCAGACACTGCAGATACTCATTCCCACTCGCCTTACTCATTCACCAAGAGGTGTCATAAGCAAACAGAGCAGCCAACAGCAGTGAGTAGTGGGTGTGTTCAAACCAAGAAAGCTGACCATCCACTGTGGCTTCCCAAAGGGCACTTGACCTCTTGGCAATGCCCAAGACCACCCCAGGCAGTAAGAGAGATGGCCATCTGCCAGGGGAGGGGACGGGGAGACAGACTCCCTCACTAGGGGACAATGTGCTGCATCGGGCAAAACAGAGTAGCACAGTGACATTGGAGCAAGGCCCCACTGGGCTGGGATCCCAGAGACCGGATGCCAAGGCCAACTTGGCCAATTCAGGGTATCTGTGGGCAAAAGAATTCGATGTCCCTGAAATCTGATTTTCTCACTGGCACAAAAGAGAAAATTTGAAAAAAAATCTTCCAAACCTGATTTTGATGGTGAACACCTACCAGGTGTGAGGCCCTGTGGTGGGCACCAGAGAAGATAAAGACATGTAGGATACATTTCTCATTAATCTCTAATTACGCTAAAGCAGAAAAAAGAAAGTTGACTGCATGACTTATCTGTTTCACGTGGGGCTCCGTGTGTGTACATGTACAGGGACATGCACAGACCCACAAATACTAGGCACCATATAACACACATCAAAAGCAAGGATAGGTAAAAAGTTCTGTACTTGTTCAGAAAGGGATGCCCAGATTTTTAAAAGATATTTCTTATTCTCTTGAGAGATTAGGGGGATAGGAAAAACGCCATTAGATCAGTGTTTCTCAATCAGTGTGGAAAATGTGGTGGTAGGGGTGGAACTTGGGATCAAGTAATTGGGAAATAGTAGATTAAATAAAGATTATCCCCCTCCTCCAAGGCAGGTATCCTCAGGGGCATTAATAAGCAAATGCTTGCTGAGATACTCTACAAGAGGTCAAGACTGCAGTGTTCCAAGCTATGGGCCACAGAGTCCTTTGAGTTTCTCATGTGATGAGGGTTCTGAGAAAAATACTCCATAAGAAACAGTGCACCAAAGAGACTGTAAATTCCCTAAGGCCAAGGACTGGGATTTGCTCACCACTGTATCTCTAGCACCCGGCACAACACTGGGCATGTGGGAAGAATTCAATAGAATATAATAAAAATGTGCTGAATTACCAAATAAGTAATTATTGAATTCAAACTGGAATGAGCCAACACTGCCAATGACATGGGGGTGGGAGTGTGCCCCGGAGCAGGGACTCACCTCTCCACGGTGGCACCTTCACCGTCTGGGCTCAGGATGGCACAGGGAGGAGTGGCAGGTGAGGTTTCCTTTTACCTTCCCCAGAAGCTAAGGGCTACAAACCCTAAGGCATCCTATAAGACTTAGTCATTTTTCTTCCCAAAAAGAGGTACTACGTGCTTAATGAAGAATGCTGACATTTCTCTTTACAAAAACTAAGTAAAAAATCAACTACAAAACTAATAATAGATCAGACAGCACAACGTAGTTACAGTTATCTTTGTTTGTTTACTGCCATCTTCTGGTTCCCAGGCTCCCATATGGTAAATTTAAAATACCACCTCATTTCTATTTCACTGTGGTGTTTTTAAGGACTGTTTCACATCCTTTACCTCACATGACATTATACAAGTTGGAAATGGTCAGCGTGGTCTTTTCTTTTTCATTTGACCTGAAGGCACCAGAGAACTTGAGTGATTTGCCTAATGATACCAGCGAGAAACAGAGCAAGACTAACCACGCCTGTTGGTTTTTCCTAGGAGCAAACACTGGGTTTAGTCACTTGGCTTTGTCCAGCTCTGTTTGCAAAGAGTTCTACTGCTCTCACACCCCTTCACAAGCACAATCTTGAATGGAAAACTCCATGCCCTTATAAAAGAGGATTCTGTCAAATATGCCCTTGATCTTTTCAAGGGTAAAATCCATTTCACTTTACAAGGTCTGTGAGAAGAGAATGTAGATGGTCTATAATTGATCTTTTCATCTGAAAGTCAAGATACCAGTGTCCTATGGTGCTACCCCCACAAGACGGGGGTCCACCAGCTTTTCCCCAACATACCTTGGTCTGGAAGCAGCAGTACAGTTGGGTAAGATATGGGTGTTTCCGGGCCAAAGCCAAAATCCTCTTCTCTGTCATGGTGCAGTCTACATCATCGTCCTGAAGGATGACATCTTTCTTTAGGACCTTCACAGCATATACTTCATCTTTGCCTTTCAGCTCTGCCAACATGACCTGCAGTCAACCCAAACCACCACTATCAGTCTCCACATGTATGGAATCAAAACAAGACACACAAATCAATACTAAATGCTTTAAGAAAAATTTTTTTAACTTTAAATACTTTAACAGCATTAAAAAATGTCTAGAAAAACTACCCATCCTAATATACCTACTACAATTTACTTATTTGTTTGTAATTCTAGCATGGGTGCATGCAAGTAGAAGTTCAATGCACATGTGTTAAATAATTATTCACATGTTCATATACCTTTGTCATACTTGCAAATATAGCGCAGCAAATGTACTAACTGAACATTATTTCATAAGCATTTTTCTACATGGTCTCCATCATTATTATGGCTGCTGATACCCAACTCAAGTGAACATATTACAGTTTATTGAATCACTTAAATTAGACACTTGTTATATTTAATCAAGTATCATATAATAGTATCTGAGTATTTCTATACATACAATCTTTTTTCTTTTGGATCATACCCTTAAGATAGAAAGACTTAGTAGAAGATTATAAATTGAATATTTTGCACATTTTGGCCACTAACAATAAAGAAGTGCTTTAGTTTCATGGCAATATATCAACATTGGCTGTTTCACTCAAAAAGTTTTGTTTCTCATGTAATAGGTGTTAAATGTTACCTCAATGATTTTTTAACTTGTAGTGAAACTTTTTAATATTTGTTTTCTAACTGTGTTTGTGTGTGAATTGTCAGTTTTATGTCTTTTCCTATATTATTTTCTTATGAATTTGTATGAGCTTGATATATAAAGATATAAACCTTTCACTTGCTACAAAGGTTTTTTTAAACCTGTGTTAATGATTTTTTTGTTGCTTTACTTTTTACCGAACAGGATCATTTTTCTTGATGTGGCTGAAACTGTTTCTTGCCTTTATAGTTTCTTCTGCAGCTTAAAAGCTGGGAATATGATTCCTTCTCCAGAGACAATTAACAGTTCGATTTTTTCAAAGCTTTCCTGCCATTTGGTATTTCTGCACTCATTTCTCTATAAAATGTGACAAGTTTTTCTCCTTTTAAATAAGTAACTCCTGAGTATAATATTCCAGCATAAGTAGTCAGAGCTAAAGTAGCTCAGAAGCTTATAGAGAGAATTCAGGATGTTAACCTGAGGACCTTCCAGCATATACATATAATGAAAACTCTATTAAACTGGCTTAAACTTTCGCTGGGATTATTCCTAAGAATCTAAATGCTTTGGAGTCATCAAACTTCCCATCATGCCTACACCACATGGACACCTAGAAACTCAGCCTGCTCACTTCCCTTGAATCTTGCTCAAAATTAAACCTGCTCACATTCCAGAGTTATACCTAGGCCAGAGGACTGGGGTCTGTTTCTTATGTAGCCAGTCTCTAAAGAATGTGATTGCTTCAGCTTTTGCCATGTAAGTAAATTCCAGTTACCATCCTGCCATGATAGACAATCGGCCTAAAATCAGGGCAGGTGAGAAAGGCAGGGGATGAGGCCCCATGCCTTGGGGGCTTTACAGAGCCATTCCCTTCAGAGATCACTGGAGAGGCTCTGCAGCTCAGCAAGGTCACTGACCCACAGGCTGCTGCTTTATTTAAGAGCCCAGGACATGTGAGGGCATGTGACCCCTGGGAGCTGCCAGAGACAAGTGTTCGGCCCCAGAACAGGCCTCTCTGCTCTGGGAGGTCCTAGGAAAACTACTCCCAGGCACAGGTTTGCAAAGAGCAAGAGAATAATCAGGGATCTCAGCTGAAATGTTAACCATCTCCTTAGGCTCTCTGCCCTTCCATTTTCTTTTTATAATTATTATTCTTCAGTCTCCCTGGCCATCCAATGTGGCTGCTCACCTCGAATGCTTCACTGAGCACACTCTGCATACACACCTCGCACTACTGCATTCATCTCAGGGGGGAGGACAGAGAAAGTGGAGAGGACAGAGAAAATGGCACAAGGGCAGAGGGACCCTGAGGTACGTGAGATGATGATTTTCATTCTCTTGCCACTTATAGAGGATAAACAAAACATTCACGAAGTTCACTAAGGCAGAGATTCTGGAGTTCATTTTCAAAATCTTTTCAATGAATTAAAACCAGAATTTCAGATGGATCTCTGAAGAGAGGAAGAAGTACACTGTTACTATTAGTGATAATGGAATGCCAAGCACACATAAAGCAATCTAAACTTTTAAAAGGGCTTTTTCACCCACCATCTTGCTTGATTCCTGTCCTCATTTGACAAATATGCAAAACTGAATCCCAGAGATTAAATGGCCAAAGTCCCATGGCTAATTAGCAGCAGACCCAGGTCCTATCTCTTGGCCTCAGGACATTTCCACTCACAAGGAAGGAAAACGTTAACAAGACCAGGCTGAAATGTTCATCGCTTAATCTTAGATCAAACAGATGGAGCAATGCTATGGAGTAGAGAAAATCAGCACCCTACCAGTGCGCCACAGACCTTGCCAAAGCTGCCTTTGCCCAACACCTTGATGAAGTTGAACTCATCCAGGCCCAAGCGCTTGGCCTGGCCTTGCCGGACTTCACCGTTCTCACCAGGGCTCACCAGCTGGCCATCACTGGATGATGCAGCCCTGTGCTCTTCCCCTCGGTTGTCAAATGACAAGGCTTTCCGGATGTTGTTTTCAAGTTCTTTTAGTTCTAGGGCCAAGGGTGATAAGATGTTGCATTAGTGCACACCTCATGAGCCCTTCCCCTAATGGGAGTAGTTAATACTCAAATGTCCATCCATGAGCTCTCAACCCTCTTTCTGGTTCTTCATAAGAAGAGATGGGGTCTGGCATTCCTTTGTATGTTCCTTCATCTGCTCTATACACTTTCACTGGCACCTAATGCACAGCAGGGCCTCAGTATGCAAGGCAGACACAGTCCCCACCAACCAACCCCTCCAGATGACACTGGGACCAGGTCACCTTCCAAAAGCCCCCTTCAGTGAGCAGCCTATTCCTTACAGGTATAATGCAGACATCCTGGCCTTCTCCGGGACCTTGCAGACTCCCAAAAGCAATAGGTATCCTTCAAATTTCCTTTGAAGTTTAAAATGACTTAATGAGAATTGCCATCACAGTAATCACTGGTGACATAATTATTTCAACAGCTATTCCTAGGAAGCCTAAAGGACATCACTTGGCCTTGTTGCTGGGATTATTCTAAATTCCTGTCTCACACAAGGCTGCTTAACAAAATGAGCAATGGGCTTATCATTAACTAAAGAATTGCTTCCTAAGAGCGACATGCAGCAAATTTATCTCAAATGGGGCAGGGGCTCCTCAGTACAATTTCACAACTATGGGACAGTCTTGTGCCCCTCCAGAGTATGTGACTTGAACTACCTGGGGCGATAATGCTAGATGATCTTGTGACCTTCTCTATTTGAGGAAGCTTTATTGTTAGCTATTCATTCACCAAGACACACACTCCTCAGCACAGAAATGGGCATCTTAAGTATAATCCAATTTTAAAAGATGCTCATGAATCACTGGGATTACAGACGAGGAACACCGCCTATTGCCCTTGGAAGTCAGAATCAGGTACGAGTGATCAGGTGCTGTGACATAAAGGCATCTTCAACTGCTTTTCAGGACTGAGGTCCATGAGAGCTCATGCAGGGCATCTGCAGAGCTCCCTTTCATCTGGAGTTTGGCTCCTCTGAGATGTGTTGGGCAGGGGGAGAACTTGAGTCTGAGTCCACAGGTGTTCCCCTGACAACTCAGCAGTTTTCTATTACTTGCTTTTAAGTATAACTTTGAGTCTCAGCATACAGCTAAAAGTCTCAGTTTCCAAGGCAAGTTATTAAATGGGTTTTGGAAGACAGAACTTAGGTGTTCAGGGATACCAAAGTTTGAAGAAAACGTCTACGCATTCCTGGAACAGAGGAAAGGAAAACTAGATCTTATTTATTCTGTAACAGGGGGGTGTCTTGCTGAGAGGGTTTTTGCATCCACGTGCACTCGCATCACTGCTGTGTAATACTGGTACTAGACTGACCAGGGACAAAAAGAGGCAGTGTGTCCTGCCAATACCAGACACTATGTTGGGCAGAAGCTGGGCCTAGAAACCATGGCCACCTCACTCTTACTTGGGGTCTCTTTACATTATGACCCTGTCTCCTTGAAGTTCTCAAAGGAGGTCTCACCCTTAAAAGGGACATTTGGAAATACCCACACTGGTCCAGGATAATACCTACTGGTCTGGAGGCCCCAGAGTACCATCAAATTACTTGTGAATGGATCAAATCTCTTTTGGAATGAAGCAAAGTATGAAAATGCAGAAAGTTACTCAGAGCAGCAAGAAGAGGGGCTCAGACCAATTATTTAGTGACCTCAGGGTCGGCACCCTCCCCTGAAGCTGTTCTCTTTGTTCCTGGGTAAGTAAAGCTGGGTTTGCTGACCTCTGGGGAAGGTTTGATGGCACAGATTCTGAAAGTGGGGTCCTAAAGCCAGGGGAGGCATGGTCTTCAGACTTTAACTCTCTGATCTTCCACTTACCACCTGGTACAAGGGACAGTAACGCAAACCCTGTGTACAGCTGATGTGAGCATAACATCAGGATAACAAATACAAATGGGGCTACAGAAAATCAAGGTACTATTGTTCTGTAGTGATTGTTATTCCTGATGTGCAGATACATACATCCCTTCCAGGGGATGCCTGGTTCTGGCCAGCAGAGGGAAAGGTTTTAAGTGTGTTAGCCTCACATCAGCCTCAGTTTTCTTAGATGCTTGTACAATTTAGAAACGTCACATTACTTTAAGTATTCCCATGGGGAAGGAGGTGACATCTTGGGCTGGGCTTTAGGAAGGAATCGGGTCTAGAGCTGGCTCCCTCCCTGCTTCTCTCAGTCTCCAGCTTCACCTCCTTATCCCTACCCACTCCCCACCAGGTGGGAGACACACTCCCACCCCCTGACTCTTGCCCCAATCTTAGGTTTTAGGTGTGATGATCAGAGTCAGGAAGGGGGCCAAACCCAACTCAACCGAGTGGTGCTGATGGGTCTGGGAGCAGACGCCCGGGGCAGAGGGAGGACGGGCTGCACCCTCAACCTCTCCTGCACCTGGAACCAAGGAGAGAGGCAAGGGAAAGGAACGAACCATCACATCACATGCTCTTTCTTTTACCCCGGCTAGAAGGGACTTAAGGCAGGCAAGGCCAAATAGCGCCTCACCCTCAAGAAAGCCTTGTAGAGTAAAAGAACAGCTAATGAGTCAACAGGGAAAGGGTGTCTGAAGAACTTCCAGGGCCGCTGGCTCTTTCAGCTAACAAGGTCATTCCCGGGTGGAGAGGCCTCAAGCTCCTTGGTCCTTCCAGCGACAGAGCTCAGAGGTACAAGCAAATCTGAGGGTCTCACCCTGGTCACAAGGGGAGGTGGGTGCCGACTTGGATCGATCTTCCTCAGATGGTGAGCTTCCAGAAGCAGGCTGTGGGGACTCAGCACCGGCCATGAGCTAGAGAAAGGGAAAGAGGGGAAAGAAGCATCAGAGGGAGATGGTGAGTGTCTGTGAGGTCAGAAATATCAGCACGCTATGCAAAAGGCCAAAGGGCATCCCTGGAGCACAGTCCCACTCGCGGAACTGATATTTTGAAAGCACAGACTCAAGGTGTCATTAGACAATTCAAGGGAGAAAACAAGAAACTTCAGTTTGCTCAATTTTTATTCTATCCAAATATAACTGACCTTTTTAAACAAAGTTCAACCTCACCCCCTCCTAAAATCCTCTCTTGCCTTTGCAAGCAATGCAAGTTACCTCATCCAAAGCAATCTGACACTTGTTGACTTTAACACCTATGTGGCATTTATTCATTATCTTCTTCAGCTTTATTTACGTAATAATATCTGTGTGTGTATATTATGTGGGGCGCTCTACTCAGGTAGACTATAGGTTCTTTGAAGGTAAGACTCTATCCAGTATTTGTATTGCTCCTGGTGACCTGCACAAAATGATACACATAATTGAAGCTCAGATATTTTTAGATGTATTGATATTTGTTGGCAAATTTTAATAGAACACCCCCAGTGAAGTCTCCTTCCTGGCATAAAGGCTGGCATATCCGTTTTAAGTTCCTGTCAAAGTCACAAGCTCTTCTGCTCGCGTCTGCTCGTAATCTTACCAGCTGCGTGCACACAACCTTTCTGGACAATGGACTACATGCAAGGGGTGACGTGAAGGGAAGTGAAGCCCAGCAAGTGCAACACTACTGTAAAGAAGTGCTGTTAGCTTCTGACTGAGGGCACCTCTCCCCCACCCTCCCACACAGTCGGAATGGCTACGCGGCTCCCTTATTTTCCCTTCAGGAACTTTTGCATCATCAGCACTGTAGAAATAAAAGTATCAGGACTCAAGTCCCTTAGTCTTTTACTCTGCCATCCCTGAATTCTCTGTGTTGGCTTACTACTGGGCTCCCCCAAATCCAAGAGAGATTGATGATGTCTGGCTACTGGCATTATAGCTCATATAAATATGGGGAAGAAGGCAAATAGTTTTTTTTTTAATGTTTCATGACAATTAATATTCTGTCTCAGTTCACTTCTAGCAAGGAAAAAACCCATGTTTCCTGAAAAGGGCTCTCTGTATAGCTCATGTGTGTCCAACATTGTCATCACAGGGTATTTGCTTAATCCATCTCTTCAGTGGGACCCTAGCATTTCTGGGTGCTGACATTCTGCTTGCAATTGCATTGCCTTGTCAATATGTGAAGCCCTGTTTCCTGCAGTAGGATCTGCAGAGCTAGAAGAGCTACCAGAAACCCAAATCTCACAGCTAACCAGGGAGAAGAGAATTTTTTCCTCCAATGCTTACAAAACAGCTTTGTTTATTGGGAAGGTAGACAGGGAGAAATTTAAGATGGAAACAATCAAACTTCCCTGTTCAAGGGAAAAGTCTCTTCTGAGAAGCACCAGGGGAAAGGTATGGGCAGCTTCTAAAATGAGAAGAGAAATGCAGATCCCTTCAGAGATATTTCAGGGCAAGATTAAGGGAGAACATTTAGGAGTCAAGATTGGAAAAGCACCCAGAGTCGGACTCCCTTTTCTAGTAAAAGCTTGAGAATGCCTGATACTGGGCAATGAGGGCCACTGCCCACTCCCCCACCTCTCACCAGGACATCTTGCTCAGTTAACATGATTCTCATTTTCTCATAACTTACTTTTTTCAAAGACCTCTTACATTTTCTAGGCTGGGAGCCAAAGCTAAGAAAAGCCTTCAAACAAAATGCAATGGATGCCTGTAGCTCTGTTTACATCTGTGGGCCCTAACTTACCAAAAAAACATTTTAACAAATGGATCTCTTCCTACTGACATTCTGAATGTCACACAAATAGAGATGGGGCTTTGGTCTCCAAAGAAAGGCCCAGATGTTTCATGTCGTGGGAGCACTGACAATACTCCTTGCTCAGCTGAGGGCCAGCACTATCATAAATTTTCTTGGCTTGCTCTCTAGAAAAGAATGTGCTTCCAGTACTTCGTCCATGTACCCTCATTACAGTTATACCAGGGACAAAGTTCAAACACTGACATTGCTTTCATGCCAGTTCTAGGAGCAGATAAGTCATTTCCTTGTCTGGAGCTGTCCTTTTCTAGAGGGAATTCCATAGTCCTTGTCTCAAAGTTTATGTTCCCCTGAGAAACATAATCCTTGAGGCCTGCTTTGTTTTTCCATCACTTCTGGGACTGAAAGGAGACTTAAATGTTACCTGCCTGGCCACTGTTGGTTTTATTTTTTCCTTTAAACACATGCCATTTTTAAGAGTACAGTGTATCAAGCCCAGCAATCTTACAATCTCATTCTAGAAGACTCTCAGGAAGCCAACAGAGAGATGCTGGCCCACAAAGAGCTCCAGAAATACCCCCAAATAACGGGTTACCTTTTTCCTCCTCTGGCCACTGTTGGTGATTTTGTCTGGAGTGACGCCTAGGTCGGCCAGCACTCTGGCAATTCCTCTGGCGTCCACTCCACAGTTGGGAGCCACATTGGTCTCGCAGCGTCGGTGAACATTCATCTTGCAGACTGTAAGGAGACATGGAGAAGAGACTTCCAAATGTTCACAGACTAAAACATGACCTTAGTTTTTTCTGATTGCAAAAGTAATACATGTTCATTTGACAGAATTTGGAAAATGCAGAAAGACAAAAAGAGAAAAATAAAAATCACCTATCAACCCATCACACAAAACTAAACTTATCCATCAAACCACCATACAGAGATAACCACTGTTTACAGATAAATATCACATTATATCTCCTTTCAGGGAGCAGAACACTGACTGTAGAAGTTGATCGGTTTATCTGTAGAAAGTTCACTTGGATTCTGAACCCAAATGGGTCACATAAATACCCATCTCATTACTCTGCTAAAATGTGGGAATATTGTGAGAGTAATGTCCACAGTAGAGCATATCATCTAGATATGCATCTGAAAAGGAGATTGAAGGAGTTGACCTCCAAAGCCCTTTTCAAATCTAAAATCCAATTTCAAAGGAACAAAATCCATCCCTGAATGTCTTTGTTTTGTGCATATCACTCAGTTGTCCTTTGTGTAGAACATCAAAGGTAAAAACAAACTGTTCTGGTTTCTAGTCCAGCATGTAAGGGGCATGGAAGTTGTCACTCAGCCCTAACAAGTACAAAGCTGAAAAAACTAAAAAACCAATAACTCTTCTGAGATCTTCTGAGATTTCCCAGAGAAATAAGGTCACAGGGTAAACTGCTGCCCCCAGAACGGGAGAGACAGACAGGTAACCACAGTGAATCAGAGCATACTGGAGCAGAAAATCCCCAGCAGCGACCTCTGCGGGACCCCAAACCTGAACTGAATTGGCAAATCACTGGAATCTCAAAGACAAGTTCAAGAGTCAAAATAGGGGGCTCCCACCCCACTTCTGTGAGTTTTAATTCTAGGAGCTGGACCAGGTTCTCACAGTGAATACTGTAGAAAAATTCCCTTATGTTACTGGCATGGGTGGAAGACCATTTTGAAATTTCCAGAGCACTCTGTTCTTAACAAGGACCACTCTCGGGAGAAATTATTTTATCAGAGCCTGAACTATATAGTTTTATCAGATCCTAACTGACCTGGGGGAAGGAAAATACCCAACCCCAGCTCCCTCTAGCTTTCCATTTGAGAGAAGGGAAATACCTAATTTCTGCCCACTTTAGCCATCCTGTTCCAACTAAGCAGTGAGGAAGAAGCCCTAAGAAAAATGAAGCTCCTAGTTCAGAAGCATAGTGTCACGAAAGACTAAATGCTTCCTCTCCCTCTTACCACCCCATTCCTGAAGGCCTGATTACTGCAGTTATTTTTATCTAGTATATTATGTTCAGCTATCAAGAAAAAAATGACAAGGCATACCGAAAGACAAAACACAGTTGGAAGAGATGGAGTAAGCATCAGAACCAGACTGGACACAGCAGGGATGTTAGAATTATCAAACAAGGAATTTAAAACAACTATGATTAATAAGCTAAGGGTTCTAATCAATAAAGTAGACAGCATGTAAGAACAGATGGGCAATGTAAGCAGAGAGACAGAAACTCTAAGGGAGAATCAAAAGGAACTGCTAGAGGTCAAAAACACTGCTACAGAATGAAGAATGCCATTGATGGGCCCATTAGTAGAATAGAGATAGCTGAGGAAATAGTCTGAGGATATGACAATAGAAACTTCCAAAACAGAAAAAAAAAAGGGACTGAAAAAGAGGTACCAAAATCTAAGAAATATGAGAACTACACAAAAAGTGTAACATACGTTTAATAGTAATACCAAAAAGGGAAGAAAGACAGAAATGAACAAAAGAAATATTGGAAGAAAAAAATGACTGAAAATGTCCTCTATTAATGTCAGATGCCAAACCACAGATCCAGAAAGCTCAGAGAACAAGGAGCATGGCAAATGAAACAAACAAAACCACCACCACAAAACAAACAAAAACAAATTACACCTAGGCATGTCATAAACAAACTGCAAAAAAATTAAAGATAAAGAAAAATAATCTTGAAAGATGCCAGAATCTTCCCTACAGAAGAGCAAAGAAAAGATCTACCAGCAAATCTGACTTCTCCTCAAAAAGCATGGTAGCAAGAGGGTGGTCTTTTAGGAAAAAAACACAGCAATGTAGAATTTTTTACCCTATGAAATTATCCTTCAAAAGTGAAAGAAAAATCAAAACTTTTTCAGACAAACAAAAATTGAGACAATTTCTGCCAGCAGATCTGTCTTGCAAGAAATGTTAAAAAAAAAGTTCTTTTCAGAGAGAACGAAAATTGTATCAGTCAGAAACTCAGGTCTATATAAAGAAGGGAAGAGCACTAGAGAAGGAATAAGCAATGTAACCTAGAAACTTTTATTTTTCTTATTTTTAATTCATCTATGGTAAAGTTAAAACTTTTATATTTCTTATTTTTAATCTAACAGGTAACAACCTTTCAAAATAATAACAATATTTGATTATGTTGGTTTATATATATAATATATAAAAATATATATGCTTAGTATATATGAAATGATTGATAGTAATGACTCAAAGAGTGGTAGAGAGGAATTAGCTCTCTAATATTATCTCTGAAATATTAGAATATTATTTGAAAGGGACTTAGATTAGTT
The DNA here is from genome assembly GCF_040802235.1 of Manis javanica. Taxonomy (NCBI): domain Eukaryota; kingdom Metazoa; phylum Chordata; class Mammalia; order Pholidota; family Manidae; genus Manis; species Manis javanica. The sequence continues at coordinate 205,519,780 of NC_133156.1, forward strand.
GTAGATGTATATTGCAAACTCTAGGGCAGCCACTAAAATAAATAGAAAAAGATGAATTGGTATGCTAAGAGAAAATGGAAACACATAAAATGTTCAATTAAAACCACAAAAGGCAGAAAAAGAGTGAAAGATAAAATAGGAACAAAGAACAAGAGCATCACTGGAAAACAGTAGCAAAAATGGTAGTTATTAACCCAACTACATCAATAATCACTTTAAATACCAATGATCTAAATATACCAAATAGAACATAGAGATTATTAGAGTGAATTAAAAAATAACACCCAACTACATGTCATTTACAAGAAACCCATGTTAAGTACAGACACATAGAGATTAAAATTAAAGGTATGGAGAGAGACATATCATACTAACACTAATTAAAAGAAGAAGAAAGGAGTAGCTACATTAATTTCAGACAGAGCGGACCAAAGCAAGGAGTTATCAGGGATAGCAAAGGGCATTACATAATGATAAAGGGGTCAACTGCTTAAGAGACATGAAAATCCTTAATGTCTTTGTGCCAACAATAGAGCATCAAAATATATGAGGCAAAACCAGAACCACGAGGACAAACAGATGAATCTACTATTACAGGTGGAAATTTTAATGCCCTCCTATCAGAAATGGACACATCCAGAAGGCAGAAAATCAGTAAGGACATAGTTGAAGTCAATATCATCAGCAATCAACTGGTTATAATTAATTATTTATCTACTGACTACTTCATCCAACAACAGCAGAAATCACATTCTTCTCAAGTTCACATGGAACATTTTCCACAATAGAACACATTCTTAACAAATTTAAGAGAAAAGAAGTCATACAATGTCTGCTATCAGACCATGGTAGAATTATATTAGGAATCAATAACAGAAAGATAGTTGCAAAATCCCCCATGACTTAGAAACTAATGCACAGCTAAAAAACACACAGGTCAAAGAAATCTCAAGAGAGATTTAAAAATATTTTGACTTCATTGAAAATGAAAATACAACCTATCATAACCAGCAGGTACAGCAAAAACATCCTTGAAAGACACAATCTTCCAGAACTTACACAAAAATGAACACTGTTAGCAATCTCTACCTATTATTGATCATTTTTCAAAAAAAAGACAGCATCAGGTACAGATGGGTTCACTGGCAAGTTGTACCAAACATTTAAGGAAGAAATTATACCAACTCTATGCAATATCTTCTAGGAGATAGAAGCAGAGGGAACATTTTATGTTCCCAACTCATTTTATGAGGCCAGCATCACCCTAATAACAAAACCAACAAAGACATTACAAGAAAAAACAACTAGAGCCCAATATCTCTCAGAAATATCAATATAAAAAAGCCCTCAATAAAACACTAGTAAATTGTATCCAGCAATCTATACAAGCAATATGTGTCATGACCAAATGGGATTTATTTTAGGTATGCAAGGCTAGTTTAATACTTGAAAATCAATTAATGTAATCCATCACATTAACAGGCTAAAGAAGAAAACTCACATAATCCTATTAACAGGTGCAGAAAAAGCATTTGACAAAATCCAATACCCATTCATGATAAATTCTCTCAGCAATGAGAAAATAGAGGGGAACTTCCTCAACTTGATAAAGAACATCTACAAAAATCCTACAACATCATACTTAACTGATGAGAAGCCAGAAGCTTTCTAATTATAGGAACGGGATATCCCCACACCACCTCCTTCTCAATATTGTATCAGAAGTACTAGTTACTGATATAAGAAAAGGAGGTAAGAGGTGTACTAACTGGAATGGAAGAAATTAAACTGTCTTTGTTCACAGATGATATGATTGTCTGCATACAAAATCCAAAAGGACTGACAAAAAACTTCTGGAGCTAATACGTGATTAGAGCAAAGCTGAATACAAGGCTAATATAAAAAAGTCAATCACTTTTATATATATATCAGCAATAATCAAGTGGGATTTGAATTAAAAAATGATCTCTTTTATACCTAAAAAATGAAATACTTAGGTATAAATCTAACAAGATATGTACAAGGTATTTATGAGGAAAATTATAAAACTTTGATGAAAGAAATAGTAAAGAACTAAATAAATGGAGCAAGTTTCCATTTCATAAGTAGGAAGTTTCAGTGTTGTCAGGATGTCAGTTCTTCCCAATGTGATCTATAGATTCAATGCATTCTCAATCAAAATCCCAGAAAGCTATTTTGTGGATGTTGACAAACTGAATTTTACGTTTATACAGAAAGGCAAAGACCCAGAGTAGCTAACCCATTATTGAAGAACAGCAAAATTAGATGATGAAACTACCCAACTTTGACACTTACTATAAAGCTACGATAATCAAAACAGTGTGGTAATGGTGAAACAATAGGCAAAAAATGATGGGAACAGACTAGTGGGCCTGAGAAGAGACCCCTAAGAAAATACCACTGAATTTTGACAAAGGAGCAAAGGCAACACAATGGAGCAAAGACAGTCTGTTCAACAAATGATGCTGGAACAACTGGTCATCCACATGCAAAAAAGAAGGAATCTAGACATAGACCTTACACCCTTTACAAAATTAACTTAAAATGAATCACAGACCCAAATACAAGACACAAAACTATGAAATGCCTAGAACATAATACAGGAGAAAATCTAGGTGACCTTGGTATGGCAATGACTTTTCAAATACCAAATGCATGATCAATTAAGGAAATAATTTGAGTTGGACTTTATAAAATTGAAAACTTTCGTTCTGCAAAAGACATCATCAAGAGAATTAAGACAGTCCACAGATTAGGAGAAAATATGTGCAAAAGACATATTTGATAAAGGACTGTTAGCTAAAACATGCAAAGAACTCTTAAAACTCATAATAAGAAAATAAACAACCCAATATAAAAATAGCAAAAGACCTCAGCAGAAATCTCACCAAAAAAAATACAGATGATGACACACAAGCATATGAGAAGATGCTCAACATCATACATCATTGGGTAACTGCAAATTAAAACAAGATGCCACTATCCATCTATTAGAATGGCCAAAATCTAAAACACTGAGACCACCAAATGCTGGTGAATATATGGAGCTACAGGAATTCTCATTCAGTGATGGTGGGAGGGCAAAAATTACAGCTACTTGGGAGACAGTTTAGCAGTCCCTTGCAAAATTAAACATAATCTTATTATATGATACAGTAATCACTCTTGGCATTTACCCAATGAGCTGAAAACTACGCCCACCCAATAACCTGAACACAGATATTTACAGCAGTTTTATGCATAATTACCAAATCTAGGAAGCAACTAAGATGTCCTTCAGTAAGTGAATGACTAAATAAACTGTTGTACAGTCACACACTGGATATTATTCAGCACTAAAAATAAATTAGCTATTAAACCATGAAAAGACAGGAAGGAACAAAAAAGGCATTATTCCTAAGTTAAAGAAGCCAATCTGAAAAGTCTCCATACTGTATGAATTCCAACTATATAACATTCTGGAAAAGGCAAAAGGAGACAGTAAAAGCATCAGTAGATGCAAGGGGTAAGGTGGGAGGCAGGGATAGAGAGGCAGAGCACAGAGGGCTTTTAGGTCAGTGCAACTATTCTGTATAAAACCGTAATGGTGCAAAGTGTGTATTTGTTCAAACTCATGGAAGAGTATTACACCAAGAGTGAAACCAGTAAACAGAGTGACAATGAAGTGTCAATGTTGGTTCACTGATTCTAACAAATGTACCGCTCTCGTGGGGATGTTGATGATGGGGGAGACTCTGTGTGGGGAAGTGGGTATATGGGAAATCTCTGTACCTGCCCCTCAACACACACACACACACACACACACACACACACACACACACACACACTCTTTGTGGAATGAAACACACACACACACACACACACACACACACACACACACACACACACACACACACACACACACACTCTTTGTGGAATGAAACCAGGCAGGATGGTCAGACCTCCTGCCTGCTCTGTACCTGCCCCTCAACACACACTCTCTCTCTCTCTCTCTTTTTCTGGAATGAAACCAGGCAGGATGGTCAGACCTCCTGCCTGCTGTTCTGGCAACAGCCTGGTCACTGTCCTGAAAGAGGGGACAGTACAGATCCCCCCAACCCAGGCTTGGAGAGTTCAAAGGAGCTCTGGAGCTGAAGATGGTCACAGAACAAAGGTGGGGTGTGGGTGGGGGAAGCTGGTGGGAAGGGCACCTGCTCACACAATATAAACAAGCAGGAAAGCCCCGCAGCAGCTGGCTGTGGTGCTGCCTCCGCTGAGTCATTACCAGCAACCCCTGGAAATCCACAGGCCCACCATGCACTCCAGGCAGCAGCATGCTCTGAATTCTCTGTCTGCCCCTCTTAGCAAGAGCTCCTCACTGACACTCAGTTTGCCTTGCTGAATCCTGCCCTCCAGCCCCATGAGAGCTCTCTTCTGCCTCTTCATGAGGGGACAGAAAGAAGAAGGATGAAGCAACCCCAATTTAGAGAATTTCTTGCAAGAGCAGCCTGTTTACATAATTTAGCCACTGGCGCCCTCTGGTGTTAAAATCCTGTACCTGTTCTTCTGAACAAAACAATTAGCTTCGCAGGACAACAAAATAGACACGGTCTTCGAGGACTTCTGTTTTTTGTTTCTGTTTTTGTTTTTAAAAATTCTGTTATTTCCCTGGCAGGGCTGTGTAGCTGTCTTAATATGTAAAAATAAAATCCTAATACCATTATCAGTTCAAATAGACAACATGAGCTAGTAACTTTGAAAGTGTTTTGAAAGTCTGGAAATAGGAGAGCAAAGCCTCCTGAGGAAGGGGAGCTTGAGCTAATTCATGCAGTCACAGTGGGGTTCCTGGAAGCTGGGGTGACACCCAGAGGCTGCAGACCAGTGAAAGGAAATGGATGTGCCAGCCGAAACCAAACCAAAAGAACCAGAGTTTTGTTTACATTAACCTGGGCCAAGAAACCACCCAAATTCCCAGCCTTAGCCAACGCGCCACCCCATCACAACTGTGTGCACAAAGGCAAGGGCCATTAGCCCTGGAATGCCCATCCACGCTCGCCCGGGCTGTCTCCTACTGCTCATCTGCAGTGGTTTCACTTGGTGATCTGTGTTGGGAAGAAACAGGGCAGCCTTGCTGGGGTTTTTTAAAAAGGAGACTCATTACCCCATTGTTACACAGCTATTCATCACATATTTCTTCAGCTCCTACTGTGTGCTGGGTGGTGCTGTAGCAATCTTCCTTAGGACAGACAGTCTCAGGCATGCTGAACCTCATTTTATGTCATCCATTCTACCATTCTTTGGGGAGATTTTATTTCCATGTTACCACCCTGTTCACAGCTAAGATTAAAGCTAGGATTAGATATGGGTTAGGCTGTCGGGAACTCTTCCAAAGCAAGCAGCCGACCTGAGAACAATGGCCAAGCCATGCCTGAGAAGATAGGCAGGCCTGTGTGTCCCGCAGAAACGTCTTTCTGTGAGGGTGATTTGGCCCTTGAGCAGGAGCCAGGCAATGGCTTGATTTCATAACAGTCGGCCATGCCATGCTCAGAGACAGAGAACAAACAACTGTGAATAGGAAATTGTGTAACTGTGTAATGCAAGTTGGCAGCAGTGGGAGAGTGGCAGACTGTAGAGTCCAGGGAGAAAAGATAAGAAAGGGATGATAGGGGTAGCCCCTTGGGGGTCACGCCGGGCACCAAATGCCACCCACTAGAGATCTGGGAATCCTGATCACATTGGAACATTATTCAAAGCTTTCCAGAGACTAGGACTGGTCACTGTCTGCTATCAAGCAGTCCTCAGATGAAAGCTCTGCATCTTCTACCCTCCTTCCACACATGATAGGGGGCACTGGTCAGGGACCCCAGGCATTTCCAGATACTACTGCAAAGGGTTCAGAATCAACCAAAAAGACTCCATGGTGTTTCAGTGTTGAGCACTGAACTGCTTCTTCCTTTCCTGGCCTGCAGTTATAATGGTTACCTACCTAAAATGCTTTCCCTTTATCCTCCTTTCCAGGTCCTTCACCCTCAAAAGTATAGCTCAAGCCCCATCCCCGCACCCACCCCCACAAAGTCTATCCTGACCATCCAAGCCCTGAAGATTTCTCTTGCCCATGAATTGCTCACACGTATTTCTGACTCACTTCTTGAATTACTGTCTATTATTTAGTTTGTTATGTTTAATGTACAGTGCACATTTCTAGAAGGCTAATGTAATGCTTTATCTCCAAGTTCTCCATGATGTCCTGCACAAATGAGGATGTCATGCTTTTCAGTGTATTCTAACCCTATGGATAGAACTTAGGCAACATAAATGACTACTCTCAGACTAGACCCCAACAGATAATAGGTGACTAAAAACCTAAACTCCCCGCCCAAACATTCTCTGGTCATGCAAAATTAAACTGCAAGGCAAAAGAAAGTATAGCAGTCAGTTAACATGAATTTATTTAAAAGTAAACAACAACAAAAGTCCTTTACATAATTCCGTCATATGATTCAACCACACACAAAAAACAGAGCTTAGTTACTATAGGATTTCTAGAGGCGTTTCCTCCACAACTGTTTGTACATATGCATGAAGATGCATGTATGAGGATGTCTGCAGCAGCATAAAATAGTAAGAACACAGAAACAAGTAAATGTCCATAAAGAGGGTAATCTTTAAATAATGTATGGAATGGCCATAATGTGAAATAAGCAGCCATTTAAAAGAATGAAGTAGGTTCATACACACTGACTTAGAAATACTCTAAGATATATTGCAGGAAAAGCGAATTATATAACAATGCATATGGGATTTAATTAACAATTTTTATTGAGTGCTAATGTGTCAGGCACCATTCTAGGTGCTGGAGAAATAGCAGAGAACAAAACAAGCAAAAACCCTCTGCCTTCATGGGCCCTATATTCTGAAAGAATTAAGTATAATATATAAGTAGTTTTAGAATATTAGCAGGGGATAAGCACTTACAGAGAAAAAGCAAGCAGAAGAAGTGATATAAGGTGAGAGATAAGAGGTTCAGTTTTGAAAAGGGTGCTCAGAGTAGACCTCACAGAGAGGTGATCACATTTGTGTGGGTAGGGGTGGTGCACGGATATGGAGCGGGGCAGCTTTTAAGTGATCTCTACCTCCTAGTATTCATGTCCTTATGTAATTCCCTCACACTGAGTATGGGCTGGACATAGTATTCTGTTCCAAGGAACAGAAAATGTCATAAGTGATGGGAAATCATTTTTGAGATCAGGTTACAAAAGACTGGCTTCTGTTTTAAGCACCCTTTCTTGCTTGCTTGCTCTGAAGGAAGCCAGCTGCCATGGTGTGAGCTGCCCTATGGAGAGGCCCATGTGGCAAGAGACTGACGTCTCCAGTGAGAAGCCAGCAAGGACCTGCAGTTGCCAACAGCTACATGAATGTACTTGTAAGGAATCCTCTTACAGGTGAGTCTTCAGATGAGACCATAGCCCCAGTTGATGGCTTGACTGTAAGCTCATGAGAGACCCTGAGTCAGAAGTACTCAGCTGAGCTCACGAAGACTTATGACCCATAGAAAGATAACAAATATTGGTTGTTTTAAGCCATTAGGTTTTGGGATAATTTGTTATGCAGCAAGAGATATCTAATACAGAGAGCTGGAGTGTGTGTGTGTGTGTGTGCATGTGCAAGCACACATATCCATGGAGGAAAAGTATACAAGAAGGCCTGAAAGGATGCACAGCAAACTGTTAGTAGCAGTTAAGTCTGGAGACAGAAGTAGAAAGAGAAAATAAAGAAGGACTCTAATATTTAATACATATATATGTATATGCACACACACACACTCTTAAGCCTTGATGAAATGTTTCACAGTGAGAATTATTTACATATCACTTACAATCTTTTTTTTCTAAAAATATAAATGAAACTTGAAGTTATAACAAAGAGACTAGTTGTTATGAAAATAGTAAAGGACTGACATTTTCAGAAATGATGAGAAAAATACCCTTTTTTATGTATTTAGTGCTTTCTAAATACCCTAAACCCTTTTAAAGAGGGAAGGAAGGAAAGAAGGTGGAAAGCAAAGGAGCAGGGAGGGAGACCTTCCCTTCTCTCAATCTTTATGGCTCCCCACTCCATGAGGAATGCTGCTAAGATCACTGTGCTCATTATTTTCATCACATTTCTCAGAGGGCAGGAGGGCATTTGGAATTAAATGGAAGCCCAGGATCACCAAGCCAGGCGACCTCCCTATAATTGCCCAGCCAGGCAGTAATGGAACCAAGACCAGAACAGCAACCCAAACTCCTAACCTGTGTTCTCCACAGGCCACAACATCCTAAAGGGTTTGTCTTCAAACAAAATGACCATTCTTCATTACTTCCTTAAGAGTTCAGTGACATTCTGGCCCTTAGTCCCTGAAAGCAAAGATGGGATCTCAGAGAGAGGCGGGGAGGCAGAAAGGGCACTCTTAGGAACCTGCAGGCCAGACCCTTCCCAGTGTACCCTCGCCCCCACCTGGGCCTAGAGCTGCAATCAGAGCAGACCAGCAGGTGCAGGGGGCCACCCCACATGGGGATGAGAAAAAAACCCAGGGCTTCTGCAGGTCTCTGCAGGGCAGGCTGGGAGCCGTGTAAAGAGATCTGGCTTTCTGTTAAATTGCCCCTTGGTACCTGATGACTTGAGGGCAGCTGTGCTGGAGATGTGTGGGACCAAGGGCAGGAGAGAAATGAGGGATGGGCCAAAAAGCAGGTGAAATCCCCTGATCTTTTTTAGAAAAGGAAAATAAATAAAAAGCTACACTGTCTTTCTCTCAGGCAGGGGTAGCCTGGGGAGGCACTGACTCCACGGGTCAATGGAAAAATGAAACACAGGTGTAAAAGGGTCTTAGAGAGGTTACACTATGCAGGTGAAGGTCAGGTGAGGGAAGCAGCACAGTGAAAGTGAAGAGCAAAAAGGATTCAAATGCCTCAGAGACTTAGTGATGCTGATATTTGGACAATTGAAGCTACTTTCTGGACCTCTAGCTGTGTATGAAGTGCTCAGACAGACACACACCTGAGTCTGGAGAGAGAGACTTTATGGTACTTAAATTATAAGACAAAAGACAGGAATGAAATATTGTGCCTACCCACTTAGTGCTGGTGTTTTTCTGCCCTTGACTAAGGAACTCAGTCACCCAGCACCTGTCCATGAGCATTCCCCTCCTGTCTGGAGCCTCAGGGCTGTGGGCAGTGGGACGGCAGCCCAGAGGACATCGATGGGCCGCTCCAGCTCCCGGGAGCCCTGTGGGAGTTGTCCATCTCCAGCTCTCTGTTCCCCACTAGCACAATGTGGTTAATTGTGTTCCCTCTGCCTGGCGAACAGAGCAACAAGCCCTGGAAGAGTACATACCTAATACTTGAACCTATGTGACTGGGACAATTTGAAAGGTAGAGTGACAAAGACAGTTTTCTGCATCCTTCCCTATAGACCCAAGCTCTCAAAGAAACCTGTTTTGCTAAAAATATCTGACCCTATTCCCAGGAGTGAGAAGGGCAACAAAGCAGATGCTACAGCGCAGCAGGCCAAATGGCTGGGTTCCTCCATGGCCAGGGGAGCAGGGCTCCAGCCCAGGAGGCTATGTCAGCACCATCCAGCCAAGGGATAAACCTCACAGAGGCACCAGCAGAGCATGTGGAGCACAGACCAGAGTCGGGTGCCGGAGCCAGGCCACCTGGGTTTAATGCCACCTCCAGGGGAACATGCTCTGGGACCCTAGCAGGTCACTAAGTCTCGATTCCTTTTCCTTGGTAATCACAGCAGCAGAACCAGGCACAGACCCAGGCCCCTTCCCTGACCCATGCTGGCCTTTTCGGGCCATCACCCTCTCCACAGATTAAGTGGTCTGCAGGGACAAAAAGACTTGAGGTTGAGGAAGGATCAAAAGTAAACAGAGGGGATTTGGGAGCAGTAAAACCATTCTGTACGACACTGTAAGGGTGGACTTATGTCACACATTTGTCAGAATGTCCAACACCAGGAGTGGTCCTCATGTAGATTACAGACCTTAGGTGGTAAGGAAGTGTTACTGTAGGTCCAGTGATTGTAACAAATGTACTGCTCCAGTAAAATATCAGTATTTATGAGATGGAAGTAATCATTTAAATTCCTTAGGTAGACCAATAATTAGTATATTCACTAAAAACCAGATATGGCCTCATTACAGTCCCACCCAAAGCAGGCTCTATGCTTCCCGGCAACCCTAGTCAACTTTCCCAAAGTGCATCACTCCTCTGCTAAAAACATCCGAGATTCTGGCTCCATTTCCTTCTTCCTTTTCCATTGTTGTAATGTCACTAATGGTCAAAAAGGGTTTCAGGCAGGCCCTTTCCTTTCATAGTTGTGCGCTAGACTACTACTGAAAAGGGTGACTGAACGCCTGAGCAGCTCATGCAGGATGCAGGCATGCCAACAGGCAGCGCTGCGCCTCCTCCTGCCCCAGGTCAGGGCGTCCTCAGTCCCCCGATGGCTACACCAAGCTTCACCACCGTCCTCAGGCTTCCCACAGCCCTGCTGCTCACCTCGACTTTATAGAAGATCTCCTATTTAGGACAACGTGGGGATTCTCACTGCCGTGCTTCAAGGCTTCAGAACGTGAATGATCATTTTGTCCCCTCACCTCCTCCTGGATTCCATGTCCCTGACACAGAAGACTGCATCCAGGCCTGGTCTTGAGGCCTTCCCTCCATCTGGGAGGAGGGATATTCATCTTTCCCCACAAGCCCCCCTCCTCCGCCCCTGTTGCATCAATGGCTCTCCTCTCTTCTAGCTCATTAATCTCTTCTTTTCCACTATCTTTTTTCTGATTATATAAAACATTCTGGAAATACTTCAGCCTCCATTCTTGCTTCAGCCCCTCTGCTCTTGGGCTCAGATCCCCACCGTCCCAATGAGACAGCTCCTGCCAAGGTCACTCGTGACCTCCTCATCCTTAAATCCAACCTCATGTTCCACTTCTTACCTTAAATAACCTCTTAGAAGTAAGTATTTGGTATCACCCATCACTTCCTCTTTAATTTTTAAAAAACCCTCTGTACTCTTCTGACTCCCAGGATACCATTCCGTGTTAGCTCCCCTCCTGCCTCTCAGGCCCTTCCCTCCCACTGCCTTTGCGGGCTTACCCTCGGAGGCTGCTGACTTTGCTCCCCGAGCCCCACGGTGTCATCATCTCTCTTCATACTCAAGGTACTTCTCCTGCGGGTGGCATCTACTTTACAGCTTTAACTACTACTTAGACATTGACAAATCCCAACTCTAAATGCAGCCCAGACCTTCCCCCTGAATTTCAGTGAGAATGCCCAACAGTGGGCAGCTCCCAGAGGCACCTCAAAGTGTCCCCAGCTCAGCTGCACACCCCGCCGCCAGCCCTGTTGTCCCTCCTGAATTCCCTATCACAGTGCATCACCACTACCCTCGGCTGGATCTGGCCACTACCACTGGTAAATTACTCCTCAATCTCTCAGGTTACTCTCCTCTTTATCCCCAGGATAATCATCACGGCTCACTGGGATGCCCCCAGTGACCAATTTGTTCATGGCCTCAGTTCTCCTTACACTTTACCTCTTCTTATAATTTTCACACAGTGAGAATTTATTGACAATGCATTTGGTACAAAGACTAGAGCACTGTTTTTGTAATGTCCACACACTATTCCTGCCCAGTGATGCCTGGTTGTCTAACTCTGCACAGATGGACTAACTTCTGACCCAAGATATCCAGTCAGACCCCCAGAGTATGTCTGACGTCCCCATACTAAGTGCTGCTACCCCCATCACTTGGCGTGCCCCCTGAGCAGAAGACATTCACAAGCAGGACAGCAGGAAAGAGGAAGGAATCCGAGGCTCGGGAGTCAAGCTACAAACTCTTTCTGCTAGTAAGCTGTGTGATGGGAACAAGCTGGTCTCTGAGCCTCAGCTTCCTCACTGGGCACACAGAGAAATCCCCTGCAGGCCTATGAAGGATCATTAAGATGTCATGTGATGGAGTTCTAGCTTGGCTCCTTCCAAGAGTAAGCACTAAACCACGGATTATGACACAAAAATATCTATTACTTATTTCAGGGCCTAATTCCAAAAATATTTCTTCCCTTCAGCTCCAATGTATCTTTTCCTTAACTTATTTGTATACTTTCATCAATTCATCTTGTCTGCCTAGATAGTTAACTATCTTAAAAGGTGGAATTGTACCTCCACCCTGCCATTCCCCTTCTGGAGTCCCCTTGGAGAACAGACGAAGTTTTAAGAAGAGGAGACAAAGGGGCGTGTGGGTGCTGGGGGGTGAGGGCAGCGCACAGGGTGCCTTACCTTTGCACTGCAAGCCCTGCCGCAGGAGGCCCCAGAGCAAGGACCCGCAGTGGTCGCAGAAGGTGGGCACCTTGTAGTTGTGGATGCCAAACTTGTGGGGCATGTTGACGCTGAACCGCTGGGAGCCCACCTGCAGGGATGGCAAAACACAGGGTCACCACCAAGCTCCTTTGCAGCCTGGAGTGCTCATTTTGGGTCTGCTACAGAACTTCTTTCCAGGAAGGCATGGTCTCTGTCGGTGGCAGGCCTTAGCATGGCTCTGAAAGCTGCCCGGAGAAACAAGGTAGAGAGAGACCCCTCCTGTCCTTGGGTCTTTGCCCCGATGCCCTTTCCCATTCTCTGTGGCTCTGTTTGACTTTGCAAGCCCAGATCTGCTCCCTGCCAAGTCCCTCCAGGACTTTAGGTCTCCAACTTGAACCGTGCATGGCACTCAATCTGTACCTGGCACTTCACCATGAATGAGATGTCACCGTGCACTTTCAATGCTACTTTGTGCCTGGAAGCCTTGCCAAGACAGTCGTTCGGCAGTGGACGCAGGATTCTACAAACACCCTGAAAACCCAACACAGCTGTGGAAACTGTAAGTCATCAGTTAGAACCAACATTAATCACAGTGAAGACTTCTAACACAGAGCTGTGATCACTAAGGGTGCTAAGGTTCGGTGCTGGTCATGGGCCAGCATTGCTACCACAGCTACACCTCACCACCACCCTGCAGGGTAGACGCCACTGGGAGCCTGAGTTTACAGGTGGAGAAGTTACAGCACCCTGAGATCAGGAAACATGCCTGGTAAGTTGATGAGAGGCAGAATCAGGATCTGATGCCCATGAGTTGGAATTCAGAGCCCAGACCTTTTAACAACTATGCTGCCACTTACTGATTATTTAAAAGGAGTAAAAAGAAGGTGGCAAGATGGGTGGAGAAAGGAGGGAGAAGAAGAACCAGGTATCTGATCTGGAGGCCTAGGTCTTCCCCAAACCCCCTGTGAGGTCTCAGGCAGTCTGCTGACTACCTGACACTTCTGACTCCTTCTCTGGCAAATGAGGACAGGACCCATCCCACCCAATGTCACAGGATTGCTGGGGTGGATGAGACTCCTGGGGTGGAAGAAGCAAGAAGCATTAAATGTTCCACAGAAGCAATGGGTCGTCGGTATGGTCTACCTTCCTGGGCTCCCTCCAGAGCTACTGTCCATGTGTCTCTGGTGCAGCAGCTGTACTGGCCAGGCCCCTCTCTGAATGGGCAGGGCACCATCCCCTGAGAGCCCTGTGGCCTGGGGAGAAAGTCACCCGTGCTACTCCGGGAAGCAGGAACTGGAAAGCATGCAGCGAAGAAGCTGTCCTGGGCTCACAGCTAACTGGCGAGTGAAAGGCTCCAGGGCAGGACTGAGAAGTGGGAGTGAGAGCGGAATGTGGACGGGACACAAACACAGAGGCATACCTGGGTGCAGGCTTCTGCTCAAGGTCACTCAACTTTATAACAGGTTCCCTATCACCCAGCAACAAGGAACGGCTGATCCGTCCACTGGAAGGGAATTTTACTGACTCCTGCATGGGCCGTCAATTAAGCTCCTACCCCAGTCCAAGATTCCCAGACTTAAGGAAAACAATTGTGCGCACCCCTTCTTATATTCATGGCTTAGATGTGTCTATATGTGAATACAGTCAGGTCAATTCTCTATCTACCTGCTCACCCTGAAGGACATAGGAGATCATTGTGCCCACTCCATTTCTGCAAATGCTGAAGACATGGCTGACCTAAACTGAGAATACAGTAGTGGTATTCCAGGAAGAGCTTTAAGGGATATGGACGGCAGACAAAGGTGAAGGGGTGGGAAAGTGTCCCAGGCACCCAGGAGATGCTGTGTGCAGCAGGGAGACGTGTGTGACCCTCAGCTGCACCCACTAAGGACTCAAAGCTATCAGAGAATGGTGGGAGAAGGGTGAGCAATGCAAGAGGATGCCACAGAAATCAGACAGACTGTGTGACAGACACCAGGGCCACATGCACGCAGGGGCACCCACCACTCTAACCAAGGAAGGCTTAGAAACAGAGGAGTGAGTTAGACCAACCCAGAGTACACAGGGAGGAAGAAAAATTGGAAGTTTAAAAAAAGAAGAAATGAGGAAGGGAGGGGGACCCAGAGAGCATTCCTTGGTCACCACCCCAAGAGGAATGGGGAGGGCTGTACATCCTAAGCACTAACACACACACACACACACACACACACACACACACACACACACACACACACACACACACGCAAGACAGGAAAAGCCCATCGGCCAGGTGCTCATGGCACAAAGGTTACAAGGAGCCTGTTGACAAAGCACCTTTTAATAGGAAGACGTCAGAAACATGGTATTTAGAGCTGTGTGTTGGGGGTGTTTATGTATGTATGATGTATATGTGCAGGTACATCATACTGCGGGTGGTTACACAAAAAAGGAATTCAAACACTGGTCCCCAGCAGTGCTGTACCCAGCAGAGGGCACGTCCATCTCCCAGATGGCTCAGGGGGACACCAGTGCTAAAGCAGACTGGCCTTGACAACACAGGATGGGCAATCATTCTGCCGAGCTAAGAAACCCGAAGTCCCCTTCTCCAATCCGTGGCAATTTACCCTGGGGACACATGCCAAGTTTGGGAACACACCTCCCTGGTAACTTCTTCTCACTGCTCAATATGCCAGGAAAGACAAAAGAATTAGGTCACAGTTTAAACTGGGTTATGGGTATTTCAAATCTCAAGCCTCTAACCTGCATGACATGAACTTATATGGAACTTTTCCCTCCAAAGAAATATGAAACAGCTTTAGAAACCTGCAGAGATCACAGAGGGGAGGAGTCATGTATTCCTGTTTCCGTGGGACCTGGTGCAATATCTGACATGGGAAGTGCCGACAAACACTCAATGGAATGTTCACAGGCAGGAATAAAGATAGACAGCAAACAAGCCATCTTTCTTTCATTTTCCTGTAAAAGTAATGACAGTAACAGTATACTCTGGCTATGATCCTAGGCCAGCAGTCATGAGACCCAGGTGGTGATGACCCGCCACTTGAACCATGACAGGAGAACCCTGCAAACCCCTCTGGTGGTCGGGCTCTCTGCCCTTCAGCATCATGGAAGGTTCAGTCTGAGCTTTGTGGTTTGCTGCTTTCCCGAGATGATATGAAAGCAAAAGGATATAAAATATGGTAAATACTTTGAATGCCAAGATGCCATTTGGTTGATTTCTAAGAAGTTGAAGGCCTCTGTGTGTCACTCCTTTTGGAAGCCAAATTATAAATCCACTTCATTAGAAATCCTCCCAGGGCCTCTCTCTCTGAGCCCCAATTCTAATGGCATATGATTGTACAGTATTTATTTCACTGAGAATTAAAAACATGCCTTAGAAATCAACTACCATGAACACTGGTAACACTGACACTCACATTCACACCATTCCCCAACGACTCAGTTAGGAGAAACCTAGCTTCACTGTTAATTTTCTTGCTTTCTTACCCCTAGCAAGTTCCTTAATAGTCAATCTGACAATAGTTTGTAAGATTAAGAGACAACATAGTGCAGGAGTCAAGGGCTTAGACCCTGGAACAGACACCTGGGCTTCAGCGGGGCTTTTTCACATACTAGCTGTGAGATTTGGGGTAAGTTAATGTGACCTCTCTGTGCTTCTGTGCCCCATGTTGTAAATGAAGATGATAACAACATGAATCTCATTGAAGTTTTTATGGGATTAAATAATATATGCTAAAGTGCTTAAATCATGGCAGCTATTATTATTATTGTGGTTATTTCCTCCTCCTGTTTCTTGGGTTTTCCAATTCCACCCCATTACCCCATCACCTCATTAAGAGAAGGTGCCTGCTTGTGTGTATGTGTCTCTCACTGTTTATGAGCTGTGTGGAGCCACTGACATGTCAGTTAGCCACTTCACTGTTCCAATGAGATAATAACATAAAAGAATTCACATTTTCCTTGCTGGCTTTAGCTCTGGGATCACTCAGCTCCTGGCATAATATCCACTGACAAAAAACTGACTTTGAGCCATGCTCACTCGGTAGATGGTGCTTCCTGCCGGAAGGTCATGGACAACTCCCTCCATTTTTGATCAACACAATGAAGAAAGCAATGGCGTCGGAGAGAGATAAGGTTTTTCTTACGGACGCAGAGGAGGCAGTGGAGGGTGGGAATGCCTGTGAAGAACGTCAATGTTATAAATATTTACCTCGTCAGGAGTTTCCTGTTTCTTTAATCCAGCACACTTCGTAATTATGAGCTCATGGCATCGCTTGTGGACAACGCAAGTGCAAACTGCAAACAGCAAAAAATGGGAAGGCTGAGCAACAAGTGGGGGAAGAAAGGTTCCACGCCAAGATTTAATCAGGCCTCAGTGGCGGCAGGAGGGGAGCTCACTGAGTTTCAATGTACCAACCACCCTCATTGAAGCCCTTTATGCAGTTATTTCAAAGCACTTTGCCATCAGAGCCATTAGGGTTTCCTAAATGCTCTGGAGAAGGAACCATTTATACCCAAAGGACATCAGCAGTTTTCTCTAGTTCCAGGAATACTGATCAATTTTCTTGCTTCTATATGCCAAGGTTAGAGAACAACTTCTGTTCCATGAAGCGATGTCTATGAAAGGAGGTGCAGCCACCTTGTGCTCGGCTCAGGACTACAGGGTTGGTGGGAGCGACAGGCAGGATTGCAGCAGGGCAGCGGAGGTTTTGTGGCACAGAAGGTCTTAAGCTTTTCGATCTGGTTGTGCCTTACATGCCAAACTAAAGTATTTCCACTTACTATCTCCACAAGAAGTGGCCGAAGGCTCTGTCTTTAGTGTCATGGGGCAATATGGGCAGTAGGTGGCTGAGGAGGTAAGTAACTGTTTGCACACATGCTATCCTAAGGACTCAGCAATGTTCAAGAGAACCTACCCCAGGGCCCCCAGGGGTGAGACCAATATTACCCATGGGCTGGGTGAGGAGATAGAATGGTCCCCCAGTTCTAGCCACAGAGAAATCTTGACATGACCACATCACATTCCAACCTCCAATTCTCCAATTAATTGAAAACAAACTTCAATAACTTCAAGTGAGTTCTAAATGTTTAAGAGCTAATGATTCTGCAGTAGAGATAAAAAAGAGTCAGCAGGACCATCAATGATAGTGAATAAAGCAAGCAGGCGAGAGAGCTTCTTTGGGGAGCAAGAGAGTTAGGGAGCTGACAGATACACAGAAGTGCTCAGTGCACACCAGGATCCTCAAAGGGCCTCTGTGTGAAGTGTTATGTCCCCCAGGAAAGATGGAAGTTCTGCATGCCCCAGCCATATAAAAAGGCTGAGACCCCCAGGACACCTGCAGACAGGGGCTGCCCACAAGGGCTCTCTGCTTCTGATAGGAACCTAAGCATGCAAATGATATGGAACCTCTAACTGTGATCGATCCCAGCCCATGCCTACGAGTATTAGTGATCTGGATTCTGGATTGGCCCATGGGTTCCTGAAGATTTAGTTCATGCAATACCTCTTACCTTGACATTGGTATCCCTGCTTTCCTATGACACCCCTGAAAAGAAGAATACAACCCTTTAAGAAAGTGAATTTTAGGTTAAAATTTTTAAAACAAAGCCACCCCATTCTGACCACCATGCACAATACACTGAGCACATTGGAGTCCACCTAGCAGCGTGACTTCACTCCCAACACAGGGTGCCTTAAAATGACTCCTCCAGAAGGCAACAGAGGGCAGCCCCAGCACTTGGAATGGTGCAAGATTTGTCAGTGTCAGGGCTTGGTTTCCTAAACAAACAGCCATTCCAGTGGGGCCAGTAGTGTTCTGGAAAGCTACAAAGACTCTTGGCAGCCCTCGATTAATCCAATGTCCCCTTCCTTGTGGATAACCGTGGAGGAGGCAGGCAGGCACACGCCCTGGACATTCCAGAAGCAGTCAAGGGTTAGACATCAATCTGTGGCCAGCACTAGGGGTTCAATCTACCCTTTGGGTGAAGGCCAACACTAGAGGTCCTTCCACGGCAGGGTTAGGGTCAACATAGACACAAGACGATCCAACCCACCTGACCTGGGCCCTGTCCTCAGTACACCAACACCCAGTCAGGGAGCCCCTGCAATTCTGAGCCCAGGAACTGGAGGAGCCCGACACCATTCAGGTACACCTCAGGAAACTTGGAACTCAGTGGTATTTACCATGGAGGAGACCTAAATCTGTAAGACTTAGCTTTCAGAGCTTCCTCTCCCAAACATGCAATTCATGACCAAAATACAGAAAATGGAGGTCAGAGGGCACAGTTGGCCCTTGGAATGAGATGTGTCTGTGGATGGGAGTGGGTGTTATTTCTGCCTTAAAGTGCCCCTCCAATCTCCAAGGCCAGTGCTCCTTATCTTCCTCTACCTTTCAAAAAGGCCTACTATCTACCTATCTATTTTGAAATCCTAGCCATCATGAAAGAAATGCCATTTCCTCCAGGAAGCCTTCCCTGAATACTCCAGCCAATGCTGCTCTTTCACTCTTGAAATCTGAGCATCCTAGCACCCCCAGTGTTATAACAGTTAAGAACTGCTTTGTATTACATATATTGGCAATCAAGTATTTTTTTAACTTTATTAAAGAAAAATTCAAATGTATACAAAAACAAAGAAATTAGTATAACAGAACCTCATGTACCTGTTACCCAGTTCCAACAATGATCAATACATGGCTGGTCTCATTTTGTCTCTACCCGTAGACACTCTCCTATCCTTCCAGATTATTTTTAAACAAGTCCCAGACAACATTTGTAAATAATTCAGTTTGTCTTTCTAAAAAAATGGATTCTTAAAAAAAAACAACAAACAACACCATTATTGGTTATAAAATCTTAACTCTTTAATATATGATCCTAAGAATAAAGTCACCAGGATCTATAGTTTCTTCTTTCCATTTATACCCCCAAGCACCAAGTACTCAGCCTTCCAGAAAAGTCTTCTGCAATTAAATAAAACACACACGCCCTTTTTAAATAAAGTCTCTAATCTCCCGCACGCACCTCTGACTTCTCGCTTCAGAGAAGGCATAATAACCAGAGATTCCTGGGAGAAAGGGCCTTACCAGATGAAATCTCTGCAGTGGGAGCAGTAGGTGGGCTGCCGAAGGTAGGTGGCCATGAACTTGTGGCCGTTGACCTGGTGGACCCTGCGCCTGACGGCCCCCTGCCGCTTCCTGGGCCGCATGCGCTCCCTGAACACACGCTCCTCATTGTCTTTAGGGGCTGGGGAAGGACAAGAGCAGAGAAGAAAACAGTCTGGGTTAGCGCACCTTGATAGTTGACCTCCTGTGGGAGAGCTACTCCATCCTAAGTGTTTGGAGATGAGAGGGGTGCGGAGGCAGCCTCTGCTGGCAGAGGGACACTGGGGTCTCCAGTCAGCAAGCACCACACAGGCGGGAAGGCCCAGACCAGGTCTTTTCCTGTCCTGTGCCAGCAGCGCCCTTAAAATCCATCCCAATCCCAGTTCTGCCCCGGGGAGGTGGCTCCATTCCTCCCCATACCAGCTGCACATTGCAAGGATGTAGGGTCAAAAGGCTCAAGGTTCAAATCTTACTGCAAGCTCCAAGCAGTGTGACACCTTTGACAGCCAGTGTTTCCTCACCCTGAGCACTGAGGGAGTCACCCTCTGTGACAGGGCATACCAGTGCTGACCCCACAGGGCACTGTGCCTCCCTCTGCATCCAGCTGCCTGGCTCAGAAAAGTAGTAGCCTAATAAATCTGACTTGTCTTCCTTATCCCTCTTATCTAGACCAGGACAAGAAAGAGCCTTTTCACAAAAGTCAAAAGGAGCCTTTATCTATAGGTCAAAAAGAGACAGAAATAGAGCACTGTGAAAGCAGTTTCTAGAAGGCTCAAGACCCACTGCCATGGACTTTAAGACCCTACTGGAGACAAAGGACCTTTCTCATATCTTCCTTCCTTCCACCTCAGAGGTCGCTCCAAACAAGAATGCCCTGCAAGGGGGCTAAGCAGATGGCAGCAACAATGATTGTGATGATTGTTACGAGCTAAATGTATCCAAGCCCCCGCCACCCCACTACCCAACGAATTCCTATGTTGAAGTGCCAACCCCAGTGTGATGGTATCTGAAGGCAGTGCCTTTGGGAGGTAATTGGGTTTAGATGCGGCCAGGAGGGTAGAGTTTCCATGATGGGGTTAGTGCCCATAAAGAACAGGAAGAGACCACACTCTCTCTCCACCATCTGAGGACACAACAACAAGGCGACTATAACCCAGGGAGAGGCCCTCACCCAACCATGCTGGCACCCTCATCTCAGATGCTCAGCCTACAGAACTATAAGAAATATATTTCTGCTGTTTAAGCAACTAAAATTGGTACAGTGTTTTATTATGGGAGCCCAATTGGACTAACATAATGATGACAATGGCTAACGTCTATTGAGGGCTTCGTCTGTGGCAGGTTCTCACAGAATCCCTTCTTGCAGGGTACCAACAGTATCTCCATTCTACAGGTGTGCAAACTGAGGAATAGAGAGTTTAAGTAACCCATTCCCGTTAACACAGCTATTAAGTGGTAGAACCCACATTCTAACCCAGAGAGTAGGGAAGAACTGAAATTCTACCGTCCACACACTGCTCTGCGGGACAGCCCACCCTCTCCACAGCAAGACCCCAAAGATCTCATCTGAGTGGCTCCTTGGTGGAAGAGCTGAGTTGCCTGTGGCTCCTAAGGACAGGGTAGACAGGCTCAGGTTCTCCTGCCAGGCTCCTAGGAGCAGTGCAGGCCCTGGAAAGTCACCTGCAGTGGCACAGCTTAAAAATACACTCCAAATTATCCCTTACATCTGACGTCCATGACAAAATCTTAAAGGAAGATGAGAGTTGTTTAATAGTGTGCAAGTACACACACACAC
This sequence comes from Manis javanica, assembly GCF_040802235.1. Lineage (NCBI taxonomy): Eukaryota > Metazoa > Chordata > Mammalia > Pholidota > Manidae > Manis > Manis javanica. The sequence continues at coordinate 205,541,022 of NC_133156.1, forward strand.
ACACAGAAATATGGCAATCGTAATCACTCAATTGTGTAACTGTAGGTGTTTTTCATTGCGTTCCATACTTTTCACTACATTTAGAATACTCTACCATTCTAATAAAAGCAGGAAGAAATGTGGTAGTTTAAGAAACAAATCTATTCAGTAGCCCTTATTTGATACAAACCTGATTTACAAAAATCTAAATCAGAAACCCCAGCCCTGGGCAGCTGGGGCCAAAGGATGGGGATTATCTTTGTAAAAGGTATCCTTCCAATTTCCCTCCCAGAAGGATTAGCCATGGAATATACTTAAACAGAAAGCCAGCCCCCTAATGCACTTAAGATGGATTTGATTTACAAAAGCCTCAAATTTACTAGTCATTTTGTTCCTGGAAAGTGTATTTTCAGTTAAAATGGTGATGACTCTAACCCAGTTTTCTCAGGGGAGCATTGTAATGGGGTTACAGTCATCCCTGAGGGCCTCTTTTCCTCAACTTTTTACAGAGATGACCAGCAACCAGACTGAATATTCTAAACTGAGTGTACATTGATTTAATAGGTTAATTAAACAACCAGTTAATTTAATTAGATTTACTTTGAAAGATCTCTTGGTGGGGTGCACTGATACCTGGAGAGATTGCCTGAAGTTGAGGCAGGTGAGGTGAGGAGAGGGCCTTGGGGGCAGGTTAGACAGAAGCCAAAGGTAACTGTCGCTAAGTCTGAGTCTGACTGAACTTTCCCAAAGGATACTGTGACTCCTGCCCCAAGGACATCTGCACCACCTTTTAACTCAGATTCTGTGTCAAAAGATTAGCCAACAGAGGCTATAGGAAAAGAACACCATAGGTCAGTGCCATGCTCCAATGAGCTCCTCCCATGCCACCACGTGCAAAGGACAAGCAATAGGCGGAAGCGGGTAGGGCTCTTGGCTGGTGAAAACACCCGCATTCTACATTCCTTGGGACAAAGGAGCCAAGGGTTCCACCAGAGCATCTTTGTGCCTGTCACCCCCACACAAAGAAGGAATAGCCTAGGTCATGTGAGGAGGGGAACTCAGGCCTCCTCAGCCCCAGAGAGAACCTCCGTGCTGGGGCCCGGAGCCACTAGAAACTGATCCCTTCAGTATTTCCCACCGCTGTGAAGCATCTCTAAACTGCAGCTCCCATGGGGCAGGGGTAATACACTGTGTATTATAAATGTATCTATGTGTGTATAATATACTAATATATATTAAATATAATTTATATTATATACACACATAACTTAGTATGTTAACATATTTTTCATGAAAATATAGTATATTACAATTATAATATATAATTAATGCAATTATATTAACATTTTAATAATATACATGATATAAACACTTAAGAGTTTTTGTTGAACCATTTGAAAGTTGCAAATATTCTGACACTTCACTTTAAATATTGTAGCCTTTATCTCCCAAGAACAAAGACATTCTCCTACATAACCACAATATCAGAGTCAAGAAATTGAACACTGATATAACACTGATATATAGTTCATATTCCAATTTCTCCAATTTCCCCCAAATGCCCTTTACAGTTGTTTAAACATTTTTAACCCATGAACTAATGAGAGCTCAAGCACTGCATTCGGCTGCCCCCATATCTCTCTCTCTAGTCTCCTTAATCTGGAACAGTTTTCTTGACTTTTTTACTTTTTATGATACATTAATGAAGAGTCTAGGATGATGTCTTATGGGATATTTCACAATCTGGATTTATTTCCTTCCAATTACTTTCCTATTAAATGGCAAGAATACCACAGAGGTCTATCTATCAACAAATCCAAATATATCCAGCAAGACCCCTACAGACAACTGTTGAATGACATGAATACAATATGTATAGGAGAAATAGAGTATTCAATATTCACTCTTTTAGGAATTTTTAAAATGCAAAGTAGAACCGTCTTGACACACCACTGACCTACCATCTAACAGCTAATAAAGAAACCAATGGATTTTTAAAAGGTATTACCCACCACTGGGAAGGCTGCTCTGAAACTGACTGATTCATGCCCTTCTAGAGGCAATGGAACATACCATTTTCAGAAAGTAGTATTGCAACACATAGCAAACACCACAAAGAGATAGATTCCCATCCTTTGCTTGGAAATTCCTCAGGAATTAACTCTAAGCCAATAATTGAATAGAAACCAAGAGCTTTATACTTATAACTTATAGATGTTCCCCATTATTTCTCTGTATTGGCTGAGAAGTAACTTGATTGTCTAACATCAGAATAGTCTGATGAATTATATTACATCTATAGCAATTTAACAAAGGTAGGAAAAACTAATAGGAACATGGAATATACTTAAACAGAAAGCCAGCCCCCTAATGCACTTCAGATGGATTTGATTTACAAATGCCTCAAATTTACTAGTCATTTTGTTCCTGGAAAGTGTATTTTCAGTTAAAATGGTGATGACTCCAACCCAGTTTTCTCAGGGGAGCATCGTAATGGGGTTACAGTCATCCCTGAGGGCCTCTTTTCCTCAACTTTTTACAGAAATGACCAGCAACCAGACTGAATACATATGCATATGAGGTGCTATTATAAATACATGAGGTATTATTACATAGACATGAGATAAATAAGCAACTTATAAACATCCTCTAATACCATGAGGTGGTATTATTCTCAACTTGCAAAGAATTCAGCGCTCCAAGGGGTCCAATAACTAATTTGCTGAAGGTCACACAGGTGACAAACAGTAAATGTCAGCTCAGGAATTCCCGACTGGGCTATCCATCCATAACCCCCAAGGATGGCAGAAGAGCCTGGGACCCACTTGTGCCAACTGTGTGTGTCGGTACAGAGGTCTCCTTCTGGCTGGCTGCCCACCCACCTCTCCACACATCCACCCCTGCTCTTACCTAGACTTAGAAAAGAAAGCTAAAGGGGACTGATTAATTCATGGTACACCCACATAATGGAATTTAATGTAGTGGTTTAAAAAAGAGGATATAGTAAGTCCACCAAGAAACAATAAATAGAAGAAGAAAACCAACAAAAGTATACTGTCTGTAGTTGTAGAAAATGAGAAAGAGGAAAGGGTAAGTACACTAAAATGACATAAGCAGAAATACACACTGAAAATTTCTGAGGGGTATAAAATAAACCATTCATCCAAAATGTTTATTATGTGGACACTGGATGCTAGGCACTGTTCTGGGCACAGATTCTTGCCATAAAGGATAGAACACAGCCACTCAATTACTGTTCTCAGATACTCTGACTTGGTCCTAAATAGACAGAGCTTCACCAACAAAGCAAGAATTTGAGACAACAGTGGTTATGATGGGCAGACTGTTCCTGGCGGAAGCTAGATGGAATCTTTCTCACTTAGTCTCTGAGGAAGGTTACTTTATTTTCCCTCTCAAAATTCTCTGGTTTGACTTTATGGACTTATTGGCAAAAAATGCAACATCAATGGAAGGAAAACACAACAAAAAAACAAAAGTGCTGAAAATGAAGAATTGGTGTTTTTTGTTTTCTATTCTCCATGAGAAAAACAGGTTATAATATTTTCAAGTGAAATAAATGCTCAATGACAGTGAGTTTTAAATATTAAGTAAATATTTATGTGATGCCAAAGAATATGTTCTACATATTGTACTCACACAATAAAGAAAATTTCTGTTGAAAACAGGAAAAAGGAAACAGCAATTAATTCCCTGAAAGAGATTATTCTAGGCTATCTATATCTTCCCAGAGAGTCACACAACGTGAATCCAAAACGTCTGAGAGCAGAGGCTTGGAATTGCCTGCATGTCTTATTCCGTCTGGACTCTTATCAGAAGAGCACTGGTAGCATTTCAAGATTAGTATCTCAGATTTAATATAAACCATTTTCTACTTTCTCTTCTTTACTTTCTGAATGATTTGTGTTCATGGCAGAGCTTATGCCCTGTTTATTAACACAAAACTTAAGCTAGTTTGTGCTTTGTAGGAAAAAAACATGAAGAAATTGGACACTATGGGTAGGGGAAGGAGCACTAGTGTAAACCGAGGTCAAACTCAGTGATGGCCAGACAATGGGGTGGTCACTGAGGGCCAGTGCCCCAGGGAGAAGGGGGGCCCAAACCCCAAACCCAGCACCCTGTGTTCTGATGCAAAGCACACGTGAACAGAGGACCTCTGGAGAACAATGCCTGAACTTTAGCCGAAGTCCACTTTTCCTCCTGCCCGTCTGCATTCATTCATTCACACATTCATTCCTTCCTCTTCCATCCATTCAAAACTAGATACTGGAGTCAAGCTGGAATTTCACTGCATGCTTCTGGCACTCAGGAAAGTTACTACCTGCCAGGAGGAAACTACAGAGCAAAAACCATCCAGGCAGACATGCTAAAAGCTCAAAGGGCATTCCCAGCGGGGAAAATCTGCCAAGTAGGGCACCAGCCTAGGGTGGGGCTGGAGACCCCGCCGGTACTAGTGATAGTCTGTGATCCCTATCACAGGAAACTGAGCTGTTGCTGAATTCTTGGGCACCTGAGCCCTCTGGAGAACATACCCATGAGGTCAGGTTCTGCCCACTGTTCATGTTTCAAAAATGCTGTATTAAGAAATGTCTATGAGAGAACAGTGGCAGAAGACTAAGGAGGGAGCCTACCCGTTCCCAGCTGCTAGCTGGTGGCTGTGGGAAGGGTCAACACCAAGCCAAGGCTGATGCTGTTCCCCTTCAACCACACAACAAGCTATTATTAATGCCACTGGCACCTGAGCCAAAAAAATTATGGGTTATTCATTGAGAAACCTGCACCCATCGGTAGTGTTGATATCAGTCATGGTACATCAAACAGTCATCAGCAGGCAGCGTTAAGAAAGGTGCAAGCAGAAAGAGCTGAAAACTATACACCTGCCCAGACGGCCCCCCCACCTCATCCTGGGCTCCACAGAGCTTCTCAAAATTAAGTGCCTGCACCATTTCCCGAAATACCACAATGAACTAACTTTTTGTTTTCCCCCAAGCTGTTTCTTTGCTAAGGCATTCTTGAGCTCTAGCTAATATCTTAAGTTAAAATTAAAAAGAAAAATCATGGCCTCTCCAAAAAGACCTGGAGCCTTGAGCAGGGTTCCCATGAAGCTGAGCAAGGGTGGTATGAGGCCACCAGGGAAAGTGGGAAGATAAAAAGAAGACAATAAAAGGCAGTGAAAGAATGGATAAGACAAAGGAAATGGACAAAAAGATAAAAAGAAGCAAAGATAATTATGGTAACTGGTACCAGAATAGTAACTGGGTAAATGAACCCCCCAGTTTCCCAGAAAGCAGGTGGATTTGTCCTAAGTCACACGATCCACTCTCCACAGCCCTTCGGTGCACACTGACCAAGACGTGAGCTTGCCTTTCTTGCACGCTTCCTCCTAGTAACCCAGGCCGGGTTCGTTTCCAGGACAGGGTGCTGCGGGGAGAGGGACCTTCCTTAGGAAACTTAACATAGGGGAACAAGTCCCAAATCTTTTTACGGAAACAGCTGAAACAGTCATAGTGCCTGCAAAACTTATGTCTTTTCCCTTTGCTAGAAAAACCTGCTTAAACTTTTTTTTTCAAGTTTTAAGTTCCTGAAATTGACCTAAACTGCATATAGAGGGAGGGATGAGAAGGTCAAAAGCAATAATGCTTTTATTATTAACAGAAAGCATCCCATAATCCAACCCATGCTCCACCTTTCAAGGCTTACCGGCTGACCTTTGTCTGTCTCACACACACACACACACACACACACACACACACACACACACACACACACACACACACACACACACACACACACAGTATGTCTCACCCCCACTCCCTGCTGCAGGCACCTCTCCCAAACCTAATGAATTCCTAGTTATTGCATCTTAGGGCCTTTGAAACTCCTATCTCCTCCTTAGCTGTTTTCCACAGTGATAGGAGAATGTTGGGGAAAGGGCAGCCACTAGGTAAGGAGAAAACTGTTTCTAATAGCTCTGCAAAACAATGGAGACCTCTGCTACATTTAGGGCCGCACATCTACATAAGCTTCCATACAGAAAAAATGAAAACTGCCAAGAAGAAAAACCGTTTTTGACCCTCCATTCAATGAACCTAAGAAAATATTCTGAGGCCACAGATGTATAAGGGAGACCCAGTTAGCCTAGATATTAGTGCTAATGAAGCATAAGTGGAGCTCAAATGCCCCAAATAAGTAAGCTATTTTTGTCCAGAGGGAAATATTACTGGCCACAGGTGGTGCCTTAAATCCCAGAAAACTTCTTGCAGGTATATTCCTGGTCACTGAGGTGCTGGGGAGGAAGTACTTATGGCTCAACATGCCCTAACCTCTCTCCTAAAAACACAACTCCCATCCTATACATTACTGAATCAGGGCAGCCCAAGAGTTGGGCCTTTACTTATAAGAGATGGCACTTTCCTAACCCTGAAAACTGGGCCCTGCATCCAGTGCAGTTACCTGCTGGCCTTTTCACTAGGTTTTGGCTTAAGCAGTAACTGGGACTAGGCAGCAAGGGTCAAGGTGAAGCTAAGGTCTACTGAATGATCTTAAGAGTCAAGAATCCCTAGCAATGGATTAGTACTACCCCTGAACAAAGCACATGTCTACCCCATCTCTGAAGTGCTAGGGAGTCTAACTATCCCTGATAGGTCGTGAGAGGCCTATGACAGGACAGATCATATTAGAATCACTATCACATGGATGCCAGAGCCTATGTAAAAGTGAATGGGCTGACCCGGATCCTAAGAGCTAGGAAATCAGAGATCCTGGTGTCCTAAAAACCAAAGGGTCCTCATTGCTTTCAGCTTCACTGCTCTGGCTTTATCCCTTAGGCCTGAGGCTTTAAGCCCTATGAAAACACAGATTCCTTGGAAGGGCTATTATAGGTTTAGCATGGATGAATTTCAGATCTTTTCTGGAGAGGTGGTACTGGGAGGTAGGAGATAAATCCTAGAAATTTTATAGTCAAAGGCTGATAGGAACTTAGCATATCTAAAGCAGAAGACAAAATCCATTTAAAAAATACAATAATAAAAGTAATAGGGAATCGAGGAGGTAAGATGGCGACGTGAGTAGGGCAGCAGCAATTTTCTCCCAAAACCATATATTTTTTTGAAAATACAACAAATACAACTACTCCTAAAAGAGAGGCCAGAAGATATAGTACAACAGTCAGGCTACATCTACATCTGCAAGAACTCAGCGCCTCAGGAAGGGGGTAAGATACAAGCTGCAGCCTGGTGGGACCCAAGAGTGCCCCCCACCCCAGCTCACCAGTGGGAGGAGAGGAGTCAGAGCAGGGAGGGAGTGGAAGCACAGGACTGTTAAATAACCAGTCCTAGTAATCTGCACCGGGGGTGCAGACACACAGTGCGTGTTGTGCTGGATATTGGGGAAATGGAAAAGTAAAATCCCTGCAGCCAGCTCCCCTGGGACAAAAAAAAAAGCAATTGCTTTTTGAAATTCTTAAAGGGACAGGGGCCTCACAGTTGAATGGAATAGTCCCGGTACACTCAGCCCAGCAGGCTGAGAATCCTGAGGAACTTCAGGCACCTCAGCCCCCTGGATGGCAACGCAGCCCTGAAGCCCTTCACAGCAATAAACAGCATGCCATTCATTCCCCTGGCTGGCGCAGCCCTGCCACAGTGGCCAAGCAGCCTGAGAGCAGCTGAGCCTACAGCAGCCACCCAGAATTTCCTCCCAGTGCACAGCCACCCAGACCAGACACAGAGGCCACCACTGGTGCGCAGCTGCCTGGTGCAGGCAGAGGAAGCCAGGGCAAGGCACGGTGGAGGGGCATCATTCACGCAGGAGAGCACTCCTGGCATGCCTGCCACTCCTCACAAAGCTCTGGGCTGCCCCGACCACAGAGGCTCAGGGGATTAACCCAGACGCTGCTCCCAGTGTGCAGGTAACCGACACAGGCAGCGGAGAAGGGCAAGGCAACCAGCAAGCGGGAAGGGACTTTGTTCTCCCAGCTGATACACATGCCACCTGCCTGTGACTACCTCTTTTGCCATGAAAAGGCAGAAGAAATTGTTCCAGTCCAGAACTACCCAGAAAACCCCAGAGAGAGGGCCTGGGGAGATAAATATAACCAATCTTCCTGAAAAAGAATTCAAAACAAAGGTCATAACCATGCTGAAGGACATGCAGAGAAATATGCAAGAGCTAAGGGATCAAGTCAGGAGGGAGAATACAGAAATAAAACAATCTCTGGAAGGACTTAAGAGCAGGCTGGATGAGGTGCAAGAGACCGTTAATGGAATAGAAATCAAAGAACAGGAATACAGAGAAGCTGAGGCAGAGAGAGATAAAAAGATCTCCAAGAATGAAAGAATATTAAGAGAACTGTGTGACCAATCCAAAAGGAACAATATTCGCATTATAGGGGTGCCAGAAGAAGAAGAGGGAGAAAAAGGGATAGAAAGTGTCTTTGAAGAAATAAGTGCTGAAAACTTCCCAAAACTGGGGGAGGAAATAGTCTCTTAGACCATGGAAGCCCACAGATCTCCCAACAGAAGGGACCCACAGAGGACAACACCAAAACATATAATAATAAAAATGGCAAAGATCAAAGACAAGGTCAGAGTATTAGAGGCAGCCAGAGAGAGAAAAAAGGTCACCTACAAAAGAAAACCTATCAGGCTATCATTAGACTTCTCAACAGAAACCTTACAGGCCAGAAGAGAATGACATAATATATTAAATGCAATGAAACAGAAGGGCCTTGAACCAAGAATATTGTATCCAGCATGATTATCATTTAAATATGAAGGAGGGATTAAACAATTTCCAGATAAGCAAAAGTTGAGGGAATTTGCCTCCCACAAACCACCTCTACAGGATATCTTAAAGGGACTGCTCTACATGGAAGCACTCCTAAGGCTAAATAGATGTCACCAGAGAAAATAAAATCACACATAAGAAAGCAGAGCAACCAAATACTAACTAAAGGGAAAAAATAAAATCAGTTATTCACAAAAGCAGTCAAAGGCAACACAAAAGAGTACAGAATAAAACACCTAACATATAAAGAATGGAGGGGGAGAAATAAGAAGGGAGTGAAATAAAGAATCATCAGACTACATTTATAATAGCTTAATAAGTGAGTTAAGTTAGACAGTTAGATAGTAAAGAAGCTACCCTTGAACCTTTGGTAACCACAAACCTAAAGCCTGCAATGGCAATAAGTACATATCTTTCAATAACCACCCTAAATGTAAATGGACTGAATGCACCAATCAAAAGACACAGAGTAATAGAATGGATAAAAACAAAGACCCATCTATATGCTGCTTACAAGAGACTCACCTCAAACCCAAAGACATGCACAGACTAAAAGTCAAGGGATGGAAAAACATATTTCAGGCAAACAACAGTGAGAAGAAAGCAGGGGTTGCAGTACTAATATCAGACAAAATAGACTTCAAAACAAAGAAAGTAACAAGAGATAAAGAAGGACACTACATAATGATAAAGGGCTCAGTCCAACAAGAGGATATAACCATTCTAAATATATATGCACCCAATACAGGAGCACCAGCATATGTGAAACAAATACTAACAGAACTAAAGAGGGAAATAGACTGCAATGCATTCGTTCTAGACTTCAAGACACCACTCACTCCAAAGGACAGATCCACCTGACAGAAAATAAGTAAGGACACAGTGGCACTGAACAACACATTAGAACAGATGGACCTAATAGACATCTACAGAACTCTACACCCAAAAGCAGCAGGATACAAATTCTTCTCAAGTACACATGGAACATTCTCCAGAATAGACCATGTACTAGGCCACAAAAAGAGCCTCAATAAATTCATAAAGATTGAAATTCTACCAACCAACTTTTCAGACCACAAAGGTATAAAACTAGAAATAAATTGTACAAAGAAAACAAAAAGGCTCACAAACACATGGAGGCTTAACAACACGCTCCTAAATAATCAATGGATCAATGACCAAATTAAAATAGAGATCAATCAATATATGGAGACAAATGACAACAGCACAACGCCCCAACTTCTGTGGGATGCAGCGAAGGCAATTCTAAGAGGAAAGTATATAGCAATCCAGGTCTATTTAAAGAAGGAAGAACAATCCCAAGTGAATAGTCTAAAGTCAGAATTATTGAAACTGGAAAAAGAAGAACAAATGAGGCCCAAAGTCAGCAGAAGGAGGGACATAATAAAAATCAGAGAAGAAATAAATAAAATTGAGAAGAATAAAACAATAGAAAAAAATCAATGAAACCAAGAGCTGGTTCTTTGAGAAAATAAACAAAATAGATAAGCCCCTAGCCAGACTTATTAAGAGAAAAAGAGAATCTACACACATCAAAAGAATCAGAAATGAGAATAGAAAAATCACAATGACCCCACAGAAATACAAAGAATTATTAGAGAATACTATGAGAATCTGTATGCTAACAAGCTGGAAAACCTAGAAGAAATGGACAACTTTCTAGAAAAACACAACATTCCAAGACTGACCAAGGAAAAAACAGAAAATCTAAACAGACCAATTACCAGCAATGAAATTGAAGCGGTAATCAAAAAATTACCCAAGAACAAAACCCCTGGGCCAGATCGATTTACCACTGAACTTATCAGACATATAGAGAAGACATAATACCCACTCTCCTTAAAGTTTTCCAAAAAAAAGAAAGAGGAGGGAATACTCCCAAACTCATTCTATGAAGTCAGCATCACTCTAATACCAAAACCAGGCAAAGACCCCACCAAAAAAGAAAATTACAGACCAATATCCCTGATGAACATAGATGCAAAAATACTCAACAAAATATTAGCAAACCAAATTCAAAAAAATACATCAAGAGGATCATACACCTTGATCAAGTGGGATTCATCTCAGGGATTCAAGGATGCTACAACATTTGAAACTCCATCAACATCATCCACCACATCAACAAAAAGAAAGACAAAAACCACATGATCACCTCCATAGACACTGAAAAAGCATTCAACAAAATTCAACATCCATTCATGATAAAAACTCTCAACAAAATGGGTATAGAGGGCAAGTACCTCAATAGAATAAAGGCCATATATGATAAACCCACAGTCAACATCATACTTATCAGCAAGAAGCTGAAAGCTTTTCCTCTAAGATTGGGAACAAGACAGGAATGCCCACTCTCCCCACTGTTATTCAACATAGTACTGGAGGTCCTAGCCAAGGCAATCAGACAAAACAAAGAAATACAAGGCATCCAGATCGGTAAAGAAGAAGTCAAACTGTCACTATTTGCAGATGACATGATATTGCACATAAAAAACCCTAAAGATTCCTTTCCAAAACTACTAGAACTAATATCTGAATTCAGCAAAGTTGGAGGATACAAAATTAATACACAGAAATCTGTTGCATTCCTATACACTAACGATGAACTAGCAGAAAGAGAAATTAGGATAACAATTCCATTCACAAAGAATAAAATGCCTAGGAATAAACCTAACCAAGGACGTGAAAGACCTATACCCTGAAAACTACAAGACACTCTTCAGAGAAATTAAAGAGGACACTAACAAATGGAAACTCATCCTACGCTCTTGGCTAGGAAGAATTAATATCATCAAAATGGCCATCCTGCATAAAGCAATCTACAGATTCCATGCAATCCCTATCAAAATACCAACAGCATTCTTCAATGAACTGAAACAAATAGTTTTAAAATTCATATGGAACCACAAAAGACCCCAAATAGCCAAAGCAGTCCTGAGAAGGAAGAATAAAGCAGGCAGGATCTCACTTCCCAACTTCAAGCTCTACTACAAAGCCACAGTAATTAAGACAATTTGGTACTGGCACAAGAACAGACCCACAGACCAGTAGAACAGAACAGAGAGTCCAGATATTAACCCAAACATATATGGTCAATTAATATATGATAAAGGAGCCATGGACATACAATGGGGAAATGACAGCTTCTTCAACAGCTGGCGTTGGCAAAACTGGACAGCTACATGTAAGAGAATGAAACTGGATCATTGTCTAACCCCATACACAAAAGTAAATTCATAATGGATCAAAGACCTGAATGTAAGTCAAGAAACCATAAAACTCTTAGAAAAAAACATAGGCAAAAATCTCTTGGACATAAACATGAGCAACTTCTTCATGAACATATCTCCCAGGGCAAGGGAAACAAAAGCAGAAATGAACAAGTGGGACTATATCAAGCTGAAAAGATTCTGTACAGCAAAGGACACCACCAATAGAACAAAAAGGCATCCTACAGTATGGGAGAATATATTCATAAATGACAGATCCAATAAAGGGTTGACATCCAAAATATATAAAGAGCTCATACACCTCAACAAACAAAAAGCAAATAATCCAATTAAAAAATGGGCAAAGGAGCTGAACAGACAGTTCTCCAAAGAAGAAATTCAGATGGCCAACAGACACATGAAAAGATGCTCCACATCGGTAGTCATCACAGAAATGCAAATTAAAACCACAATGAGATATCACCTCACACCAGTAAGGATCACCACCATCCAAAAGATAAACAACAACAAATGTTGGCGAGGTTGTGGAGAAAGGGGAACCCTCCTACACTGCTGGTGGGAATGTAAATTAGTTCAACCATTGTGGAAAGCAGTATGGAGGTTCCTCAAACAACTAAAAATAGAAATACCATTTGGCCTGGGAATTCCACTCCTAGGGATTTACCCTAAGAATGCAGCAGCCCAGTTTGAAAAAGACATATCCACCCCTATATTTATCACAGCACTGTTTACAATAGACAAGGTATGGAAGCAACCTAAGTGTCCATCAGTAGATGAATGGATAAAGAAGATGTGGTACATATACACAATGGAATATTATTCAGCCATAAGAAGAAAACAAATCCTACCATTTGCAACAACATGGATGGAGCTAGAGGGTATTAAGCTCAGTGAAATAAGCCAGGCGGAGAAAGACAAGTATCAAATGATTTCACTCATCTGTGGAGTGTAAGAACAAAGAGAAAACTGAAGGAGCAAAACAGCAGCAGAATCAGAACCCAAGAATGGACTAACAGTTACTAAAAGGAAAGGGACTGGGGAGGACAGGAGGGAAGAGAGGGATGGAGGGTGGGAGGAAGAAAGGGGGCATTAAGATTAGCATGTATAATGTGGGGGGTGGTCTTGGGGAGGGCTGTACAACACAGAGAAGACAAGTAGTGATTCTACAGCATCTTACTATGCAGATGGGCAGTGACTGTAATTGAGTATGTGGGGGGAACTAGGTGATGAGGGGAGTGTATTAAACATAATGTTCCTCATGTAATTGTAGATTAATGATACCAAAAAAAAAAGTAATAGACACCATTTACTGTATTATAACTTTTCAAAAGTACCCTACAAGAGTATTACTATCTCAACTATACAAATGAAGAAACTAGGGCTAAGAAAATCTAAGTGACTCACCCAAAGGTGCATCATTGTTAAGTAGCAGAGCCTGATTTATACCAAGGTCTGTCTGGCTCCAAAGTTTATGGTTTCCCCACCATACCACACATGTTAAAGATTATGGGATGGGCATTTGCCTCCTTTTTCATCTTGTAAAGAAACTAGAAATAACAAGAAATTTCAAGCATGCTTGAATAGGTGGTTTATGGATATTTTTAAAAATGAACTTTCCTTCTCAAATGCTATAAATGAAATATTAGTAGCAGATTGGAAGGGGAAAAGCCAGTTTCCTTTTGCTGAGTATAGGGCTTGATGAGAAGTTCTGAAGGTTGTTTCGAAAACCAGACTGCTGGCAAGGTAACAGAAAAGGGAAACTCAGAGAGACAACTCACTTTCACACCACAACACACACACCAGGGGGCACAAGAGGGTGACAGTGGACCAGAGACCCCACTTCCAGCCCATCTGTACTGGTTCCAGCCTTTTCATCAGAGTTCTGAAAAGCAGGGGCCATGCGTGAGGTGTGATGCAGGAGCAAATACACTGATCATATAGGCAACAACCTCCTGAAACAAAAAGTTTGTGTCTATCTCAATCAAGCAAGGAAGAAAGTTTCAGACCAAAGTGTTCCCCAAACCTGACCCAAAGCCATCTTATGTCTGGCTGGAATACATGGCTATTGGGAGAAAAGTCTATTTTTTTTTTGGCCAGGTTCATCTCCTTCTTAATCTTGAGACTACAAAGATGGAAGTTTCGTACTGTTTTGTTTTAGTAAACATTATCATCTTTTTCCAAACAGAGCAGTTAACAAAGGCCCAGATCAAATCTATTACTGGACAATCAGAAGTAAGAGGTTAAGATTTTGTGTGTGTGTGTGTGTGTGTGTGAGAGAGAGAGAGAGAGAGAGAGAGAGAGAGAGAGGGAGAGAGAGAGAGAAGGGAGAGAGGGGGTAGAGAGAGAGGTAGGAGAACTGAAATTAAGAATAAGATGTGATGTATCTTTATAAGATGTGATGTATCTTTTTTTCTTTCAAACCCTCTTCCCGGGAAGAACAGCCTGCAGGGCTGAGGAAGGCCTCCTTCCTTTACTCTGGGGCTGCCTCTTACTGCACAACCACTGGACATGGGAGGAACAAGGCAACAATTCTCCTCCTGCACTTGGGAAGTTTGGGGCTTTTTGAAAGCTTGCACAATATTCTTTCCTCCTATTTGCAGTTCAAGGGAAATCCAGTTGATTTCTGGGGAGGATGACCTGAAACTTGACAAGCCATTAACAAGAAGAACTTCCAGTTGATGCTCAACCTATCAACCTGAAATGTACCTCCATCAGACCCCAGGTATGGCTCTCTACGAAGCTGATGTCTGTCTTGAAAACCTTTGTAGATATCAGAAATGGCCCCTCATTCCTTAAGCGGTAATCTTATTTCCTGTTGGAATGTTATGATTAAAGGGAGTTCAGAAAAATCTTTTAAAGGCCCAAAGGAAAAAAGGGTCCTCTCTTTCAAACAAAGTTTATGTCTCATTTGTTTATCAAATCTTAATTAGAACACAGTAGGCCTTAGATGAAGTCTATTAACATAATTCCATCACCATTTTCTAAGTGACCTAAATTCTGAGGTCTTCATTGCCTTAACCTAGTGATTCCCAAACTTCAGCATATATTGGAATTACTTGGAGGGTTTGTTGAAACCCTCATACCCAGGGTCTCTAATTCAACAGGTTTGGTGAAGGTTGAGAATTTCATTCTAACAGGTTCCTAGGTGATGCTCATGTTGCTGACTATGTGATAATGACCACATTTTGAGAACTGTCTAGACCACACAGCCAGCATAACTGAAACATCCAAAAGGGATAAACTTATTTATTCAAAAGTAATAGGGCCTTGCTTAGATGTACAAAACTGGAGAGACCATCACTCCCACCATTTCAGATAAGTCAATGGAACAAAGACAAGCCCAGAAATTAATCTATACATATATGTTCAACTGACTTTCAATGAAGGTGGAGAGGCAATTCAAGGGAGAAATTAGTCTTTCCAACAAATGGTGTGGGAACAACTGAATAGCCACATGCAAAAAAAAAAAAAAGCAGATATCCATACCTTGCACCTGTATAAAAATAAACTCAAAATAGATAATACACAAAAATGTAAAACTTAAAACTATAAAACATCTAGAGGAAAACAGGAGAAAATCTTTGTGACCTTGGGATTAGGTAAAGACTAATTAGATATGAAACCAAAAGCACAACTCATAAAAGACTGATAAGTCAAACTTTGTCAAAATAACTTGTTATTCAAAAAACATTGTTAAGAAAATGAAAAGCAAGTTCTCATATGGGAAAAAACATTTGCAAATTACATACCTGGTAAAGCACTTAAGTCAAGAATATATAAAGAATTCTCAAAAGTCATTAATAAAGAAACAACCCAATCTAAAAAAAATGGGCTGAAGACTTGAAAGACACCTCACCAAAAAAGACACATGAATAGAGGTAAAGCACATGAGAAAATGCTGAACAATAGTTTCAGGAAAACAAAAATTAAAACCACAATGAAACCACTACACACCTGTTCCAATGACTAACAATAACAACAACAATAACAAAATAAAACTTGAAAATATCAGTTGGTGGTAATGCAAAGTAATGGCAATTACCCTATATTGCTGGTGGGAAAATAAAAGTTTTGTCCTTTTGGAAAAAAGTTTGCAGTTTCTTATAAAATCAGACACACACTTACTATACACAATTCAGCAAACTTATTACTGAGTATTTACTCAAATGAAATGAAAAGTTGTATTCATACAAAAATCTATATGCAAATATCTATAGCTTTATTGGCAATCATCAAAAACTGGAAACAATATAAATGCCCTTCAACTGAGGAATGGATAAACAGGTTGGTATCCATCCATATGTTGGAATCTAGTCAGTAACAAGAAAGAACAAATTACTGATACAATTGTGGGTAAAACTGCAATATTTCCAGAATCTTTTACCTAGCCTTAGTGCATTTCCATGTCAATAGGTGTTTCCAAGGGGTGGAGAGAAGTAGTCCATATACAGATCAGTAGGTAATTACAAGAGGGAGAGAGGGCATACCTGGACCTGAGAGGTTCAGTGGGGTCCTTTCTGCAGCCAGGTTGTGAGTAACACAGGTGAGCAGAAGTGGATGACTGCCTGTAAGCAATAAATGGGTTTCTCCCACTTTATTTCTCCTTTTGACTAATTTCAGCTTCAAAGGTAATTTGTCCTTGGGCTGGGAACATATTTGCCCCCCAGAGTTACAGCTGGTGTAGTTGGCAGGTTCTCTGAACCTGAAATCTGTCTTCTTGGGTGCAGCCCTTGGGCGAGCTGCCCCTAGAGATGGGGTGAGGGGAGATACCCAGAAACGTCCCTGTGGATGGTGGGGAGGCCCCAGTAACTGATGCAGTGGGGGGGGGGTGATGACTCATCCTTGACTCTGGCAGCAGTGGAGAGCGCAGCTTCACTCAGGAGCCCCCTATCTGTGGGGCTTCCACTTGGGGAGCTTCTAGTGGGGAATTGGTCTAGGATAAAGCACCTCCTAGATGGGTGGGCCCTTCCCCAGAATTGGAGAAGTGTGAAGACACTGGAAGCTGTGGAATTAGCCCTGAGAAGCCCTGAGTGGTCATGTAGCAGCTGGGATTGTATTTCTCAAGATAATGGAAAGGGTTATCGAGGAGAGAGATTTTAGCAAGGGAGAGACACACTTCAGCATTGCTTGAAGGAGCTGGGCGATGATGACCTATGGGATGCCCTTAAGAAAGAGAGAGTTACTGAGAAGACAGGTCACACTCCTGGAAGATATATTAGCAGCAGCGAGGGAGGAGGCAGCAGGAGAATCCACGGTGCAGGAGGCCATTTGGGAAGGGGAGGAAAGAGCAGTGCCTTCAGCCCCAGAGATGGCAGAGGAGATGTCAGGGGAGGATGAGGGGCTGGGGCTGAGGGATGAACTGTTGTTGAGGCTACCGCCTGAGGCACCAGCTCCTCCCATATTAAAGGTCCGCCCAGTTGTAATTAAGAAAGTAAAAATGCAACAAACGCGGGCTCCTCAGGGGGAGGAGCCACCCCCTCCCCAGGTTGTGCTCCGCCCCTATACACAGGATGAGCTGGAGAACATGAGTGTCAAGTTTTGGCAGAAGCTGTCAGAACCTCTGCCTACATGGCTTTTGTGTCTCTGGGATATAGGGATGGAAAACATTGTTATGAAGGGTTCTGAAATCGGTAAACTGTCTTACCTGATGACTCACCCTTCTCTCTAGCAGCAGTTGCAAAGTGTCCATCAACCTCAGGGAATCAGGTGCTTCTGGATTGGCTGACAGCAGCCATCAGAGCAGTTTGGCCTAATCAAGGTGATTTAGAATGCTTACCCACTAGCTGGAAAATGTATGCAGAGCTCCAGCAGTTGTTACGGTAGCTGGGCATGAAAAATATCATCTATAATATGGACCCTCAGGGCCCTGAAGAAGAGTTGTTCACAAAAGGAATGAGAAATCTGGTGCTCCATACAGGTCCTCCACCTCACTTTGGGTCCCTAGTGACTATTCTCCCCCACCCACATAGGGTAACCCATAAGTGCAGCTACTCGAACTTTAGCAGATCTGAGGGAGGTTGAAACAATACAAGCATGGAAGGAAGTATGGGCCAGGACTGAAAGAGGTACAAAGGGCCCTGTAAAGGTCTGAAGGATACAGATGTGGGTTGATTGGATAAAGGTGGGGTAGTGAAAGACAAACTTGATAGGAAGCCCAATAGAATCTTGTTAGAAATGTGGCACCAACTAAAGCCAGAGCAACAGTTCTGGCCACTGAGGTCTAGGACATGGAAGCCAGAGGCAAACAAAGCCTCATGCCCAGACTGTGCCCCTGCAAGACTTCCTGGGTGACAGTACTCAGGCTCTGCCTGGGCCCTCACCCCCACAGGAGGACAATGGAGTGTTGAGGTCTGAGGGGAGGGGAGGCAAGGCCTCCACCTGGGAGACATGGTGGGGACCAGAGGCCACATGTAGAATTAGTAGTTCATTGGTTCCCTGTGAATGTACAATCTGTCCTGGTACAGGTGGAGGTGGTCACAGGAGCTAAATGTTCTGATTTATGGCAACCCTGAGTGTTTTCCTGGGACCCCTCCTGTGACAGATGGCTATGGGGGTAAGGCAATTAGAGCAAATAAAGCCCAAATCCTATTGGAGATGGGGCATTTACCCACAAAGGAGTATACTGTGTACATTTCTCCCATCCCTGAATATATTTTGGGAGTCAGTATCCTGCAGGACCTGGGGTTACAGAACACTGCAGGTGAGTTCAGACTGAGGATACGTGTGGTAAAGGCAGTTCAGAGGTGACATGTTAAGCACCCGCTTGTAGCTCTGCCTGAACCTCAGCAGGTGACAAATACTAAGCAGTATAAATTGCCTGAGGGACACAAGGAAGTTGGGGAAACTGTACAGGAGTTGGAGAAGGTGGGCATCATAAAGCCCACTCATAGTCCTTTTAATTCCCCAGTGTGGCCAGTGAAAAAGCTGGACAGCTCCTGGCATATGACCATGGACTACAGGGAATTGAATAGTCACACCCCCTTTGCATGCTGCTGTCCCCTCTATAGCAGCCATTGTGGACACTCTCAGTCATGAACTAGGGATGCATCATTGTGTTATGAACCTTGCTAATGCTCTCTTCTCTACTGACATAGCACAGGAAAGTCAGGAACAGTTTGCCTTCACATGGGAAGGCTGGCAGTGGACATTCACTGTCCTTCCACAGGGATACCTCCACAGTCTCATCATTTGTCACAGACTTGTAGCCCAGGACTTGGCCACATGGAAGAAACCGCAAATGGTGTGGCTGTATCACTACACTGGTGATATGCTCACATCTGATTCTCTTGCAGATTTAGAAGGGGGCAGTTCCTAGACTGCTGCAACATCTACAGGAGAAAGGATGGGCTGTGAACAGCACCAAGGTTCAGGGACCTGGTTTGTCAGTAAAGTTCTTGGGGTTGTCTGGTCAGGTAAAACTAAAGTTATCCCAGAAGCAGTCATAGACAAGGTCCAGTCTTTCCCTACCCCTACCACTGTGGCAGTATTATAAGAGTTTTGGGGTATTTTGGGCTACTGGAGAGTACTTATCCCATGCTTGGCACAAATTATAAAGCCTGTATACCAGTTGGCATGAAAGGGCATCAGGTGGGACTGGGATTAAACATGGCAGCTACTTTTACTGCTGCTAAGTGAGCAGTCAAGGCTGTAAAGGCCTTGAGTGTAATGGACTCATCAAGGCCCTGTGAGCTACATGTTCATGTAAATGAAGATGGTTACAGATGGGGCCTTTGGCAGTGACTTGAACAGAAGCCCCAATCTATTGGATTCTGCTCACAACTATGGAAAGGGGCAGAGATCCAGTACACCTTGACAGAGAAGCAACTGGCTGCTGTGTACATGCCTTGCTGGCTAGGGAGCCCATCACCAGAACTGCTCTGACCAAGGTAATAATAGCCACCTATCCCATCACAGGGTAGGTACGAAACTGGGCCCAAAGGCCACAGCGTAGTGTGGCACAGACACCTACACTGGCCAAATGGGGTGTATATTTACAGCAGTGTAGACCCTCTCTACTAGCCCCTTAAGCAGAGAACACCAATGCTTATTGGGGCCAGTGATGTATACCAGTGGAAAGCAGGAAGAACTTGCCTTTGAGCCATTGGTAGCTAAGAGTCCTTATCAGGAGGGAAAAGCCCCTACACCTGAAGATGCTTGGTATACAGATGGCTCCAGTTGTGGGCAGCTCCCGAAGTGGAGGACTGTGGCTTTCCATCCTAAGACTGAGACAATATGGATGGAAGATGGAGAGGGGAAGAGCAGTCAATGGGCTGAGTTGTGGGAAAGGCAGTATAGCTCATGATCACCCAGGACCCCTCCCCTGTAGTTGTCTGTACTGACAGCTGGGCTGTCTATCAGGAGTTGATCCTGTGGCTACCAACATGGTACCATACCAACTGGATGGTTGGTCACTGGCCCCTTTGGGGGCATGAGTTGTGGCAAGACCTATGAGCCTCTGGTCACACTAAGACAGTTACCATATATCATGTGATTGGCCATTGGCCTTTGGCATCCCCAGGGAATGATGAAGCAGACACACTGGCACAGGTGGGCTGGCTAGAAGGAAAGCCTGCCTCTGATGTGACCCAATGGTTACATCAGTGTTTGTTGCACATGGGGCAAAAGACAATGTGGGCTGTAGCCTGTAGGTGGGGCTTGTGATTGACCTTTGAAGAAGTCAGCAGAGCCTGGAAGGAGTACCTTGTGCACTAAGAGGGACTTATGCTGAATCCTGCAGCAACATGGGATGATAGTAAAGGGCCTGATACCTCTTGTCAGGTGGCAGAGAGACTATATTGGGCCTCTGCCCATATCAGAAGGATATCGGTATGCCATGACTTATGTGGACACAGCTACTGGACTGTTGGTCGCTTTTTCTGCACATCATGCAGATCAGCAAATGACCAAAAGGAGCCTACAGCATCTCTTTGAAGCCTATGGCTGGCTGCAGGTGACTGAGAGCAATCAAGGCACCCACTTTACTGGACACGCATTACAAGAATGGGTGCAGCAATTAGGAATAAAGTGGAAGTTTCATGTACTATATAACCGTACAGGAGCAGGCATGATAGAGAGATACAATGGTTTGCTGAAGTCTGGCCTGAAGTTGGACACTAAAAGTCTACAAGGCTAGTCAGTTTGCTTATGGACAGTGCTACGGCATTTGAATAAGAAGCCCTGAGAAGGAGCACTGAGACCTGTGGACAGGCTAACACACATTGCTGCCTTTCCTATACAACTGGATGTGCAAACCAAAGAGGAGTTATTGAAGCCAGAATATGGCCAGCAGAGCAACATCCCGCTGCCAGCCCCAACTGAATTACACACTGGTGACTCTGATGAGTGGACTTGGCCCTGGACATTTTGACACATGGACCAGTGATGGCTGGTACTTCTGGTACCTTGGGGAAAAGGCCTGGAAGCTGGCCTCCTGTGTGTTCCTGGAGTAACAGCAGAATGGACCCCAAAGATCACAGTAATGTACCCAAAATGTCCAGCAGGTAAGAGCATCTTACAGGGAAGTTTTGTTTTATCTTGATGGCCAGTGCATGTACCTTCCATAGCTCTACATACTAACCCACCTGTAACTCCCACAGGGAGGAGGGTGAAGGTCTGGTATACAAGACCAGGACAAGATCCCATTCCTGCCACTGTCCTATCCAAGGACCACTCTCTTGCATGCATCCTACCTGATGGACAACATTTTCCTATGCTGGTGTCATTAAAACATGTATCTTATCTCCCTTAAGGTTATTTGCTTCTATAGTCCCTATGGCCTGGACCTGCCCCATGGCTGCAGCTGCCACATGGTAATTGCTCTGAGCTCCCTACCCATTCAGCTACTGGTGTCTGTGGAATGGGTGAGCTATGGACTTAATCTGCATAGGACTTTGAATGTAGCTGAATTCTATAGCTTAAGGATTATCATGATTTTATTGCTGTTGTTATTGTATGTTATTAGTCTGATTACAGTCCTCCAGTTTTCTTGCACAGGGGTCACTGTGGAAGATGGGGAGTGAGTAGATTGTGAGGTGAGATTTCTGGAGGGGTGGGCTGTAGGTTTTTTGCAGTATTTCCAAAATCTCTTGCCTGGCCTTAGTGTATCTCCCTATCAATAGATGTTTCCAAGGAGTGGAGAGAAGTAGTTCATCTCTGTATCAATAGATTACAGGGGGGAGGGAGGGCATATCTGGGCCAGAGAGGTGGCTGGGGTCCCTTTTTGCAGCCAGGTCACAAGTGACACGGGTGAGCAGAAGTGGATGACTGATTGTAGGCAATGAACAGATTTCTCCCATTTTATTTCTCCCTTTGACTGATTTTGGCTTCAAAGGTAATTTTCCCCAGGTGGGAAACACATTTCCCTGCTGGAGTTACAGCAATCAACATGGAAGAGCTCAAATGCATCTTGCTCATGAAAGCCAAATTTTCCAAGGATTACATGCTCCTGAGTCCATCCAAATGACATTCTTGAAAAAGCAAAACTACTGGCCCTGTAAAGGGATCAGTGGTTGCCAGGAGCTGGGGGTAGGCAAAGGATCTGAGTGTAAAAGGGAAAAATAATGGGAGAATTTGGGGACGTGAAGGAACTATTCTGTATTTTGGTCATGGTAGTAGCTACACAGCTGTATATATTTGTCAAAACTGGCAGAAATGTATACTAAATGAGTCAGTTTCACTTTATATAAATATTACTTTTGTCCCTTTTAAAAAATATATTAAGGTAAATAGAATCTACTATATCCTCAGCCCTGTGTCAACAGTTGCTGAAGATACAAAGGACGGCCCTAAGGACAGTTTAGGAGCAACATCTGCCTGAAGCACTTGAAACAACCTACAACTGAGAATGGAGGGAACACTGGGGTACCTGGTGTAAACATCTACCCTCAATCCAAAGGCTTTGAGATTTTCCAGCCTCTCTCATGCTCTCACCTCCCTAACCTGATCGGTCTCCTGACTGTCTCTCCCTAAGTCCTGTTCATTCCTTCCTCCATCAGCCCTCCTGCCCAGCACACGGCTCTTTCTCCCCTCTCCTAATCTAAATCATTGCCATCCTTTAAGATCTAAATCTTCCATGAAACCTTTCTTTACCAGAGAAGTTCACAGGGATAGTATTTTGAACTGTCATAGTATTTGTAGTGTTTACTATTCAATTTGGTATCCATTCATTAAACATTCAATTACTTTCTGGGTGCTTGCTGTAGTATTCATGTTTCCTCAGCTTACTGTTAGTTACTGTAGGAAAAGATGCCCTGAAGATTTCTTTTGTGTCCTTCCCCCCAACCTCACCACCAACACCCCCACTGCCTACTTCTAATCATCATTAATTGAATAAAATAGCACCAAAGTGCCAACAACATAGGTAAGAGAAGAAATGGGATATTGAACACATTGCAGTTTGTCCACTTACAGCTCAAAATCTTTATGAATTTTTTTCCTTACATACAAGGTGATTAAAATGCCCTAAAATAAAGGCCATTTCCGGTTCTAACCAATGTAAGAAGCCCTAAAGGAACTGCAATAGTGCAGTAAACACACACATTTCTTGACATATAATTGTTTCCATGCATTAGATTCTTTTCATGATAGCACAATGAAATGAGGGCTGGGTTGGGTTATTCCCCTCCCTCTTTTTTTAAAAAACAATCATCAAACAAATTCTATACTTTGGTCTTTCAGAAGTCTTTGGTCAAGCAACTTGAGTTAATATGCATCTTTTATAGATGTTTTCTATCTTCATGCATGCTATGTTTAAACTAGATATGTCCACTTATAGCTTATAGATGTTTTCTATCTTTATAGATGTTTTCTGTCTTCATGCATGCTATGTTTAAACTAGATAGGCCAAGTTAATTAGTCTTTTAATCCCACAGAACTGCTAAGCAAGAAGAACATCCTGCTGGGTTTACTGCCACCACATTCCGAGGCTCCTATTACATTTCATTATTTGTCCTTTGGTTATTTTACAGTTAAGGTATAAATGGAAAATACAATATTGATATGGAATTATTTGATCTCTGGGAAATTCTTTTCTTTAGAAATTTTCTAACCAGTATTCAAACGCTTTTGACTTTGTTGAAGCTTTAAATAAGGGGACCATCAACTCTCGTTTGGTGGGGATATACAGACCCCCTCCAATAGTATCAGGAACACATATGTGGGAATGAGTTTGAGAACTGTTTTCTTGCCTGCCCGGAATCACTTGGGCTCCATAAAGGCGCTGCACACCCTGAAAGCCCCCCTTCAAAGTGAGGGGGGGGGCACTGAAAAGGCTTGGAAAGTTGGAGATTATTGTTCAAGCCGACAGTTTTGTCAAAGAACATCCTTTCTAGTTACAGTCTAAAGGTGTGAGTTTAGGTATTATCCCCAGGCAGACAAAATAAAATAGACATGCAAATGCTACTATAGCAGTGACTAAACAAAACTACTAGTCGGTTCTCAACTTTAACCTGTATCAGAATCCCCTGGAAATTTGTTAAAGTACAGGATGCTGGGTCTCCCTGAGTTCCTAGTCAGTAGGCCTGTGAATGTGCTGCTAATGTTGCTGGGCCAACAACTGAGTGCACTTTAATACTCCGTACTTCCTTGGGCTATTGATGTTCCCCAGGACCACCAGAATTATCTAGGAGAACAACTACTGGGTCAGCTGGGGAAGTATCTCCTGAGAGCAGGTGACCAAGACCAGGGAAGGAGACTGGTAGTCAAGGGAACACAGAGCGAATGGCTGTGTGATGGACATGTAGGTACAAAAGGGAGAGGGGCTCCCCTTACCAAGTGGACACTCAAATCCCCATCATCTCCAGAGCACTGCTATGCCAAGAATTGAGCCCAGCAGTTGCAGCGGCTGACAGAGGGACTGTTGGGACAGCATTTTACGCCACGGCTGAGGGCTGGCCACCCTTTCCTCCCCTCAGCAGTTCACCTTTCCTGTGGTCATTTGGAGTTTGCATGACACTGGGAGCTGAGAAGTCCTGGTCTATGATGAGCTGGTCTGTGTGTTCTCCCAGGGACAGACCCTGGTGCCTTTCTCCCTGTGAAACAACGGGAGGCTTAACAGGCACAGAGGCTTTGGCCTCCATTCAGAGATTCCCATTTTAACCTGGAATTAAAGTGGAGAACCACTGGTGAGCCAGATCTTGGTCCCCCATAAAAGCCTGTGAACTTACTTCCCCTCCTTTCATCTGGTGATGAGAACATTTTCAGTCAGGAGAGTTGTTTTATTTCAGAACCCAGGAAAGCTACAGGAAATGGCATTTAAATATGTCTCTCTTGTTTTTCTTAATAGGCAAAGGCAGTACATAGATTGGGGAGAAGGGGTGGTACAGCTTCTATACCTTAGGAAAATAGCTTTTGTGAACCCATTAATCTCTGTGGAAACTCAACCGCCTCTGTGCTTCGCCCCCATCAACAGGTAAATTAGTTTCAGCAGTACACAAACATAATTAGAACTAATACTGCACGGCACTAGCTCTCAACCCTGACTGCACATTAGACTCACCTGGAGAATACTGACACGTGCCAGAGCCTAGGACCACCCCAGACAACAGGAACACAGTCTCTGGGGGTGGAGCCTAGGCACTGGCATTTCTTTAAAGCTCACCAGGGGATTCTAATGTGCAGCCAGTATTGGGAGGCACTGATGGAAAGGGTGCCGTGGTGATGCAATTAAGAATCAGCGGAGGCTTCTGGAGGGACAACACTGATTAAGCCAGTGATCTGTGACTCCATAGATACCAAGTACCAAGCAACACTGAACGAATATTTGGGTTCTATATTTTTGGGGGCATAACTCAGAGTTGGGTATTCCAGGACAGGTTATTCCAAGGATAAGAGAGAAGAAGGAAAGACAGTTGATATTCAGGGAAAGGAGGAAAAAAAGGGACAGAGAGGAGATCCTATCCTAACTGAGAACAGTATGAAAAGTGCCCTTGACTAGAAATCTGATCATGGAGAATAAAGTCTTTATTCTGACACTAATCAGATATGTGACCCCTGAGTAAACCTTTTAGCTTATCTTGGTCTCAGTTTCCCCAAAACAACATAGATGGATGTGTGTTTTCAAGTCTTTTGTGGTTGAGATCTCCAGGTGTAGTCCATCAAAATCACCTGATGTTAAATGAACATAAGCCTGGACCCCATGGCAGTGGGGAAGGGGAAGGGGTATCAGAGCTGAGTACCTTCCCAATCTAAAGCAAATGC
The DNA here is from genome assembly GCF_040802235.1 of Manis javanica. Lineage (NCBI taxonomy): Eukaryota > Metazoa > Chordata > Mammalia > Pholidota > Manidae > Manis > Manis javanica. The sequence goes on from NC_133156.1 coordinate 205,567,250, forward strand.
TAAAGTTTGAGAACTGGTTGAGGGTTATTTCAGAGCTATCAATTATTTGAGAATTTCATTATATCAACCACCAATCAGTAATGTCAAAAGCAGGTAGCTGGCCTGTGCATGAAAATAGCTTTTGGGGTGAACCCAGCCTACTGTGTGAAGCAAATTCTCATACTGTTACCTATAGTCTTATTTGGCTACTGTGGCTTGTGTTTCATTAGTTTATAAGCTCCTTGAAAGAGAACCTTGGTGTTCATGTGGCATGGCTTAAACAAAGCACTCTCGGTGTTCTTACTTTTTCTATAAAAGTTGTGTTCCTGGAAAACTGCATGTCAATGTAATTCCCATCTATCAAACACAATTTTAAATGTACATTAAATGCTGTGTAAGGGAGCCCTGTGCTGAGTGCTTTTGAAGAGTGACTAAATTTTTTGGTAATGCTAATAATTACATCTTAATTCAACCATTTGGTAAATCTAATTTTAACACAGCAATTTCAATGTAAAGTAGAGGTTGTTTTATGTTCCCTTAATTTGAACCCTTAACAAGCAGTTCTTGGGTATGTTATAATAAATTCTGCTATACCTCATGCTCTTTTAGAATACTTTCAGCAAAAGGAGGGGTGTTTTATTGGCTTAAACTTCAGTGTGCTTCTGTGTGTTGAGCCACTTACATACACAGAACAGAACAGCAGTAACTGTTACAAGCCCAGGAGCCACAGGAAGTAATGAAATGAGCATAATCACTATGCACTGAGGGCTGAGGTTCTTTGCTCACTGTCACCTAGCTGTGTGCTCTTGGGTGAGTCCCTTTCTTCTTCTGGGCTTCAGTTTATTTCACTGCATGATGGAAGTATTGAACTACATGACTTCTAAAGTGTTTTTCAGCTCTTGCATTCTAGGATTTCAGGATCCTTTGGAGAGAATGGATCATCTGGGGTTGTGAAATTTTACAGTCCTAAAACTGCTCTATTAGTGCTTTGATCCAGCTTGCAAAAAGTCTCAGGATGAGGTGTGGGAGAAAAAAGCTTACTGTGTTTGGCTGTGTAAGTTGTGCAATACACAAAGGCATTCAGCCTTTGCTACATTTGCCCCCAGCACAGGGCTGCATCAGGTCAGTTGGGGCCCCACTGTGTTAGGTGCTGCATGGTCTAGCCAGGCCCCGGTGATAGCAGGACCTTTAAACCTACAGAAGACAGAGCACAAATCTGTGGTTAACATCAAAATGTGGTCCCATGACAAAAGGGCTACCTTTCTGTGCCAGAGGAGGCTTGGCTTAGGTTGTGGAGATCATGTACAATAAATATCATTTAGTTTCAGTGAGGAAGTCAGGGTTAAGGGAAAATTATGGAAGCCCCAAGACTTCCAAGGCAGAGGGACATATACGAGCAGATGACGGTGACTGGAAACCCTACTTACTGAAGTCTGTATAAAGCTGTTCCTAGACCTGGTTCCTCCCTAGAACCCTAGGTTAAAGTTATATAGAGCAGTGGTTCTCAGACCTGGCTGCTCTTTAGAGTCCCCTGGGAAGCTGGGACAACCACAGAGCCCTGAACCACTCTCCAATCCCACTGTCATTTCAGCAAGTCCCCAGGAAATCTGGCGCAGCCAGGGCATGCCTCAATAGCATTACAGTGTTTGAAGAATTCCGGTTTACAGCAAGCACCCAGGCACTGGATGAGGATTAAACTGTGGAAAGGACTGGAATATAATTCACAATCATGACCAGGGACAGATGCCACCAAGGGAAAAGCAAGGACACTGTTTGGGGCTTTCTGTCACAGCCAAATAAACATGGTCCCAGGCAGAAAATCTGGGGCCAGACCACAGGTAAGATATGCTAAAGAAATGAACCGGGTAGTTTGAGGACATAAGCGGAGCCAAGTTCTCAAAGGAGTTCAAGGAACACCAATCCTCCCCTCCTCCTCCAGCTGCTCCTCCTCAGCCCCGAACACTTCTCGCCCTTAGCCAACAGGAGTGTGACCCACAGAGAGTGGTCAGAAACTGTTGAGCTGCATCCCACCCTCAGTATCCACCTCTCTCTGCCCTGTATGTGCTGGTGGAGATCTTTTTTTATTCCATTTCTTATTAGACACTTGGCCCAGGGCATCATCAAACCAGGCATCTGGTAGTCCCTGGAGAAACTGGGGCAGAGTAGAATAAACCTCAGTGATGACCTTAAAAGCTATTTATTTTCTCCTCACCCAGCCAGAGTTACCCAAGCAAATGCACTATGACATCTGTCTTGCCAATAGGTTTCAGCCCTGGGCAAGTTCACTACGGATTCAATGTGACCAAAGAAAATGACAGTTAAAAATTCTTGGGGTGAAAGGGTTATACCCAACTTTATTTCCATGGTGGCAGGTCAAGCACTAAAGTCCCGTTCACTCAGAGCGAGTCTGCATGCAGCAAGCTGGTCTCTGCCTCTGGGCCCCCATGCCCACATAGACATCCTCTGAGCTTTTCGGCCTGCACAGTCATCCTGCACAGCTGTCCTCCGAGCTTTTGTCCTCGATGCTGCCACCACTCCAGCCTCTGCTCTGCTCTCCTGCAGCCTTGCAGCCCTGCCACTACGTCACCCAGACCACTGGGTAGAGCTCCTTACATAGAGTCAATAGCATGTATTGCACACAGGTGTGCAGTGAGCTAGCCAACCAGGGCCAGGTGAGAATCCTGGCCACAGGAACTCTCATTTTATCCACACTCCACCCCTCCAGGATTCTCTCCTCTCAATCTATGTGCCCTTAGTCCTCTGCAATGGTCCCTGTGCGAGGAAGCTGGAACATTGTTCTCCAGCCTCTCCAGCAAAAAGTCTTGCAGACACACAGGCCGATCTTGTTGCTCTGTCTCTGACCTCTGCCTCTTTGGTCTCATGGCTTGAACTGTGCTCTGGTTTCAGTTGTTGCCATAGCTCCAGTAATATCCTATTTGACTTCCCTCTAATTTTCTTCCATCTGCTCCAGCCTGTATTAAATCAACCCACATCTGGGTCCTCATAACCCTCATGGAGCCCTTTACATTCTTCTTGTGAGTAGCAGACCTTATTTCTTTCCATGTTCTCATTGCTTCAGCCTGAGTATAGGGGTGGAGCATAGAATGCTCCATGACCTGGGAAGGGGGCTGCACCTCTCCTTGGGGAACCCTCAGCTGCTGGGTCTTTATTTTCTTTAAAACATGCTCTCAGTAGAGGAGGGGTCAGTGCCCCCGGCACCACCCCTTCATCCTTCCCCAGCTCCCCCATTCCCAGGGCTGATGGCACCTTTCTCTCCCCTCCCCTGAGTGCCTCCCCTGCTATAGTGCCTCTTAGCAATGCTAGCTCAGTTTTCAGCAGCTCTCTCACCTTCACCTCAATGCTTCACAGCTGGTGTTGTCATGCCACCTCTGCCTGTGCTTCCCTCAGGAATTCATCCTTTTCCTCCTTCAGGGCCCCTGGCAGCGCTGCTGTCTCGTTCCGTGCTGCTGAACGTTCCGCCTCCTCAACGGCACCTTGCTGCCGGCGTTCTCGTGCTGCCTCCTCTCACATCAATGCCATTTCCTTCTTCAGTGACTCAACAGCAGTTCGCAGCTCACGGTCTCGTGCCGCCATTTCTTGGGTCTTTTTCAGGAGTGTGTCTTTCTCTTCTGTAGACTTTTTTAATACTTTGAGAAGCAACCAACCCACAGACCCCACTGCCTCACGGGCACTCTGTCTCTCAAAAGACGTACTTACTATACCAAGGGCTTCCTCTACTGCGTCAGGTGTCACCTCCACTTGCCTCCAGTCCTGGGGTGGAGCCCAGCTCCCTAGGAGGCAAGTCACCTCAGACCACATACCCATTGGGGGACAATCCACTGTCTCCCCACTTCTACCATTAATAAGAAAAAGATGACCAGTCAATAAGAAAAATAAGCAAAGAATATCCCCATCCATAAGGACAGCCTGTCTTTTTCCTTGGTCAACAATGAATCCTGCCGACTACGCCAATTGTCTTACCAATGGGTTTCAGCCCTGGGCAAGTTCACTATGGATTCAATGTGACCAAAGAAAATGACAGTAAAACATTCTTGGGGTGAAAGGGTTATACCAAACTTTATTTCCATGGTGGCAGGTCAAGCACTAAAATCCCGTTCACTCAGAGTGAGTTTGCATGCAGCAAGCCAGCCTCTGCCTCTGGGACCCTCTGCCCGCACACCCATCCTCTGGGCATCTCTGTCCACACAGCCATCCTCTGGGCCTCTCTGCCTGCACAGTCATTCCGCACAGCCATCCTCTGGGCCTCTGTCCTTGATACTGCCACCACTCCAGCCTCTGCTCTGCTCTCCTGCAGCCTTGTAACCATGCCACCATGTCACCCAGAACACTGGGCAGAGCTCCTTACATAGAGTCAATAGCAATGTATTACCCATACATGTGCAGTGAGCTAAACAACTAGAGCCAGGTGAGAATCTTGGCCACATTTTATCTACAACATCTTTACCAGCTACCCTTAAAATTAGACAGTGAGAAGAAAAAAACGGCTTGTAATGAGTGTAACTGAAATTCTGCCAGAAAATTGCAAGATAAAGCTTTTCATAAGAAAACATGATAATCAAATGCACTCACCTAAAAACCAGAGGTTGGCCGATGTCCATTACACAGTAATAAACTATCTGATCTATAAAGCACTGTTCTGTTTTTATGCCTATTAAAACTAAGCATTAGTTTTTGGTAAATATATTGACTTTATTAAAGGCAAAAAAAATGAGCTGAAGACAGCTTTCGCTTTTGATCAAAAATTCATTTTGCAGAAAATTACCTTTGTTATGTACCTGGGATATCAATTAGGGATATATTTTCTAAGGATTTATTTTGGGCAAGTGTTTTGCTTTAAAAGTTTAACTCAGGATGAAATCTGAAACCTGAGTAGATCTATAATCATTTTTAAAAATAAAAAATTAATTCATTTACAATTTAAATCCCAATAGGTTTTTTATGGAATTTGAGAAGTTGATCCTAAAATTCAGATAAGAAAAATGGCCAAAAATGCACATGAGTAAGCATGCACACACAACACACACATTAATAAAAAATGGAAACATGCTCTATCAGACATCAAAATTTGTTTTGCAGCAATTAAAACAATGTATACTCACTCAGGGATGGACAGACAAACCAAAGGAGGAGAACAGAGATCTGAAACAAGAGGATCAACTGACTGCAACATGATCCTAGGTCCACAGGTTGTCAAATTGGAATATATAAAATAAAATTAATCCTAAGTGTAAAAAGCGAAACTCAAAAATGATTTAAAAAATAGGAAAATATTTCTGCTGTTTAGATAGGGAAAGATTTATTAAAGAATGCAAAAAGCACAAATCAAATATAATCACATATTAAAATGTGAAACTGCACATAGACCATAAATTATAGCAACAAACTACAGACACTGTGAGAAGATATTTGCAACACATAATAGACTCAGATATAGTAGTTCAGTATATATCAAAAACTTCTACTATTAATAAGAAAAAGATGACCAGTCAATAAGAAAAATAAGCAAAGAACATGACCAGTTTCTTCTCAGGGGACATACAGTTGACTAATAGTTCTAACAGGATCCACAACCTTACAGGTCATCAGGGGAATACAGATGAGAACAGTAATGAGATGCTACATTATTCTTACTAGTTGGCAAAATATTAAAATCTGGCCTTACTAGTGTTGGTGAGGATGTAAAGAAACAACCTTTTATATACTTCCAGTTGGGGGGTGTGAACGAATAAAACTGTTGAAGAACAATCTGACAATAATTAACCAAGGCAATGGGATACATATTGTACAACCTAGTTGTTGTATACTATACACGTTATACGCTATACTGTAATATACCCAGAGACATACAAAAAGATGTTCATTGGAACACTGTTTATGGCAGTAAAAGGCTGAAAACCAATGTCCACCACCAAGTGAATGGATAAAACCTGTGACACTGTCATATAAAGGATATCATCTAGGGGCTAAAATGAATGAACCAGATGTATTGTATCAACACAGACAAATCATTAAATACAATGTTCCCTTAAAAAAGCAAGTTACAAAAGATTATGAATAGTATCATACCATTCATTATGGACACACATGCGTATATAAAACATACACACACATGAATGGGCTAAACACCAACTTCACCTGAACAGTTACCCCTGTGGAGAGAGGAAAAGCTGCAGTCTCTCACAAGGGGACTTCAACTGTATCCACTGGTTTATTTTTTCAACAAAGCTAATGAAACAGACCCCAAACAAATATTAATTTTTACATTTCCAAAGTAGGGGCAACTAGACTGCCACTAAGTTATCCTTGTTTTTTCACCTATGTCTGGCATATTTCCAACATTTTTAAAGACTCTGTGTGTCCACGTGCCAAAGAGCGTTTGTTTTGAAGGCACCACATTAGCATACAGCAAAGACTTTACTACTGTCCACTGAATCCGGAGATGTGCCACATGAATACACATAAGTGATTGTACAATCTCACACACAACCTTAAGACAGGTGCAACTTAAAGGCTTATTGTTCCCACAGCTGTAGTTCTTAGCCAGTCCAACATCCAGACAGCTTAGATGTGAGCAGCGCCTGAATGCAGTCTAGGATGGAGAACGGAGAGGGAGTTCCATTACTGCTCAGAGAGGTCACTGCTCAGAGAGGTCACTGCTGACTTTACACATGTATTGTTCTGACTTCCTTCTGCTTTTAAAGCATTTTTACACCTCCCAACTTTGTAGGGTAAAATAGGCTAGAAAAAGACTATCAATCTCATTGTAAGAAATCTGAGCTGTATAGTCCCACTCCAAAGAAATAATACTAAGGAAATCTTTTAGTCATATACAAATGCTGCCTATAGTAATTACTAGCACTGCAATAAACTTGGGAACCAGAATGTCTACTAAAGGGAAAATAATTAAGCAAATATCAAACTTACAGAATTCAAATGATCATTATAAAGACTATGTAACAAAATGAACAAGTGTTTGCTAAAAAGAAAAATGAGAAGAGCACACTGTGACTATCACTAAAATGATGTCTCCAAAAAGCTGAAGATCAGAAGATAATGTAAAAACCAATATAGCCATGTCAGCGTATATGACCTTCACCTTTTAACATTTTGATGCATTTTTTCCCTTTTTTTTAAATAGCTTTATTGAGATATAATTCACATACCACACAACTGACCCATTTAAAATGTACCATCAATGACTTTTAGTGTATTTAGAGTTGTGCAACCATCTCCACAGTCAATTCTGGGACATTGTAATCACCTCAAAAAGAAACTGCTGCACCTTTTTGCAGGCATCTCCCATTGCTGCCCCTCCAGCCCCTGGAAATCATTCATCTGCTTTCTGTCTCTATACACTTGCCTGTTCCAGACACACCATATAAACAGGATCATGCAATATGTTGCCTCTTGTGTCTGGCTTCTTTCACTTAGCATAACATTTTTAAAGTTCATCTATATTGTAGCATTTATCAGTCCTTCATTTATTTTTATTGCCAAATAATATTCCACTGAATGGGTATACCACACCTTATTTCTGTGGCACTGTTTTTACAATAACAATAAATACAATATGTGCTGGAAAGAGATTTGCAGAGTTTTCAATCCCCTATTTTGACCATGAATTTTGGTGGCTGAAAGGTGATCTCAGGAGAGCTAAATATCTCATAAAGTCTAGGTCTACTGGGTCATAATTGGGATTTGGTTGGTAGGCAGGACAGGCCAGACAAAAGAGGCTGGGATCCAGGGACCAGAAGTTTCTAGGGAGCAGAACTGACAATTGGTGCAGGCTGGTAGAAAGAAGGGGAAGCAAAGAGGGCTTCCCGAGCAAGGGGAGGAGGCTGGACAGGCAGCAGCTGGGAAGGAGTGCAGGGCAGAAGAGGCAGAGCCCCTACCAGCGGCCAGCGGCTGGGGGATCCGGCCACAGAAGGAGAGACCCAAACAGAGGCTGGGGCTCCAGAGCAGGCCTAGATGCACGGAAAGCCCTGGCACACTGAGCAGAAGACTAGGGTGTGGGCCTGAAGAGGCAGAGCAGCTCCTAAGCGCAGAAGGCCTGGTCAAGGCAGAAATAGGCTACTCAGCCTGGGTTTGAGGGGTTTGAGGCCAGAGAAGGACAAGGGGTGGCAGGGCCGAGAGGATGCTGTCCCCTGAGTCCTGTAGACTGAGCCTTAAGAAGGGGTTACGGTTACAGAAGCCCTGCAACTCAAAGGGCTAGGAGGTAGGAACCAAATCAGTCACCATCACAATAAGCGGCACCACTGCTGGCCGTTTGCTGTGCGCCAAGTATGGTGATAGATGGTTTGACATGTATTATCTCATTAATCCTCACAACCACTTACAAGGAAGGTGCCAGTATTACCCTAGTCTCACAGGTGAGAAAATTAAGACTTAAAGACGTTATACAATGATACAATGGAAAGCAACAAAGCAGGCTCTGAACCCAAGTCTTACCCCAAAGCCCATGCGCGCTTCTGAGGCTGGCCGTGAGTTCGCCGCACCCACATCAGACAGCAGCAGCTCCTGGAGCTGCCCGCCCTGCCAGCCAAGACGGGGCCACGTTATATCTGATGGTGTACAGGAGTTGAGACCCCGCAGAGGGTGGTGATGGCTAAGGTTTGCACAGGGGCAGCACCCTGAGCTGATCAGGAATGTGGTCACACCCACCTTTATCTGGACTTTCTTTCCAGGGAAGCCCTAAGAGGCAGGTAGGGGAGGAGTAAGCCAACCGATTGCATTGGTACGTGTGTCACAGCTTGGTTCCCTGACCTTGAATTCATCTCCTCAGCACTTCAATGAGAACCTCTTACAACTGGCTGTTTCCCAGGGCAGCAACTGGATCTCAAAGCGCCTAAGGGGCAGTGAACCACCAGGGTGACTTTCTCACCACTGCTGACCTTCTTGAAACAAAGGTTTGAGGGCTGATGTCTTTGGGACTAGACATCTCTGCTCTCCAGGCCCTTGTCCTCCCTTGCCTCAAAAATGGACAGATGTTTCAGCCATACCTACTTTCCCTGCAAAACATGGGAAGAGCTGAGCCAGCATGTCCCAAGGTTCTGACTTGGGTCATTTATAACCCAGTTCATTTCCATAAAATTTAAGTGGAAAATAGATTCAGGTGAAGTGAACCAGAAAACAAATGGGAGGGCAAGCAGGCCAAGTGGCCTTACTGCACAGTCAGTCACTGACTGACCAAGAGGGACTCACAGCCACGGATGATCTTACCAGGGATCCCACGGCCTGGTGCCCAGGGGTGGGCGGGGATTTAAGAGAGGTGGGACTCCTCTTGGCTCCTCTGCACAGCGGCTCTGCAAACTCTGGTCACGTTGGTTGGTATTCAACCCACAGCCTACACCCTGGGAAGGCCCCCATCAGGTTCATACTCAACCCTGGCTTTGCAGATGAGAAAAGTGGTAGCTCTCATCATTAACAAACACAAAACAACTTGTACATGCAGGGCACTGAATCCAGTCCATTTTCTGGCTCATCATCACTGCCATCCAGTGCTGGCCTCACATGCAGTACAAGTGGCAGCTGAAGGCTCAGGAAAGTGGGTGGTTGGAGAGCAGTCACAAATGGAAGGACCATCCATGGAGAATGAAAGGCCACCAGGAGGCACAGCTGGGAGCGTGAGTCCAGGGACTCCACTTCACTGAGGGCCATCTCTGTACCCACAGCAAAATGATCCTGCAGTGGGCGGAATCCACACACCCAAGGATTTATGAGTGAGGTCAGTTGAGTGCTTTTATTTTTTACTGAGGATTAATTACTATAAAGTGGACTGTATAGATCTTAAGTGTACAAGTCACTGAGTTTTGACAAATGCATACACTGTGTAGCCACCATTCCAACCCGAGCTATCTTTTATATAGTGGCTCAAAGGCTTCCATGCCAAGCCTACGAGTCAGGAACACCCACTGGGGAGACACACACCTTTCCCTACGCAGCTGGTACCAGAGGCAATCCACAATGTGTGGAACTAAAGTGGCATCAAGAAGTCTGGAGTAAATGGAACTAGAGTGGTGGGGCAGAACAGAGTCCAACCGAGCCACCAAGTGATTCAATCTTAGAGGGCTGCAGTGCCAGTGAGTCTGGGCAAGAATCTGCAGGAAATGACCCTGTGGAGTTCCACAGTAGTTGAGCATTGAAGGGACTTGTGACACCCAGATTCCTTCCACACCTGACTTGGCCATCACCCCACTGCCTGTCTTGGAGCAAGTCAATCACAGTTCAGTGTCTCAGTCCCCAAGCCCATGAAATGATGAGAAGAGGACTGAATGCTTTTCTGGGTCTTTTCTGGCTACAGCAACTTCTACAATCGCGAGTTGATGATGCAGACAGGGCAGTTTCGCTGCGTGGTGACTCCAAATTCTCGCTTGTGTACTTAACACAGACACAGCCTCCCCTGCAGCTGCAGTATACCCTGCAAAGCTGGGGCTCTTGATGAAGATGACACCAGGAAGCAGGAGGTGTTCAAGACAGTGTAACTCAGTTTACGCCAACACAGTGTAACTTAGCTGACACATTTTTTTATATCCTGGTGTCTGGTGAGAACTTTATATTCCTGTGTCCTCCTCAAAGGCATTCAGGGTAGTGAAACTTAAAAATATTTCAAGAAAAAGAAAAGAGATCTGGAAAAAAGAAATTCTGGTCTGTGTAATCGCAAAGATTTCAAATCTTTGTGGGAAAATGAGTTCTCATCTTCCATGCCTAAATTCTAACTAACCTGCAAGGCCCACTTCAAATATTAGCTCCTCCTAGGAAGAGGCTCCTGCCCCTGGCTAGAGGGGTCCATGGAGAATTCCCGTGGTGCTCTACGTGGAGCCCTCTGCAGCACATACACCCTGGCTAGGGTGACCTACACACACTCCTACCTCCTAGCCGAGACGGTCATGCTCCCTTTAATCTGCATTCACTGCTAAGTGCTTTCTACATGCTAAGTGCAAAATCCTTTTTTAAGGGGAGGAATAAATGAGTAAGTGTTAGGCAGGTTTAGGGTACCTTGAATTACATCCTTTCACAAAGGAACTTAACTCCTACAATATTCAAAAGTAGAAAATTACCTAAAATGAGTTCTTAAGCCTTCCTGAATCTTCATCGCTGTGTCCCAGCCACAAGAATGCAACTATCCTCTTTGACTAAAATGATTTGTCAAGTCATCTACAAAACACCATAAAAATTGAAAGATTATCTGAAACAAAAAATAATGAAAAGAATCCCATGTATTTGTGTAGCACTGGGAGGCAGAGAAAGCAAGGAACTGAAGCAGCTGCCCGGCAGCCATCTGAGCCGTGGGAGGTCAGGGAAGTCAGGCAACTTTCATAATGCTCCTTAGAGCATCTTCTGGATTGTTAAATGGTTTCTTGTAAGCATATGAGGTTTTTATCAGTTAAATAATGTTTAATTAAAATTAAAGTTTACAGAGTTTGGCACAGATGCACTCATTTATTTACAAGCGTACAAACAATGCATTAGAATGTATCTTACTGCTGAAAAACTGAATCTCAAGGAGACTGTGACTTGCCCAATAGTTAACTGCAGAATCAGAAAACAGTGTGCTTATGTAAAAAAGCACAGAGAAGAGAGAAACTCATATTCCATTCACATTCTAATGCTTCCTGTGAGGACCTCATACATAGGCCAACATAATTCACTAAGGACACACCCTGCGCCAGTCCCCGCTCTTCCCCTCCCCAGAGATAGGACCTCTCACATCATCCATCAATGATGCATACATGAAATGGACAGGAGACTTATTCGTTTGCATGACCTAAATGCATTTTAGGAAGGAACTGCTGTTTATGCTGTTATTTTTTTTTCTTACCTGTATAATTCAGAAGTCATCTACCAAATGATATTATCCTATCCCACATGTAAATTTTTTTCTAGGGGTCTCAGTGTATATCCAGATAAGCATTGCCTTTGGCCAGGAATGGTTCTTTCTTTTTTTTTTTTGATTTAATTTTTTATTAAGGTATGATTGATATACACTCCTTTGAAGGTTGCACATGAAAAAACAATGAAGTTACTACATTTACCCATATTATCAAGTCCCCACCCATACCCTAATGCAGTCACTGTCCATCAGTGTAGTAAGATGCCACAGAAAGGAATGTTTCTTTAATTGGTGTCTGTGGAACTTAACTAGCACAATGATTCATTCTGTCAACATTTAACAGGTAGAAATAGAATCAAAAATTTGTTAGATCAGCCTTAGATTAGCACAAGAAGGAAAAACTATTGGCCTTTAACACCGAGTTTCTACACTTCTCTAAGCAAGAGTGTTCACATTCTCTGGACTACGCTGGGGGTATCATGGCTCAAGAAGAAGTAACAAATCGGGAACAGCAATTAGTTTTGGTTTCCAAGAGCCTGCTGTTATAGCTATTTGGAAAGATGGAGACCACTCAGCTGACCACAGCAACCTCTTGCCTGGGTCTCCTGTAGAAGAAGTAAACTTCTCCAGCAACAAGTATCCATTGTCCCAGTGAACAACCTCCTCATAATCAGTGAATTTATAACCTCCTAGCAAGAGCCAGCAAAGAAAGGCTGTCATGTCATTATAAAATCCCAAGGCTTAAGGGGACCTTACATGTTATCTAAGTCAGTAACTTCCCATCACCTGAAATCCACCCCAGGCTCCTCTGTGTATGCTAGAACTGCCCCATGACCGGGGTTCCACTTACTTCAGATATTTGTTCAGTGCATCCTCAGTCCCTCCACAGATGGCAGTGTGCTGGCTGAGCCTTCCATTCCCTCCCTCCTTTTAATTCAACTACCCATCCTTTAAGGCCCATCTGAAGTCGTGATTCTTTCTCAAAGCCCTCCCAGTGACCTGCTCCCTGCTGGCCCTGCTTCCTCTGAACTACACAGTTATAAACACCTGTCAGTGCCTAGTTTGATGGAGGTCTGTATTACTTCCCAATCCAAACACTACACCTATGGCTGAAGACAATGCCTTTTCCTATCATCAACCTCATGTCACCAAATCTATAGATGACCACACATATGGTGTCTACCCAATACTTGTTGAATGTATAGAAAATGCCTTGGAGCTAAGCTTCAGTGTGCACCTGTCCTGTGCTGACTTCCTGAGGCTCAGCTCTCATCCCAGTCCTCAGAATGAGTTAAATCAGTCAGCAAGTGGCCACTAAAGTTTCTCCAAGGGATTAAACGTTCTACCGCTTCCCCTTGCATTCCCAGGAGTGTGTGTCCCTGCTCTGGGTTAACACTCAAGTCATTTGTTCTTTGGGAATAGGTGTCTATTAAGTTTTCAGCCATTGTAGGTTATTAAGCAAAAAGTTCATGTATGTGAGTATGTGTGGTGTATATATAAGTAATGTAAGAATAAGGGAGAGAGTGTGGGGTATTTGTGAATGACATAAGTGTGAGTGTGAGGGGATGCATGTGTATGTGTGATGTGCATGTGGCACATGGTTACGGTGTGTATCAATGTGAGTGTGAGCACATGCATGAGTGTGCAAATGCATGCTGTATCACATGAGTGTGCATATACAAGTGGTGTACAGGTCCTGGACACAAGTAACCACCTTTGCTCTTGCTCCAACTGACATGCTCTCTGCTTTTCTGACTTTTTCCTTGGATCTATTTGCACTGACTAAGCCAGAAGTCTCCAAAAATTTTTGACTTAAATACCAGTAAAAGCTTTTTGGTATATACGTTTATTTTCTTACAAGTTATAAACATGTACTACTAGAAATCTATATATTCAGTATTAAAGCAAAATCATTTTGTTTCCTAGGTAAGAAAATACAAATGGAAGATCTACTATTTGTTTCCCATACCCCAGTAGCTCAGGCTGCCTAACTCACACTGTGTGCAAATCCCACTTAGGAGGCCACTCCTCTAAACCACTACTGTCCCCAGTCTGGTTTCTCACCCACCTCCTAGACACACACACACCTTCTGCTGAGGGTAGTATTGGGCTACTCAAAGCCAATTATCTCAGGTGATGGTCTGGAAATAGGGTCTGTGTTCTTTTGCACATAAAGACAACCTCCAGTTTGCATTGCTGATGCCAATTTCTAGGCGCCAGTAAGTGAGGGACAAGAGAAAGAAGACAGGGAGATGCAGAGATGAGTCTAAAACATGAAGTCAACTAAGCAAGGAGACTGAGGCTAGGGGGTGGGGGTGGCATAACTATGTTTTCTGAATGTTCTCAACTGGCAGTTCACTGCCAGCCTGGCATGCTGAGGGGCTGAGTTACACACACATCTCAGAATGTCAGCAGATTCCCAAAACAGTTTACAGCAGCATTCCTTAAGAGTGCATTAGCTAACTATTGCTGGAATCATTTAAGTAAAACTTTTTTAATTCACTGCATTTCTGTTAATGGTATGGGGTTTCCAAATATTTCTTTCAAAGATTTAGTAATCTAGTCAAAGAGAGTGCCCAGATTGTACTCTACAGGAGAATATGGAATAAAATGATGAAAAAGAGCAAAAAAGTCAGCTCCAAGGCGGACCACCTGACAGTAGGGCCTACAAGGGAAGGAAATTGTGAACCCCAAGGACGGGGGTGCTGCTGGTTTTAAACAGGCCAGTTTCTTGTCTGTCACTACTGGGGCACTACCAAGATAAACCCTTAAGGTGTTTAATAATAACACTTCAAGCCTGTAATTTCCTTTCCAAAGCACACCTATGTCCATATTTCTACTGAAGACTCGCAGTGACCATGTGCATGAGGCTCAGAAGAGTACGATGGACAGAAGTCTGGTTTTTATTCTTTTTGCATTTCCCACTAGAAGAAACAACTTAGAGAGTTACCATGCAGCACCTCCCCTACCCTGGCGGGGTGCGCTGGGCTGGATTTCACTGTGATGGTGGTGATGGTGGCACAGGAATGAGGTGGGAGCCAGGGGGAATCAGCCTACTGTGCTGGATTCCTGAGTGTTGACTCAGCCACAAACCTCTGGCAGGGCAGAGTGCTGAAAGTGCTAGAGTGAGGCACCCACCATGCCTAACTGGGTGAGAAGACGGGCCTCTGCCCTCAGGGGTTTACAACAGACTAGGTCATGAATGGGGCCAATGTGTCTGTGAAATGTAAATGAGAAAGAAAAGTGGCATAATTTTCCAAGTGTATGCTGTCTCAGTTTAAGCAAACTATGAATGTGTTCCTTTCACTGGGAAAGTTGCTGAATAAGACGCGATACAGTATGTTCATGGTAAACAATCAGGAAAAGGCAATGGTTGGCCAAAAGAGAAGGGGTGCCTAAGTTAGTAAAGAATGCAAAGTGGAGGACAGAAAAAGTCTGCTACCTGAACAAATTGCTGCTGCAGATTGGTGGGGGTGAGAAGGCTGGGTTCTCACATGCAGAAAGGGCACCAAAAGGTCAGTCATGGAAGCAAGGTGAGAAATTCTGGGAGGTATATAGAGAGAATATAAGTTCTGATTTGCCCAAGAGAGTCCTAGATTTTTGCCTATTTCCCCAGAGTAGTTACGAATTTAAGTGCCACCTTTCATTCTCGGTTGTGTCCTTCTTTGGAAGACAAACTAGGCAGAGACCCATGAGATGCACTGAATTGCCCTAGAGCTCCTCCTTCAGCCAAGCTGTCTATATTCACTTCTACATTTGCACAACTTCCCCAAGGGGCCAAAAGTCACCCCAGCAGCCTGCCCTAAGGTAGGACAGCTCCTGTTTTCTTCTGAACAGGTGATGACAGCGTGAGGTTACAGTTGTTTCTGGGGCCACAGTGGCTCCTAAGAGTGCAAGAGGAATGTGGGGTGGGTGGGGGGCCCAGGAGGAGAGAGACAGCTGAGCTGAGATTTGGGGGCTTGCGGGCTCTGAGGGACATTAATGGCGAGTAAGTGGAGATCACTCTCACCATGGACATGCTAGTGAAGAGGGTGCGTGGAGAGAACTGTGTTCTGCTCCCAGATCCCGCAGTCATTTGCTAAACCTCAGATCCTTTAGCTCTAAAGTGAGGGACAATATCTGTCTTCTAGAATTAGCGACCTGTAGATGTCATCATAAAGTACGAGGCACATGATGGGCGCTCGATAATGGTAGCTGTTACTGGAAGGGTGATAGATACTTAAGAAGTTTCCTAAAACGAAGCCACCTAAAATGTGGAGCCCATCAGGTTTCACCCCCACCCTGTAACATCCTGGCTTAAGTCCCCTCCCTCAGGCAGAGACACCAGGAAGTTACAGTGATATTCTACGGGTGACCCGGGTGGTGGGCCTAGGGACACAACTCTGGCTAAGGCACCAACAGCATCTGCTCAAACTGCAATTAGGTACTTTTATTTAAGTAAAATTATGAAACTACACACAAAGAGAGTACTTTTAAGAGAGATTAAAAAATGAATATGGATGAAGGTTGAATCTTCTCTTCCCAAGGGGGATCTAGTGGCTCATCCCCTGGGGAGCATATCTTCCCTCTCTTGGCCATTTTCCAAAGAACCCATAAAAGATGGTTCAAGCATCTGTGAGTTTCAAAAAACAAGCACTGGAAGCCTGTGTCCCTACTGGGCTTGATGCTGGAGATAGAACAGCACAGCCCGAGCAGGTGTCTGGCAAATGCTTGCTGATTGATCATTGTCTGAAAGAGCAAGGGGCAGGCACAGCCACAGCTCCTGTCCCCGCCCGCTTTAACACCAGCATGCTCCGGTAAGAGGCTGCGAGGTGGAAGAAGTCTCCCAGAACTGGGAGGGGGCAGACCCTACACCTGTGGAAAATCCATGGGCCACCAAAAACTACGCCTCACAAATCAAGTGTAAGAAGGCCTTAGGATGTTTAATTGTTAAAAAATAATAGCAATAAAAACTTTAAAAAGAAATAACAGCAGGAAACAGTCAAAGATCATGCAAAATGTTTACTTTCAAGATGGGTGCAGGGAATGCCAGCTGCCCGCTGCATTCCCCGGCCTCCGTGTAAGGAAAACCTGGCTGCATTTTGACCGGGCCCACTGTGGCCACACGGGGGCGCGCAAGGCAACGGCTTGGCTCCGGGGCCTCCCGCCGGCTTCCTCTCGGGAGAGCAGGAAACAACGTTGGAGAAGGACGATGGTGAGCAGAGAATTGCTGCCGGATGATTCCTGGCTTGGCCCCCTGCCGCGTGACTCAGGCTGATAGGCCTTGGGTGTTTCAAAGCTGTGTGGGTGCCGACCAAAAGGGTTTCCCCCTCACTTTCTAAGCACTTCCCCAGCACCACGCCTGGGACCCTAGTTACTGCAATTACTACATCAGGGGAGGGGGGCCCATGGGGTAGAGGAGAAATGAATTAATAAACGCAATTTACAAATAACCACCTAACTTGCCACCTTGGGAGTAAATGAATACCCGCCAAAGGAGAACCCCTGGACAGCAGGCTGTGGGTGGGAACCCAGAGTACTGGTCTGTTTCAGTGTGTCAGCATGGTGTCCTTGGCATGAAAGGCATGCCTGCCTTTAGAGCCTGCCAGCTCTGCCCGGAGGGTAAAGAATCTAGCCTGAGATGCAAGGCTGCAGGCTGGCACCCAAATGGTGCAGTGCTGAGCTCCTGGGGCAGAGGCTGTCCAAGCACAGGCTGCAACTTCTTCACCACCACATGTACACATGTCCTCGCCTAGGGGACAGACCACCGGCACACACACCCAGCAGCACCAGGCAACACAAGGTGTGGGCAACCCTGGGCTGCTGGACTCTGGGTCCACCTTAAACATCACTATGGATCCCAATGGCACTGATTCAGCAGATAAACTAGAAGGTGATTTAAGTCACCAAACACCTATCACAAAAGAATTCAACTAAGTTGGGGTTTTATTGAAGACTTTGGAAAGGAAAAAACACTTATTTTTGTTTTTAAATAAGGAGTAGAATGCAAATTTTGAAGTATTAATATTGTTATTACTTTTTAAAGTCAGAAGCAGTTATTTCAAAGAAGTTCCTAGTTTGAGGCCAACTGGGGGAGAGGAGGGATTCATCCCCTGTCCCCTCTTACTTATGATAAGTGTGATAATGTTGGGTTAAGAGAATCCATTAAGACAGAGGATCATGCATAAATAAGACATACACACTTAAATATTTTAACTGACAGCATACATTCAAACTTAAAACATTTACCTGAGAATGTGTATGCACACTGCACAGTAACAAGAAGCCAAGGACTTTGTAAAGTATGGTGCCTGTTTTGTGTTCTGTGCCATCACAGATAATGAATTATCTGTGATTTCTTATTTCTATTTCTTTAGAGTAGAGCAAAAACTTCAAGATATTTATGAAGTAATATGAATTCAGAATCTTTTACAGCTTTATTATATGCCACCCCACACCCCAGAATTTTATTGTTCTCTGACACAAAACTTAACAGCAATGTTATTAACAACCCATCTTCATTGACTTTCCAACACATTCAACTTCATTTTCAGAGAAACCTTTTCTTTTCATACTCATATTTTACTAGTTTAAATGAGACTGAATCAAAATCATGTAATTACAGTAAGAACAACACATACAAGTAAGCGACTTTTGATAAATATACAACTAAAATGATGGGGACGGAAGTACCCAGTGTTCTAGAGAATGGGCTGCTGCACTCTAGCTGAGAATTTTCAAGTGTGCCCCTGGAAGTTGGTCAGAGGAAATGGGAGGCAGAGCTAATTTATCAAGTCTGTACAGCAGAGATGGGTTAAGAGAACACCACCTAAACTGGTGGAAATGGCTGAAAAGTCACAGACTCAGCTTTTATAGTATGGCCAAATTTGCTAGATATAATTTAGATGCACCTCTTCAGAAAAACAAATACGATGCCTAAGCAAAGATCACTGGCACCTATGTATGCTTCCATCAATCACCTGAGCTAGTTACCACTGGCCCACGACAACAGGGTTTCACTACAGTGCTGCCCAAATCCTAAATTTATGCTGCAAGCCCAGTTTACCTAGGATGAAAATCCACTTCCAGTTGAAAAGTCAGACATACCAGGTAAAAGATAAAACAATAAAACTTTTGGAAGAAAACACAGGTGGATATATCATGACCTTTGTATGGATGGCATTTTCTTAAATAGAACACAAAAAAAGTACTAGCCATGAAAATAAAAGATAGATTAACTGAACTACATTAGGAACATTTACTTATCAAATATATTCTTCAGGAGTGAAAAGGCAAGCCACAGATTGGAAGAAGGTACTTGAAATACATATATTTAATAGACTCACATCTGGACTATTTAAAGATCTCCTACAAATCAGTAAGAAAAAGGCAGACAATTCAGTAGAAAAACAAAAAAAAAAGACGAGCAGGCACTTGTAAAAGAGGATATCCAAATAGCCACCAATCACAGGTGCTCAGGAGAAATACAAAGTTATCAGGCAAATGCAAATTAAAATCAGAATGATATCAAAAGATGAATGGATTAACAGAATATGGTATGTTCATAAAATGGACATTATTCAGCCTTAAAAAGAAAAATCTAGATGTTAAAAAAAGGAAATTCTGATACATGCTATATAACATAGATGATGGTTGAATATATTATATGCCAGTAAAATAATCCACTTTGAAAAGGAAAAATATTGTACAATTCTACATATATGAGGTATTTAGTCAAATTCCTTGAAAATAGAAGAAAGGGGGAAATAGTGTTTAGTGGGTACAGAATTTCAGTTTGGAAAAATGACAAAAGTTCTGGAGACAGATGGTCATTCTTTTTACGTCACTGTGAATGGACTTACTGCCACTGAACTGTATACTTAAAAATGGTTAAATGGTATACTTGATGTTATGTATATTTTACCACAATAAAAAAAGAAAAACATTAATGAAACACATCCACCTAAATAGCTGAAAAGTGAAACAGAGATGAACAACATTCCAGGTTTGGGCAGGGTTGCAGAGCAACCGGAGCTCTCACGCTGTTGGTAGGAGTTTAAATCACTATAGCCCTGTTGGAACAATGACAGTACCTACTAATGGTGAAAAGCTGCAACCTTATGACTCAGCAATCCTGTCCTAGGCATGCATGCATCACGGAGGCGTACATCTGTTCGCCAAAAGATGCAAACCAGAATGCTCACAGCAGCGTTATCTGTACTACCCTTCAGTTCAAAACCACCACATGTACATCAACAGTAGAATGGATAGATTTATTTTCACAGTTCCACAGCAATAAAAATGATCAAACTATACACAACAGCATGGATGAACCTTGTAAACATAATGCTGAATGAAAGACCCCAGATACAAAAGAGTATGTACCATATGAGTCCATTTATTTGAAGATCAAAACCAAGTAAATTATTCTATGCTCTTGGAAGCCAGGATGGCAGAAGGCAGATAGTGACAGAAAGGAAGCATAGAGGCCACGGGTCACACTTCTTCGTTTGGCTGCTGCTCAAATGGTGTACTCATTTTGAGAAAATTCAGTGTGCTGTATAATTGGGAGCTGTGCGTTTTTCTCTGTGCATATGTCACTTTAAAAAGTTGACATAAAATAACAAAGTCAGTGATGTGCAGAATTGCATATAATGATGTATTCACTTATGGAATATTCTAGACACAAGAGCATGGGGAAGTTAAGCCATAATGGAACACTGGTAAAGTGAAATAATGCATGCTGCTTCAAGCGGAGTGTAATTCACCATTAGGGAGTCGTTTAAGAGAGGGGAACATTTAGGTTAACAAACTGATGGCACCAGAAAGTGTTGTTGGAACCATTTACCACCTATGTCATTCATCTTGGTATCTAATCACCTTGGTGCCTTGTTTTGTTATTTAAATTTTGATGTGGATTCACCTTAACTATAAGCTCCCTGAAAGCAGGGACTGTGGTGATATTTCTCTAGTACAAATCAGAACTTAGCACAGAGCCAGGCATGTCATAAGAATCAAAGCCATCTGTTTAACAATAATATACCATAATACCAGAATTATATGACAACAATATAATAAACATGTTACCAGCTAATACAGGGACTCAGAAATATTAGAATATCTACCCAGGGATAACTTTATAATAATCAAAGAGCTTTGGCTTTGAAGCATGACAGATCCTGGGCAGGTTATATAACATCCCTGGCCTGTGCTTTGCAGCCTCAAAGTGAGGAGAACAGTGACCTCACAGGGATGGTTTAAGGATGAAATAAATTATATGAGGTAAAGCTGAGGAAATGGGGTATCGGGGACAGAGCTATGTGCCCTGCAGCACATAGGCAATATGGCAGTTATCTTCTCCCAAAGCCTAAGTACACTTCTGACCTTAAGCAAAAGCAAAGGCATCAAGAAGAATCTGGATACTTCTCCATGCTTCCTCTCAAATCCTCCTGAAGCCAGCTCCAGGGAGGGAATGCACACCATCCTTTTCTGATCTGTTACCAGGAATCCCTGTTGCAGCCACAGTTGTTTTTTTTTTTTTTTTTGAGTCAGATACATCTTCTCTATTAATTTCGTAATTCAAGTCTTGATTAAATTTCCTAACACATGAATATCTTGATATTCCTGTTAGGGCAGGAGTTGATTATAAAAGCTTTATAAATCTAAGTATGAATATGTGCTGGATGCCACACGGAACTGTTATAAGCCTCTTCCCCAGGGCTCCCCCCATTGAGTGCCTTTCCTGTCCCTAACCCAACACCCACTGAGAGCCTCTTAGAACTGGAGGAGGCAGGTGCCGGGACCCCACAGCCCTGTTGTGATTCTCAGAGGTGAGAATCACCTGTGGGCTTGGATGGGCAGTCCAGGGACAGAGATTCAGGCTGGTCTCTGACACCCTCTGCCTGAGAGATACTGGGCCACTGACTTTCTCTCTTTGGGCCTCACTTCTCCTATCTGAAAAGTGAGGAATTAGATGCTCTTCTTCCCTCTTGCTCCTATTTACATCACTTCATGCTACCACTTGCAAGAAACAGACTAAAAGAAGCAGCTTCAGCACAAAGAGAAATTTACTGGGGGAACAGTGGACCACCTCATGGACTCCAAGAAAGACCTGGACCCCAAGCCACAGGAAGAGTGAAGCAGGGCTGCCCAGGACACCCCAGCGAGGTGGGGTTGTAGAGCTGCCTCTTATCAGTGTTACTCAGCTCTAGGCAGCCACTAATTTTTGAGAGAGCAAACAAACAACAGATGCATTAAGTGGATTCTACAGGGAATCAATCCTGTCAGTGAAGGTGCTGTGTTCCCAAAACACCCTGCAGCAGAGTCATTATGGAGTAACTGCAGCTGCCATGCCCTCTGCAGACCAAACACAGCATTCAGATTGGGTGGGTGGCAAGAGCCGTCTCTGGGGCTGCATGCACTAGGGAGGGCTGCCCTGCATCAGGACCAACTCATGGCCTCCCTCTCCCCAGCAAGAGGCAGGGCAGTGCCAGGGCAGGGCTCTGAACCTGGTGAGATTTATTGAGTGCCCAACATGAGCCGGCATAGTCCTGGATCCACCACTCACCAACCATGCCATTTTGGTCAGGTTTTCTGAACACCTTAGGCCTTCATCTCCTCACTTCAACTCCTTCCAGGTTATGCACCAGGTCATCTCCAAATCTCTTGTCAACCCTTGTGCTTTCCAAACACCGGAGCTAATCTTCCTCTATTTCTAATTCACTCCATGACATCTTGTTCAGCTATCTTTAGACTGCTCACGTTCTCACTGTGGGGTGTCAAGTGCACCAGTACTCAGGGGACTGATGAGGTGGGCGGAAGTGCCATCGGACCGCCAGAGGAGACCAGCATCAGACCCTAGTGACAGCGGCAGGGTTCCTCTCGCACACTGTATTTTTCAGAAACCATGACATGTCCCCTTTGGTTTATCCATTCATTGATTCACCGAATAATTCACTTACTCAACAAGCAAGAACTGGGTGCTCATCTTGGACCAGGCAGTACGCTGGGCACTGGGACAGACGAAGGGTGCTCCTGCTCTACAGGAAACGCAGACTCTAAACACGACTCGCAGTGCGCGTGGAAAGGGAGGGGCAAGCATGCTGTAGGCAGGTGGGGAAAAGCTATGAAAGATATGAAAGGAGAAGAGATCCTCACTGACAGAGTGAGGACCTGTGGGGGGCACGGGGGGAGATGGAGATGCAGCTGGAAGAGAACAGTTTTAGAAGAAGCCCTAATGCTTCCAGAACATTTCCAGGGCAGAAAGAACTCTTGGATAATTGGAGTCTTCTGAGTGTTAGGTTTGGGAAGAAGTCAGCAGTTGGAGCTTCATTAGCCGTCCTAACACCTGGCCACACCCTGAGACGCCACCTCATCCTGCCCATAAGGGGCGGCGGCTTCCCTGCATCTTTTCTGATGCTCTTGGAGGGCTGGTTTCTGCTGCCTAAATTCAGTCCCCGGGGGCGGGGAGGTGGGGGGGACTTGAACATGGTTGAAAAGCCACAAAATGGAGAGTACGCACAAGAGTAAAACTGTTTATATATGGGCAGCTTCCGCTGGGAGAAACTGCTTCCCTATCACTCTCTGGTGTCTCAGATTAAGGCTTAAGCACAGTCATTTCTCGCTTTTCCATTCCAATTAGCTGCATATTTTTAGCACGTGTTATATAAGGCTCATCTGCCCAAATTCGTTGGTTTGGGGCCTTTCCTTCATTTCATTTCACTGGTGGATTGACCCACATGGTAGGATGACAAGTCTGTAAATAGCCTGCTCGAGGAGGGGTGGACGGAAAGAGAGCTCTCGAGTTGAAGCGAGGGTTTGTATTTGGCATGCCAGAGCTAAATCCATCTCTTCTAAAAGGGGAAAGCAGAAAGAACG
Organism: Manis javanica; assembly: GCF_040802235.1. NCBI lineage: Eukaryota > Metazoa > Chordata > Mammalia > Pholidota > Manidae > Manis > Manis javanica. Next base: position 205,590,936 of record NC_133156.1, read on the forward strand.
CACAATTCCAAACTGAACTGTAACACATTAGGAAAGGGCTGATCCACCCACGACAAGTATGAAGACAAGAAGCACAATGCAGACAGGTGGAGGGGAGCATCCACAGGGGCCCCGGCTTCCACTGAGCAAGGCATGGAGGCGCCTGGCCTCAGGTACGAAGGCTCCAGGGGCTCCATCAGCTTCAGAATCATCCAATTCTGGCTGGACGTGTATTATATGCACGGGTTGCAGGCCTTTCTAGGAAAAATATGTTCATTAGCCCTGTTGGTGGGAGGCAGGAGAAAGCATGAAGTGGGATTGAGAAAACCTCACCCTAGCCCCACCTCTGTCATCAACTCTTGTTCTATGGAAGACACTTCACCTCTCTCAGGATCACCAACCTTGTGTTAAAAATATCTACCATCACTTCTACACACAGGATTGCAGAAGAACCAAAACAGAACAATGAATATATCTGGAAAGTACAAAATTACATTCAGATGTGACACTTTATTATTGAATCTGAACTGTGATCCATGATTACAAACCCCAAGATATGTGGAAGGCACAGGGGCTAGGCCACCTCCTCCCAGAGGTCATAAAGTGGAACAAGTTCCTCTAGAACCACACAGCCTAGAGAGGCATGGAGGGCGGTGAGAGGGAACCCTAAAAGTTGCAGAGTTAAGTGCTGGGGTATCACCTTAGAGCCTAAAAGAAAATATAAAAACCAGACACCCCTCCTCAGGTCCTGAGTTCATCAAAGGTAGGTCCATGTACACTGGGATCCTTCAGCCAATCCAAGCTCTTCCTCCTCCCAGGTTATGCACCAGGCAACAGTTACCATGGCAGGCACTCATCTGAATGAAGTCTTGTATATCCCAAAGACTACCTGAAGTCACTATGGAAAAGTACTTCTAGAGGTAAAGAAAAATAAAACTATGTATTTTTTCTCAGCATACACCAGCAGTTGGCAATTCCACATTTACCTATTTAAAGGGAAGAAAAATATTCAAATCCACTGCAGGAGAGAGTCCTGACCTCCATGAGATAGATGTACCTTCCTGATGATTTGCAGTTCCAGAGATGAGACCTATTCTCCGATGCAACCTCAGCCTGAGCTGCAGAATCGAATAACATATGCCAAGATGTACACCTCTGGACTGGCAGTTACAGACTGGCACCCGGCATGCCTGGATCCTGGTTAGGCACTGGGGTGCTATAGAAAGTTACAGCCACTGGGTCAGAGGAGCCTGGATTCCTGTGGCTTTACCAGCTGACCTTGAGGAAGGTACTTATTCAGCCTATGCACCAATTTTCAACTGTGTAAAATGAAATAATAATACCTGCTTCACAGAGATGTTGTGATGATTAGATGATGCACATAAAGTGTACATTTTTTAAAAAGTGTGTATGAAAAGCACAGGACCTGGCTTGCTGAGGAGAGTTGACAAATATTAACATCCTTTCCTTCTCTAGGTTCCAACCCCAGGGAACCACAATTAGATTTGTCAGTTCCCAAATTATATACTTATTTTTTAATCTCCCCGTTCTCTGACCACACACACACATTCTGACATCTTTGACTATCTTGTGTCCTACATTTCAGCCCAAACATCTACATTCAAATTCTGTTTCCAGAAACCCTTCGTGGTACCTCTGGTCTGTAGGAGCCTCTTTCTTTCTGAACACTTCTAGCCATGGCTGTCCATGTCACTCATTTGATACTGATAAGAAACACAGCAGTTTTTAAACAAAACACAAAAAAACCTTGTCTTACAAATTCTCTGAATCTCAGCCTCTGTCTTCCAACTGGAAGTAACAATACCTTCTCTGTCTGCCTCATGGTTTTGCATTAGGCTCAAGTAAGCCTGGCTGCATGGAAGAGCTATGTAATCTGCCAAGACTACGTAAGTGCAAGGCTGCCTCCTCTTCCCCACCACCATCACCACTGTCACCATCGTATCCCTACTACCTCCATAATTGTAACCGCCACCATCTCCATCCATGGCTACCACAATCGCTCTCTCCATCGTGATCACCACCATCACCACCTCTTCCACCATCAGTGTAACACACAAAGGGGCGTTAGGATGGGGGCACTCACATGACTAGCTCCTTCCTGACTGGCTACGTAATGGAAATTTATTTGTGTCAGGCTTTTCTTTGAAGAAAGTGGTTATGTATGGCAGTTGCCCTGAAACAAGGACTGGATAACCCCTTTGCCCCACAGAGGGCCCTGGAGAAAGGAGAATTCAAAATTAGCCAGCCAAGTTTCCATGCATATCATTGCAAACCCCAGCAAATGCAGTCAGCTGCTGAGCAGCAGACTGAAAACTCATGCCTGCCAACCTTGTCATTTCTCAAAACTTCTGAGTTATTTATACTGCACAAGACTGTGAGATTCAAGTCCCCAGTTTCCTCAGATGTAGGAGAAACTGGCACAACGCTCTTCTAGAAACTCCCAACTAAAAATGGAGGGTTTTAATATTCTGCCCCACTGAACTCTCCTAAACAGACTTTACCCACCTAAATTTGTTTTAACTCCCCACTGAACCCCACCCTCAGGGTACTCCTGCATCTGGGTGAAAAATGTCTACCCATCATTCTGTCTGCTTACGGAAATGCTTTAGGTCCTTGCCTAAGTCCCACCTGTTGCTAGAAGTCAGTCTGGGTTTTCCCAGTCCACGATGATTGACAGCAGCTATCTCTCATCAGCAACACAGATCTTAGCTCTGAAGAAGAGGCAGCTCAGTCTAAGCGATCCCTGACCAGCCTCTGAGCTTATGCTCCAGCATTTCCCTTGGCTTCACTGCTGAGCTGGGTGTATCTTATGTACACAGTAAATACTTGCTGATAAGAATTGATAAAAATGCAGGATGCTTAGAGAGGTCAGATGAAATAAGTAACAGGACAATTTGCTAGCTTATAGGGCCTGTAAGAAAGGAAAGGGGGAGACCCTTTCCCTTCAGTACAAGTTATAGGTCTCAAAAACAAGAAACTGGACATATTAAAGAACAGTCCTCAAGTCCTGGTGACCTGATATGAGGCTCCATATTTTTCTCTACCTTAAGACTTTAGCAAGCTTACCCTTGAGGAAGGGATGGATACCTTTAAAACATCTTACCCAGCAGCGAGCCCTGGTCCTCTTCGTGTTCCTCAGTTCCCAAGAACTCTGGCTGCTCAGCCCTGACTGCATGGGCACTCAGGCTGCCCAGGTCCTCTGTTTTCAGAGCTGTCTGCACCCCAGCTGGCTGATGAGCCTTGGGTACCTGGAGCTCTGGTGCTTTCTGCACAGCCCCCAATCCAAGCTCTGCATTCAGCCTCACTTCTCCCCTCAACCAAATTCTATGCAAATCTTTGCTGCAACCAGTACAGATAATGGCATCCCCAACATTTACTGAGCACATACCATTTGCCAAGTACTCTTCCTAACACTTTATGCATTCACCCCTTTCAGCAACCCTATGAGGCAGTGGATGAAAAACTCAACCCTAGTATTTCCCCTGTTGAGTTCAATAACTGGCCCAAGTGCTGGGCTGTTGTAGAGCCAGATGCCTTCTCAGGGAGGCTGCATATCCACCCTCTCTGCTCTTCTGCCTCTGGGAATACCCAAGTACTTGAAGAATACTTCCTTACAACTGACCCCCCCAAATCAGTGTTGTCTTAGTATCTCCCCTACCTTCAGTCCTTCATTTTCCTATTCAAAGACAACTCATCTGAAAGAAAGATTCAAGCTTGGCATAAGGACTTCTTTCTTCTGGCAGCACATATTTGGTCTACCTCTCCCCAGACAAAAGTGTTTGTTTCCCTTTGTTGAAATGACCAAGAAACAAATAACTTAGCAACTAAATGGCCAGGCCAGGGATGAATACTTGATGCCACTGCCCATTTCCCACCCCCAGGAGAGGTTCCCCTGGAAGTTCTGGACAGACTCAAGTTACAGAAGAAGGAATGCAAATGGGTGGGCAGCCCCATTTATTACGGGGAATCAAGGCCTATGGCAGGAATGCTTGTGGCTCATGCTACCCCCTGACAACCACCAATCTCAATTTCTCTGTATGTACAACATCTCCCAGGAGCCTAGGACAGACAGACAGCAAACTCAGGTGTCAGTGCGATTTATTCACGCTCCTCTTCTGAAAACCTCTGATAAACCACTCTCCCCACAATGGCCTGCCGGACTCAGTAACAGTAAACTGATTAGCATAATTCCCACACACTCCTATTACATTCCTAGCTCACTCTAACCACTTCACCTTGCTTATAAGGCTCTTTCTGCCTGAAATTTCCTCCCCCCTTCCCACCACTCAGAGAAATCCATCCTCCTAGGACAGCCCCACCCCGGAGTCTTCCCAACCCCTTGAAGCCTGAGGGAGAGCTCCCTGCTCTGCGTTCCTACCTCACAAAACCCGTGCTTACGAAAGTCACACTTAATTATACACCATCATGCCCTGTTTCACTTGCGTCTTCTCAACTAGTCTGGGGGCAGAAATTACGTGTCTTAGAGTTCTCTCTGCCAGTGTCTAAAACAGGGCTGAGAGCACAGTGACAGTGATAAAAACACACCTGGCTGCTTGATGGGAACTAGACATGTCCCTGGGCTCTGCTCTACTTCCAAGGCAGGTGTCAAAATGACAATTTACAGGCCAGAGTCACAGATCCTATCCATTCCTCTCAGTACCTCTTCCCCAGATCCCCAGGCTCTGCTCTGTGAGCTGCTCATGGCTTCTCGCCTGGACACGGTTTGGGGCACACAAACACACTTGTTGTCAAAATGATTGGTTAAATTCTCCCAAATTATCCAGCACTCCTATCCTCAGGTCTGAAAGCTGTCAAAACCCGAAGAAGAGGTAAACACATCGCAGTATTGGCCTGGGGGCCCAGAGATCTAAAATTTCTGCATTTTCTAGAAGATTCCTAGTGCCATCGTCTCTCCTACAGGAACTTTCTGAAATTCCCCTGACTCAGTGAGGCCTACTCGTCCAACTATTTTCTCCCCTATATGAATAAACAGTCACCCTGAGGAAAGTTCAAAAGCACCACTTTCCTCCGTCCATTATAAGCACTAAGGCTCAATTTCTGTTTCTTTCTTTATCGTGCTTTACAGAAGGTATGTGGTATTTTCTCCCCTCTTATATCCTAAAGAAAGAATCGCCGATCCCTGTAAACCCAGGGATATCAGAACATGATCTTTTGTGCACTTATTATTTCCAATGACTAATACGTGAAGGATGTATCCTCAGGGATTTAATATAAAATCAGAGCTGCAAGAGAAAGGTTTGGTGGTTCTTAGGTGCTCAAGCACATCCCAGCATAGATGAGATATACACGCTCCCACTATGCAGTCTCAACTCCATGATAATCTCCAAGCAACCAAAAGCCAGCTGCTTAGCAACACAAGCTACAGGATCAGCTCCTGTGTCTCTATTAAAAAGCAGTCCCTGCGTCTTGGTAAGCACAAGCCTGTGCTGGAGGTGCGCTGGGCAGGCAGCTTCCAGACAGAGATGGGGCCACCCCACTTGGGGTGAGGCAAGCCCAGGAAAAAGAGTTTAATGAAGACAGTCAGTGGGAAGGCAGTGGGCAGCAGGTTATTCAGAAGTTAGAGGAGGAATTCAAAATGAGGCACAAGATCCAGTTCCAGGGAGGGCAGATAACACCCTCCCAGGAGCTCTAAAGCACTTCCTGGCACTTAATTCGCCTGTGTCCCTTCTCTAGACACGATGCCCCTTGAAGGCGCAAGGGGGCCTGGCTTGAGAAAGGTCTCCTAGGTGCTTAGTGGCTCAGCCAGTACTAAGAATTGGGGGCCTCTAGTCCAGCTCTTTTCCACTGAACCACACTAAATACAATTGGAAAGCTAACAGGGATTCATGAAACCATTTTAAAGCAGATTTTTGTGGAGCTGAAGCTTTCCCAGAAGCTGTGAGGGATAAAAACAAGAGCACAGGATCTGAGAGCATGTGGGGATTGTGGACTTCAGACACCTGGGCTAGAGATTGGATGCTATCACTAACCAGCTCTGGAACCATGAAAAAAATGACTTCCCAAGCTTCATCTATGGAAGAAGAATAAGGAATATTTGCCTTCTTCACCCCAGATCAAATGAGAAAACGGGCGCCTGCAGGAAGTTCTGCCTTTCTGTGGAACTGTAGTACTAATACTATAACAAATCAAGATACCTGCCCTAAAAGGGAGCTGACCTGGATGGAGAGAGACAGCAATGCAGGAAACAATGTGAAATAGCCAACAGGTGCACAGCAAAGCTACAGGAAAAAGGAATCAAGAGACTGGAGTCTCTTTCCTATTGCCCAGTTTACTAACCTCATGCCTAGAAGCTGGGCAATGGGAAGTATAGGAAAAGCAATTTACACTAATTCAGAGAGGTCCTCAGGGACAGCTCCACTGTAGGAGGTCTTAATGGTCTGCATCCTGTACCAGATCTATGGATTTTAATCACCCAGGCTACAGCAATCCCCCAGAGTTGGAGACAAATACAAATAGATGTCAACAGAGAGATACTCATGCCATCTCCACCCAAGATCTTTCAACTTGACCTCCCAGAGGAATATCAGCTCATTAGCAATCACATTCACACCACAAGGTACCCTAAAGAAAATAAAGTCCCAAGGAGGAAGAATTCTCCTAGGGAGAAAAGGTTTTTGAAATCTCAGATCACCTGCTCATCTATAATCTCATTTGAACCTTAATCATTTTTCCTATATAAGGATACATATTGATACATATTATTTATAATTACAATTTTATCCCCACTACTAAACCAAGTATCAAAAACAATCTAGAAACCAGTTAACCACTTCCATTTATTATACATCCAAATTAGTAGAGTCCAAGGCAACAAATATGTATTGAGTCCATTCTCCAAGCCAGGAGGCCTCACACTAGGAGGAGATATCAAAATGAAGGAGACTAAGTCTCCCCTCAAAGGTCTCACAGGAGGGCTATGGTCCAGTGCCATTAAAACCCCATGTTGGTTATGGGATGACACCTAGGAAAGTGATAATGTTTGATCTGCACAGAGAGCCAAAAAGCAGAGAAGGAAGCTGCTCACAGCCAGAGATGATAGGCCCAGGGGCTCTGGCTACCACTGAGTAATTAACCATAGATCTGCCACTTAAAGCCTATATGACCTCGGGCAAATGATCCAACTACTTGTGACTGAGTTTCCTAACCTAGAAAATGGGGATAATAATAGCAAATAACTCATTGGCTTGTTGTGAGGAACAAACAAGCTGATACATATGAAACATACATAAAATAGTGCTGGAACAGAGTAATACTCAGTTAAAGGCAACAATGATCTCTTCAGCTCACTGCAGCAGAGATGAGCTGCAAACCTGGATGGTTACTGGCAATGCCCAACTGCAGGCATGTGCCTAGGGTGGGGGTGGAAGAAGGAGACGAGGAATAGGAGGAAGGCGGAGACAACTATTTGATTTTCAAAGAACTTTGAGGTGTAATTCCCATGCTATAGTTCACTCAGCTAAACTGTACAATTCAATGAATATTTTTTAGTATATTCACAGATAACATGCAACCATCACCAGTCAATTCTAGAACATATCATCACCTCAGAAAGAAATCTCTTATCCTTTATCACCCACCAACCGTCCAATTCCCAACTTCCCAGTCCCAGGCAACCACTAATCTACTTTCTGTCTCTACAGATTTCCCTACTCGACAGATTTCATGAGAGGAATCACACAACATATAGTCTTTGTATCTGTGTCTTCTACTTACATTTTCAAGATTAATCATGTCACAGCATGTATTAGTACTTCACTCCTTGTTATGGCTCAACATTCCCTTGTATGAATATTTAACATTTCATTCAACAGTTGATGGACATTTGGGCTGTCTCTGCTTTTTGGCTATTATGAATAGTGCTGCTATGAACATTGCAAGTTCTTGTGTGGACATTATGTTTTCATTTCTCTTGGGAATATACCTAGGAGTGGAATTGCTGGGTCATATGGTAAGTCTGTGTTTAATTATTTGAGGGACTACTAGACTGTTTTACAAAGCAGTTGTACCATTTACATTCCTATATTTGGTTAATTTGTGAATCAATGGTTAGCCTAAAGCTAAGGTCTTAGGATAAGCTCTTACCTTCTAAATTTTTGCCGGCAAGATGTCACTTTACCTTCCTCTATGAATTCTTAGAGACAATGTTTTTCTCCAAAGAGAAGCTTGTGAGGTTGTTCAGATGCTGCCTGAACATCTAAGAGTAAAGCTGCATCCTTACCATCCATGGGGCTACCAGCGTTTGCCTTACCAGCCTTAGGGCTGCAGGAGATTGAAATGGCAGGAGGGTATCTGTACTGGTTCAGCCCACCATGCATGCAGGTGGAAACAAAACCTAAGGAGATGCACTGGCCAGCCCAAAGTTACTTGGCAACTGGCAGGATCAGAATGAGAGAAGCCAGTTGTTGTTCCCAAGTCCCTTCCTCTTCCACTGTGCCAGCATCTTCCCTTTACCCACTCATCCCCTTTCCATACCTAAGGGACACTGGCACCAGCACTTGCCTGAACAGTGGATGCTTCACACGCATGTGTACCTCTTTTGGAGAGGTTCTTACATTCATTTCTTTCTGCTTTCCCTTGTCAGAACAGACCCCATGCATGTGACAAATGTCTGCAGGTTGTTTGCTGTGTTTTTCTCCAGCCACAGAAGGTTTGGATTTTTTAAACAAAAGGCTGCCTTCCTCACCTCTTCCACAGCCTCTCCTGGCAGCCTTCCCCACCCCAGATTTTCTTGAGCTGAGCAGCACAGAGCACCCCACAGATGCCGGCTCATCACAGGGAAGAGGTAGAGGAGGAAAGGCATGGGCTCTCTCCCAGAGGAGGGTCCCCAGAATTCAAGCCAAATACCAGGCATAAACACACACTCCAGTGCAAAGGCAGCAGATCAGGTGAGGCTGGAGTGTAGAAGGCAAACTCCTTTACACACACTGGGTCTCCTGCAATCATTCTGGCCAAGAAATTCGGAGAGCACGTGCTTTGGAAGAGGCTCTCTGAGACCAGGCCGGTGCTGGGCTGTCCAGCTTGGCCTGTGCACACCTGGTCTTCCACTATAAGCTGACAACGTGTCTGCCTGCTTTAACTCTCCTGATGGGCTGTCTGTATAGCATAACCCCCATTGGCTGATTTCCCCTCTGTCCACCTACCTCCCTCCCCTGTCTTCCTACCTCCGGGGTTCTCTTGTTTTCAATTAAACTAAAGTGATACCAGCTGTTTCCTTATAACTGCCTGGATGTACATAAACCTTATCAAGCCAGAACATGCTGGCTTCTGGGCTATTCTGACATACTCTCCGGGTGGCTGTCCGTCCCAGCTGTGAAACCCCAGCCATCGCCATATCCTGCCAGCTCTCCCCAGGCGAGCACCTCCAGGCCCCTGAAGTGGCCCCCTCCATACCCACCAGCCAGTCAGTCCTCCCCATCCAGCCCAGCAGGGCTTCTAATCCACAGAGGCCTTCCCAGGCTTTGGAGCAGTGACGCTGTCCCCCACTGTGGGTACCACCCCTCTGGCATTCATTCTTATCTGCCTGTGACATTTCTTGAATAGCTACCTTTTACATTATTATCATAAACACTATAAGATTACCAAAGAATATCTGGCAAATTAAATAGGTATGAAGAAAAATAAAAACTCCACCATCCAAACACAGCATTCTTAGTGTTCTGAAGTAGTTCCTCTCAGGAAGAGGGCTGTGTGTAGTATGTGTATGTGTGTGTGTGTGTGTGTGTGTGTGTGTGTGTGTGTGTGTGTGTGTTCACATCATAGATCTTGTCTTGTTGTTTAGCTTTTTAGTTCTGCCCCTCCTACATTTCTGTTTAAAAAACAGCAGTGACTAGTGGTTACCAAGGGGGAGGGGTTGGGACAGGTGCAGGGGATGGGGGGTATAAAGGCGCACAATAGTTCACAGTCACAGTATAAGTTGATCATGGGGACTTCTGAACCAGTGTGATGTACATTTGAAACCAACATAACATTGTGAATTAATGACACTTAAAAAAAAAAGCAGAGAGGCAGAGCCAAGATGGCGGCGTGAGTAGAGCAGTGGACATCTCCTCCCAAAAACACATAGAGCTATGAAAATATAACAAACAAAACTCTTCCTAAAATAGAGACCAGAGGACACAGGACAACATCCAGACCACATCCACACATGCAAGAACCCAGCACCTTGCGAAGGGGGTAAGATACAAGCCCCGGCCCGGCGGGACCCGAGCACCCCTCCCCCTGGCTCCCGGCGGGTGGAAAGAAACCAGAGCGGTTTTTTTTTTTTTTTGGCGAGTGCTTTTTGGAAGCCTTAAAGGGACAGGGACCCCGTTGCTAGGGAGGCAGGGCGGTGGGACCGGTGAGCGGTGCCTGGGACTGGCGCCTGAGGACAAAAATCGTGCATTTTTCCCTACGGGACCGGTGGGCGGTGCCTGAGACCGGTGCCTGAGGACGGAGGAAATCGCGCGTTTTTCCCCCTTTTTTTTTTTCTCTTTTTGGCGAGTGCTTTTTGGAAGCCTTAAAGGGACAGGGACCCCATTGCTAGGGAGGCAGGGCGGCGGGACCACTGAGGGGGTGCCTGGGACCAGCGGCTGAGGACAAAGACTACCGCGTGTCTTTCCCTACGGGACCGGTGGGCAGGTGCCTGAGACCGGCGCCTGAGGACGGAGGAAATCACACACTTTTCCCCTTTTTTTTTCTCTTTTTGGCGAGTGCTTTTTGGAAGCCTTAAAGGTACAGGAACCCCGGTGCTAGGGAGGCAGGGCGGCGGGACTGGTGAACGGGTGCCTGGGACCGGCGCCTGAGGACAAAGACTATCCCGTGTTTTTCCCTGCGGGACCGGAGGGCGGGTGCATGAGGCCGGCGCCTGAGGACGGAGGAAATTGCGCATTTTCCCCCTTTTTTTTCCTCTTTTTGGCAAGTGCTTTTTGGAAGCCTTAAAGGGACAGGGACCCTGGTGCTAGGGAGGCAGAGCAGCAGGACCGGTGAGCAGGTGCCTGGGACCGGCACCTTAGGACAAAGAATATCGCGCATTTTTCCCTGCGGGACCGGTGCGTGGGTGCCTGAGACCGGTACCTGAGGACAGAGGAAATCGTGCGTTTTTCCCCCTTTTTTTTTTCTCCTTTTGGCGAGTGCTTTTGGGAAGCCTTAAAGGGACAGGAACCCTGGTGCTATGGAGGCAGGGCAGCAGGACCAGTGAGCGGGTGCCTGGGACCAGTGCCTGAGGACAAAGAATATCGAGCGTTCCTTCCCTGCGGGACTGGTGGGTGGGTGCTTTTTGGAAGCCTTGAAAGGACAGGGACTCTGGTGCTAGGGAGACAGGGCAGCAGGACCAGTGAGCGGGTGCCTGGGACCGGCACCTGAGGACAAAAAAAAAAAAAAAAAAAAAAAAAATCGCTTGTTTTTTCCTTTTTTTTTTTTTCTTTCTGTTCCCTCTCTCATTGTTGCTGTTGTTGTTTTGGCTTGGAGAGTGCTTTTTGGAAGTCTTAAAGGGGCAGGACAGGACACTTAGACCAGAGGCAGGGAATCTGGGGATCTCTGGGCACTCTAACCCCCTGGGCAGCAGGGAGCACAGAGGCCCCTTACGGAGATAAATAGCCTCCTGGCCGCTCCCCCTCCAACGGGGCTCCACCATTTTGGAGGAACAGCCCCAGCCAGGCCAAGCCCACAGCAACAGCGGAGATAAACCCCAAAGCAACTGGGCAGGAAGCAGAAGCCCTGTCTGCGCACAGCTGCCCAGCACAAGCAACTAGAGGTCGCTATTCTCCCAGGAAAAGGCTACAAACCAACAAGAAGGGAAGCTCTTCCAGCGGTTACTTGTACCAGCTCTGCAAACTATCTCTATCACCATGAAAAGGCAAAACTACAGGCAGACAAAGATCACAGAGACAACACCTGAGAAGGAGACAGACCTAACTACTCCTCCTGAAAAAGAATTCGAAATAAAAATCATGAACATGCTGACAGAGATGCAGAGAAAAATGCAAGAGCAATGGGATGAGATGCAGAGAAAAATGCAAGAGCAGTGGGATGAGATGCAGAGAAAAATGCAAGAGCAGTGGGATGAAGTCCGGAAGGAGATCACAGATGTCAGGAAAGAGATCACAGAAGTGAAACAATCCCTGGAAGGATTTATAAGCAGAATGGATAAGATGCAAGAGGCCATTGAAGGAATAGAAGCCAGAGAACAAGAACGTATAGAAGCTGACATAGAGAGAGATAAAAGGATCTCCAGGAATGAAACAACACTAAGAGAAATATGTGACCAATACAAAAGGAATAACATTCGTATTACAGGAGTACCAGAAGAAGAAGAAAGAGGAAAAGGGATAGAAAGTGTCTTTGAAGAAATAATTGCTGAAAACTTCCCCAAACTGGGGGAGGAAATAATCGAACAGACCATGGAATTACACAGAACCCCCAACAGAAAGGATCCAAGGAGGACAACACCAAGACACATAGTAATTAAAATGGCAAGGATCAAGGACAAGGAAAGAGTTTTAAAGGCAGCTAGAGAGAAAAAGGTCACCTATAAAGGAAAACCAATCAGGCTAACACCAGACTTCTCAACAGAAACCCTACAGGCCAGAAGAGAATGGCATGATATACTTAATGCAATGAAACAGAAGGGCCTTGAACCAAGGATACTGTATCCAGCATGACTATCATTTAAATATGATGGCGGGATTAAACAATTCCCAGACAAGCAAAAGCTGAGGGAATTTGCTTCCCACAAACCACCTCTACAGGGCAATCTACAGGGACTGCTCTAGATGGGAGCACTCCTAAAAAGAGCACAGAACAAAACACCCAACATATGAAGAAGGGAGGAGGAGGAATAAGGAGGTAGAAAAGAAAAGAATCTCTAGACAATGTAAATAACAGCTCAATAAGCAAGCTAAGTTAGGCAGTAAAATACTAAAGAAGCTAACCTTGAACCTTTGGTAACCACGAATCTAAAGCCTGCAATGGCAATAAGTACATATCTCTCAATAGTCACCCTAAATATAAATGGACTTAATGCACCAATCAAAAGACACAGAATAATAGAATGGATAAAAAAGCAAGACTCATCTATATGCTGCTTACAAGAAACTCACCTTAAACCCAAAGACAAGCATAGACTAAAAGTCAAGGGATGGAAAAACATATTTCAGGCAAACAACAGTGAGAAGAAAGCAGGGGTTGCAGTACTAATATCAGACAAAATAGACTTCAAAACAAAGAAAGTAACAAGAGATAAAGAAGGCCACTACATAATGATAAACGGCTCAGTCCAACAAAAGGATATAACCATTCTAAATATATATGCACCCAATACAGGAGCACCAGCATATGTGAAGCAAATACTAACAGAACTAAAGAGGGAAATAGACTGCAATGCATTCATTCTAGGAGACTTCAACACACCACTCACCCCAAAGGATAGATCCACCGGGCAGAAAATAAGTAAAGACACACAGGCACTGAACAACACACTAGAACAGATGGACCTAATAGACATCTATAGAACTCTACATCCAAAAGCAACAGGATATACATTCTTCTCAAGTGCACATGGAACATTCTCCAGAATAGACCACATACTAGCTCACAAAAAGAGCCTCAGTAAATTCCAAAATATTGAAATTCTACCAACCAATTTTTCAGACCTCAAAGGTATGAAAGTAGAAATAAATTCTACAAAGAAAACAAAAAGGCTCACAAACACATGGAGGCTTAACAACATGCTACTAAATAATCAATGGATCAATGAACAAATCAAAATAGAGATCAAGGAATATATAGAAACAAATGACAACAACAACACTAAGCCCCAACTTCTGTGGGATGCAGCGAAAGCAGTCTTAAGAGGAAAGTATATAGCAATCCAGGCACACTTGAAGAAGAAAGAACAATCCCAAATGAATAGTCTAACATCACAATTATTAAAACTGGAAAAAGAAGAACAAAGGAGGCCTAAAGTCAGCAGAAGGAGGGACATAATAAAGATCAGAGAAGAAATAAACAAAATTGAGAAGAATAAAACAATAGCAAAAATCAACAAAACCAAGAGCTGGTTCTTTGAGAAAATAAACAAAATAGATAAGCCTCTAGCCCAACTTATTAAGAGAAAAAGAGAGTCAACACAAATCAACATAATCAGAAATGAGAATGGAAAAATCACGACAGACTCCACAGAAATACAAAGAATTATTAAAGACTACTATGAAAACCTATATGCCAACAAGCTGGAAAACCTAGAAGAAATGGACAACTTCCTGGAAAAATACAACCTCCCAAGACTGACCAAGGATGAAACACAAAAGTTAAACAAACCAATTACAAGCAAAGAAATTGAAACGGTAATCAAAAAACTACCCAAGAACAAAACCCCGGTGCCGGACGGATTTACCTCGGAATTTTATCAGACACACAGAGAAGACATAATACCCATTCTCCTTAAAGTGTTCCACAAAATAGAAGAAGAGGGAATACTCCCAAACTCATTCTATGAGGCCAACATCACCCTAATACCAAAACCAGGCAAAGACCCCACCAAAAAAGAAAATTACAGACCAATATCCCTGATGAATGTAGATGCAAAAATACTCAATAAAATATTAGCAAACAGAATTCAACAGTATATCAAAAGGATCATACACCATGACCAAGTGGGGTTCATCCCAGGGATGCAAGGATGGTACAACATTCGAAAATCCATCAACATCATCCACCACATCAACAAAAAGAAAGACAAAAACTACATGATCATCTCCATAGATGCTGAAAAAGCATTTGACAAAATTCAACATCCATTCATGATAAAAACTCTCAGCAAAATGGGAATAGAGGGCAAGTACCTCAACATAATAAAGGCCATATATGATAAACCCACAGCCAGCATTATACTGAACAGCGAGAAGCTGAAAGCATTTCCACTGAGATCGGGAACCAGACAGGGATGCCCACTCTCCCCACTGTTATTTAACATAGTACTGGAGGTCCTAGCCACGGCAATCAGACAAAACAAAGAAATACAAGGAATCCAGATTGGTAAAGAAGAAGTTAAACTGTCACTATTTGCAGATGATATGATACTGTACATAAAAAACCCTAAAGACTCCACTCCAAAACTGCTAGAACTGATATTGGAATACAGCAAAGTTGCAGGATACAAAATTAATACACAGAAATCTGTAGCTTTCCTATACACTAACAACGAATCAATAGAAAGAGAAATCAGGAAAACAATTCCATTCACCATTGCATCAAAAAGAATAAAATACCTAGGAATAAACCTAACCAAAGAAGTGAAAGACTTATACTCTGAAAACTACAAGTCACTCTTAAGAGAAATTAAAGGGGACACTAATAAATGGAAACTCATCCCATGCTCATGGCTAGGAAGAATTAATATCGTCAAAATGGCCATCCTGCCCAAAGCAATATACAGATTTGATGCAATCCCTCTCAAATTACCAGCAACATTCTTCAATGAATTGGAACAAATAATTCAAAACTTCATATGGAAATACCAAAGACCCCGAATAGCCAAAGCAATCCTGAAAAAGAAGAATAAAGTAGGGGGGATCTCACTCCCCAACTTCAAGCTCTACTACAAAGCCATAGTAATCAAGACAATTTGGTACTGGCACAAGAACAGAGCCACAGACCAGTGGAACAGATTAGAGACCCCAGAAATTAACCCAAACATATGTGGTCAATTAATATTTGATAAAGGAGCCATGGACATACAATGGCAAAATGACAGTCTCTTCAACAGATGTGCTGGCAAAACTGGACAGCTACATGTAGGAGAATGAAACTGGACCATTGTCTAACCCCATATACAAAGGTAAACTCAAAATGGATCAAAGACCTGAATGTAAGTCATGAAACCATTAAACTCTTGGAAAAAAACATAGGCAAAAACCTCTTAGACATAAACATGAGTGATCTCTTCTTGAACATATCTCCCCGGGCAAGGAAAACAACAGCAAAAATGAGTGGGACTACATTAAGCTGAAAAGCTTCTGTACAGCGAAAGACACCATCAATAGAACAAAAAGGAACCCTACACTATGGGAGAATATATTTGAAAATGACAGATCCGATAAAGGCTTGACGTCCAGAATATATAAAGAGCTCACACGCCTCAACAAACAAAAAACAAATAACCCAATTAAAAAATGGGCAGAGGAACTGAACAGACAGTTCTCCAAAAAAGAAATACAGATGGCCAAGAGACACATGAAAAGATGCTCCACATCGCTAATTATCAGAGAAATGCAAATTAAAACTACAATGAGGTATCACCTCACACCAGTAAGGATAGCTGCCATCCAAAAGACAAACAACAACAAATGTTGGCGAGGCTGTGGAGAAAGGGGAACCCTCCCACACTGCTGGTGGGAATGTAAATTAGTTCAACCATTGTGGAAAGCAGTTTGGAGGTTCATCAAAATGCTCAAAACAGACCTACCATTTGACCCAGGAATTCCACTCCTAGGAATTTACCCTAAGAACGCAGCAATCAAGTTTGAGAAAGACAGATGCACCCCTATGTTTATCGCAGCACTATTTACAATAGCCAAGAATTGGAAGCAACCTAAATGTCCATCGGTAGATGAATGGATAAAGAAGATGTGGTACATATACACAATGGAATACTACTCAGCCATAAGAAGTGGAAAAATCCAACCATTTGCAGCAACATGGATGGAGCTGGAGAGTATTATGCTCAGTGAAATAAGCCAAGCGGAGAAAGAGAAATACCAAATGATTTCACTCATCTGAGGAGTATAGGAACAAAGGAAAAACTGAAGGAACAAAACAGCAGCAGAATTACAGAACCCAAAAATGGACTAACAGGTACCAAAGGGAAAGGAACTGGGAGGATGGGTGGGCAGGGAGGGATAAGGGGGGGGAAGAAGAAGGGGGGGTATTAAGATTAGCATGCATGGGGGGGAGGGAGCAAGGGGAGGGTGGGCTGCACAACACAGAGAGGACAAGTAGTGACTCTACCACATTTTGCTAAGGTGATGGACAGTAACCGTAATGTGGTTGTTAGGGGGGACCTGATATAGGGGAGAGCATAGTAAACATAGTATTCTTCAGGTAAGTGTAGATTAAAAATTTTAAAAAAAAAAGAAAGAAAGAAAGAAAAGGGGGATTACTCCTTAACAGGATAAAACTATTGGTAAATCAAAGATCAACGCATGCTTTAAATATCCTTAATGTTGATCACTTAAAGGGTGTCAGATGATCAGCTATGGAGGTACTCTTTTCTGATAATATTCCTTTCTCTTAATTAAAAAAAAAAAAAAGCAGTTACTGTGTGCTGACCTCCAATGAGTTCTGCACAGTGGTATAGAGGGCATGTCAAAGTGTGGGCAAAGGGTCTGTTTGTTTCTACGCAGAAGATCAAGGCCTAGCTTGGATACCCAGAAAATGAACTAAGATACGATATGAGGAGGAGCTTCTGGCATCAGCACTCTCTGGAGGACTTGTGCCGGGGGATGATCATCAAAAAGCCTCCACAGGGATCCGGACGATGCTGCGGTTGTGGCTGCATCCAGCCCACCGTCTCCTGGACTTGCCATAAGAAGGAGGAGGGAGATGTCTAGGCTGGCATGTGCATACAGTGAGACAACGAATTTGACCGGATCTGTACTGTTGGAACTCAACCAGGAGTTGGGAGGGGTGCAAGTTGTAGCACCCCAAAATCTCATGACTATAGACTATCTATGGTTAAAAGAACATATGGGATGTGAACAGATCCCAGAAATGGGCTGCTTTAATTTGTCTGATGGTTCAAGTACAGTTGGACAATATCCATCATATCATAGATAAATTTTCACAAATGCCTAGGGTGCCTAAATGGTTTTCTTGGCTTCACTGGAGATGGCTGGTAATTATAGATTTGCTTTGTTTATGTCACCGTATTCCTATTATGTTAATATGTGTGTGCAAATTAGTTAGTAGTTTAAAACCTATACATACTTAAGGTACTATACAAGAAGATACGTCAAAGAAATAATCAATCCTCCCAAGTTTCCTTCATATGCTACATCTATAGCTTTTCTTCTTCCTTCCTAATTACAAACCTTAAATAGAATTCGTGCCTCATATCGAATTTACCGAGTATCATAATTCCTCCAGGTGGTAAAGATACCTCGAGACAAGTGCTGGGCATAGAAGCCACAGGGCATAAATCTGCAAAGAAGTAAAAAGCTAACCTTTGCAAACAATATGGCTTCTCTCTCACTTACCAACTTTACATTTCCCTGTATGGCCCCGGAAGATGACTGGTTAGCCAGAGACGGGTAAGATTCCTCAAGGGAGGAACAACCTAAGACAGGCACAGTCGCAGGGGGGCCATCAGGTGAGAATTTGGGGATCAACAGAGGTGAGGCTCAGAACCTCACCCCCCCCTGCTTTGAGAGAAATCTTCTGCATCCGTGGATGTCTTGCTGCCCTTGTCTAGCCTGGATTAATACTTAGTCCATAGGCACACACCTGATCATCTGATCATCTACATTTGCCTTCTTACAGCACTAAACTATGTTTTCTACCTTTATCTTGCATCTACCTACCACTTCAGCATTTTATTAAAAATAAAAATAATAATAATAGTAGGAGAAATGGGGGATCAACATATAGATCAAGTACAAAAATCAAACGAATATTCATATTTGACCTGATTGTTTATAGGTCATATTGCATGATCAAAACCGAAAGTTTCTGTGATGACTGCCCTTGTACTGTTCACCATGTAAGAATTTATTCACTATGTAAGAATTCGTTCACCATGTAAGAACTTGTTCATTATGCTTCAGAAGATTGGAGACTGACGAGAATTAGGCTTGAGATGGATTAATGATTGTACATTGAGCACTGACCCCCCTATACTGAATTTTATTGTTGTTAACAACCATTTGATCAATAAATATGAGAGATGCCCTCTTAAAAAAAAAATGCAACTCACACTCTAAACTGCTTGTGCAGAAAGAAATCTAATAAATTAATTTAGTCCATTACCAAAAAAAAAAAAAAAAAAAGATGCTCCACATCGCTAATTATCAGAGAAATGCAAATTAAAACTACAATGAGGTATCACCTCACACCAGTAAGGATAGCTGCCATCCAAAAGACAAACAACAACAAATGTTGGCGAGGCTGTGGAGAAAGGGGAACCCTCCTACACTGCTGGTGGGAATGTAAATTAGTTCAACCATTGTGGAAAGCAGTTTGGAGGTTCATCAAAATGCTCAAAACAGACCTACCATTTGACCCAGGAATTCCACTCCTAGGAATTTACCCTAAGAACGCAGCAATCAAGTTTGAGAAAGACAGATGCACCCCTATGTTTATCGCAGCACTATTTACAATAGCCAAGAATTGGAAGCAACCTAAATGTCCATCGGTAGATGAATGGATAAAGAAGATGTGGTACATATACACAATGGAATACTACTCAGCCATAAGAAGTGGAAAAATCCAACCATTTGCAGCAACATGAATGGAGCTGGAGAGTATTATGCTCAGTGAAATAAGCCAAGCGGAGAAAGAGAAATACCAAATGATTTCACTCATCTGAGGAGTATAAGAACAAGGGAAAAACTGAAGGAACAAAACAGCAGCGGAATTACAGAACCCAAAAATGGACTAACAGGTACCAAAGGGAAAGGAACTGGGGAGGATGGGTGGGCAGGGAGGGATAAGTGGGGGGAAGAAGAAGGGGGGTATTAAGATTAGCATGCATGGGGGGGAGGGAGAAAGGGGAGGGTGGGCTGCACAACACAGAGAGGACAAGTAGGGATTCTACAACATTTTGCTAAGCTGATGGACAGTAACCATAATGTGGTTGTTAGGGGGGACCTGATATAGGGGAGAGCATAGTAAACATAGTATTCTTCATGTAAGTGTAGATTAAAGATTAAAAAAAAAAAAGAAAGAAAGAAAGAAAGAAAAGGGGGATTACTCCTTGATAGGATAAAACTATTGGTAAATCAAAGATCAACGCATGCTTTAAATATCCTTAATGTTGATCACTTAAAGGGTGTCAGATGATCAGCTATGGAGGTACTGTTTTCTGATAATATTCCTTTCTCTTAATTAAAAAAAAAAAAAAAAAGCAGTCCCTGTGTGCTGACCTCCAATGAGTTCTGCACAGTGGTATAGAGGGCATGTCAAAGTGTGGGCAAAGGGTCTGTTTTTTTCTATGCAGAAGATCAAGGCCTAGCTTTCATACCCAGAAAATGAACTAAGATACGATATGAGGAGGAGCTTCTGGCATCAGCACTCTCTGGAGGACTCGTGCCGGGGGATGATCATCAAAAAGCCTCCACAGGGATCTGGACGATCCTGCGGTCATGGCTGCATCCACCCCACCGTTTCCTGGACTTGCCATTGGAATGAGGAGGGAGATGTCTAGGCTGGCATGTGCATACAGTGAGACAACGAATTTGACCGGATCTGTACTGTTGGAACTCAACCAGGAGTTGGGAGGGGTGCAAGGTGTAGCACTCCAAAATCTTATGACTATAGACTATCTACGGTTAAAAGGATATATGGGAGGTGAACAGATCCCAGAAATGGGCTGCTTTAATTTGTCTGATTTCTCTCAGACTGTTCAAGTACAGTTGGACAGTATCCATCATATCATAGACAAATTTTCACAAATGCCTAGGGTGCCTAAATGGTTTTCTTGGCTTCACTGGAGATGGATGGTAATTATAGATTTGCTTTGTTTATGTCACCGTATTCCTATTATGTTAATATGTGTGTACAAATTAGTTAGTAGTTCAAAACCTATACATACTTAAGGTACTCTACAAGAGGATATGTCAAAGAAATAATCAGTCCTCCCATGTTTTCCATATGCTACCTCTATAGCTTTTCTTCTTCCTTCCTAATTACAACCCTTAAATAGAATTTGTGCCTCATATCGAAGTTACCGAGTATCATAATTCCTCCAGGTGGTAAGTGCTGGGCATAGAAGCCAGAGGGCATAAATCTGCAAAGAAGTAAAAAGCTAACCTTTGCAAACAATATGGCTTCTCTCTCACTTACCAACTTTACATTTCCCTGTATGGCCCTGGAAGATGACTGGTTAGCCAGAGACGGGTAAGATTCCTCAAGGGAGGAACAACCTAAGACAGGCACAGTCGCAGGGGGGCCATCAGGTGAGAAATTGGGGATCAACAGAGGTGAGGCTCAGAACCTCATCCCCCCTGCTTTGAGAGAAATCTTCTGCATCCGTGAATGGTTTATTGCCCTTGTCTAGCTTGGATTAACACATAGTCTACAGGCACACACCTGATCATCTACAATTGCTCTCCTACAACACTAAACTATGTTTTCTACCTTTATCTTGCATCTACCTACCACTTCAGCATTTTATTAAAAATAAAAATAATAATAATAATAAAGGGAGAAATGTGGGATCAACATATAAATCAAGTATAAAAATCAAATGAATATTCATATTTGACCTGATTGTTTATAGTTCATAATGCGTGATCAAAACCGAAAGTTTCTGTGATGAATGCCCTTGTACTGTTCACCATGTAAGAATTTATTCACTATGTAAGAATTCGTTCACCAAGTAAGAACTTGTTCGTTATGATTCAGAAGATTGGAGACTGACGAGAGTTAGGCTTGAGATGGATTAATGATTGTACATTGAGCACTGACCCCCCTATACTGAATTTTATTGTTGTTAACAACCATTTGATCAATAAATATGAGAGATGCCCTCTCAAAAAAAAAAAAAAAAAAAGCAGCAGCAGCTCCTTGAAAACAAGGACTGTTTGACAAGAAAGAGGAACAGGACTTGGGCCCTGAAAAGAGCTGATAGACCACCTAACCTCTATAATGTTCTGTGTAACAACCTGTCCTTCAAGCTCCTGCAAAACACAGACACACCTGTGGGACAGGCCCTGAGGACGTGCAGGTCTCCCCTCCTGTCCCCATCTCCCCAGTGTCCTCTTGCCACACTCTGCCCCCTAACAGGCTTCTGTATGTTTCACCCCACCCCACCTGCCCCACCATTGAGGACTCAAAATGGCAATAAAGTTGGCCCATGAAAGATAATCCTATAGGTGTCTTTATTTCCCAGCTGGTGGACAGACTGTTTTATTATACACAACCATGAAAGCTTCAGGGATTTGGGCTGAATTTGAATCATTTGGTTTTAAAGGAACTATAGAAATCTAAAAATGATTTACATGGTGATTTCTCTTCTCCAACTGCATTTACTGTCTGAACCCTTTTCCGGTCCTGATCCTACATGGTCTTTTGTGCCATGATCTAGTGTGTGTGCTTGCACACACAGCCCTTACCAACATTAACAAGTGCAGATGCGTCTTGATTCTGGACCTGTTATCCTCCACAGTCCTTGCAAATTGTTAGTTGAATAGTAGAGGCTTAATGTCAAGTGTGTTGTTAATAACATTGTTTTGGCACAATGATCAGAAATCAACTAAAAATAAATGAGTCACAATTAAAAAAAAAAAAAGCAAAGCAGTGTTAGAGACTAGATACAAGAGATAAAGCTAAAACCCACCAGGCAAACTTCCCATTCAGGTGGAGAAGGAAACACAACACTACAGCTAGCATACATGGCTTTACCTGCAATATTAAGTAAATTTATGAATAGGAGGACACTTTACAATGGTACTTTACTGTATTTGGATAATGTACTCTTTTAAAAGTATAGCCTAGAAGAATGAGAGCATCTAAGATTCTTTATCTAGTTAATGAAATGTGAAGGGATGTGAAAACTGCCCAAATAAAACATTATTACTGCACTTTTGTCAAGTAGGAAATTTCCTCAATACAAACAGAAGAAAACTACTGCTGTTTACTGTCATAAGAACACTACAATCTAGATAACTCTAAAGGAAAAGTAAGTAGTGACAGAAAAGACCAACACAAAACCCACTAGATACCAGGTGAGTTCCTTCTCAGCACCACCACCTCTTCTCACACGAGCACCCAAAGCATCCTGAGCTCTCCAAGTTCTGCCATCTTTTCCCGGGAAGTGGCAAGCTCAGATTCAGAAACCTGTCCTGCTTTTCCTGGTTGGTGACACTTCTGTTCTGAGAGGGTCCAAAAGCTCTAGAAGTCACTGTTGGGGCACAGGGGCATACCCAGGAGTCCTCTCAGGTTTCTCAAGTCTACCCACTTCTCCTGCCATTACCCCCTTGCAACTAAGGGCACACACATAACTGAGTCACACCAAAAGCAGGCCGTGACCTGGCCCCACCAGCACCGCCTCTGCTGAGCTAACTGGCAGATGCAGAAAAGAAAAGACCGTGTGGGTTTGGTAAAACTTTGGGGAGACTTGAAAAACCTCCATCCATCCCCCTAGGAGGCTCCACTGCCTTTCCTCTGTGCTTTGTTCACTCTGCAGGCAGAAAGTCCTCGCTCCTAGAAATTTTGGGCTCCAGGGAACCTGACTCTCTAGTGATGAGGGGCTGATTCTTTAGGGTTCACTGGAGCTTTCATGAATTCTAAAATACTCATACAAAACAGCAAATTCCCAATCTTATTCTATTTAAAACTTTCTTATTGCCAATTCATACTATGGATCTTAAAGATGTGCTTAGAGGCTAGTACCAGATGCACTGGATGAACACTTTTCAAAATTCTATTTATTCCTAAAAACAAAACAAAACAAAAATCACGACTGGGCTGAAAGAAGAGCATGCCCTACTCCTCCATTATTTTAAATCATTTTGCACAAAACCACAGGTGTAGGAAAAGGACAAAAACCTCTTCAGTCTAAAACACACTACAGTAAAATCCTTGCAGAAGGATATTTCTTTTCAGTGGCTGATAATAAGGGACGATAGAAATTTGAGAAAGGAAGCCCAAGAAAGGGTTTTCTATTGGGTCTGCATGTGTAATCCCCAAGAGCTGGGTGCTCCCGGATCGCTATGCATGGTATGCATTCCTTCCTATGTACACCAAGCCAATAAAAGCAACACTTGATTAATTTGCCATCAATGAGAGACTCTACGGACTCTTAAAAAATTCTTAATCTGATTATGGCTCGTTGACTTTAACATGAAAATGAGAATAATATTTGCTGTTGAGAGTCACATACTTTCCTCCCAGTTAATGCTAAAATCAGAACTGTGTAAAGTGGGCCACTCAGCCAAGCAGCCTCACTTTACAAATGAGGAAACCAAGGCCCAAAGAGAAGCAGAACTCCTTGCTCACAGTGCTGTTTACACTGTATTTAGTGAACTGCGTTCCCTTTTGGACAAAAGAGTAGTTGAGAGATATTAAAATAGGATGAGGAAAACTGTTGCCACCATTCAATGTAGAATGGCTTATGACCCTGAAATTGCTTGAATTGAGAAAAGAAAAGCTGAAGGAGAAAAGAAAAGCTGCTTTTTATTCTCTGCAGGGCTGTCAGCAAGAAGGACATGACGGATTTGCACTGTCGAGCTCCAGGGAAGTGACTAAATCCTGTAAGAGTGAAAGCTATGGTCAAGCAGCGTTTGGATCAGACCCCAGAAAAAGTCTCTAATGAGGCGGCACAACCCACAGGGCATGGACTGCACACTGTTCTGTGGGGAAGTGTGCTCACAAATTAGACTTCATACACATGCCTGGTGTGCACAGAGAGGGAATGCTGGCACCCAAGGCTTGATTATCACCTGCCAAAAATAATACCAAAGGGAAACTTCTTTCGGGTGGGAATTTGAACCAGACAACACATCTTAAACATGGTTGATGGCTGGCCTCTCTGGGAATGCTTTCAAATGCAGATTACTGAAACCAATGGGTGGGAAATGGCCAAGAAAAAGGTAATTTTTAAAAATTCTGATTTCAATGATTCTATAAATAGGGAACCACTGAAATGGATCAGTAGCTCTCATACTTTTTGACCATGACCATGGATGGTATGGAAAACATTTTTGCACAGAAACCTGGAATATTATGGAAAACAGTTTTGAATAGAAACTTGGGATATTTATACAACTGAAACAGAAGTTTCACAAAACAATTGTTGTCCCTACTGCATATGATACACTTCGATATTTTCTAGCACATTCATTTTGTGTATCTATTTTTAAAGCTCCTTGAAACTCATCAAATACATTTTATAACCAACTAATGGGCCACTTTGGAAAACACTGAATTATGTAACCTCCAAAGACCCAAAGAAACAGAAAGTGAAAATGAGAAAGTGTGCCCACAGGCAAAAGGAACCATAGGCTTAGATTCTCTTGGTGGTTCACATGCCACCATTGTGGTGGTTTGGTTGTTTTAGGTACAGATGAGAAGGGACCAAATAGAACCTTGAAGGGGGCACTCATTCAGAAAACAAGTATCCAAAGAGGTGGTTGTTATAATTAAAAAACATCACAGGTAGGCAGTTATTGAATCCTTCAGAAGCAAAACATCTGAGCAAACCTCCATGCACATGATTTATATTTCCTTGGAGAGCTTTGAAGAGGCAGCAAAGATAGTCTAATCTATGCAGCTTAATTATGCTGGCAACTGATAGGGTGTTTTCTTCCTTTGCATCTGCATTACTATTTGAAGAAAATGACTGTTAATTAAAAATGCAGCAAAACTTGCTCAGAGCCCATCTTATGCTGAAGGAGGCCACTGTGGCCCCAGCTCAGCAGATGGGCTTGAGGGCCAGGGGATGCCCTTCCTGATGGAGTTCTTCAAGGTCAGCTGAGGACATGCAGATGTCTCCCACTACTAAGGGAAAGAAGGAAGCTGCATGCCTCTCCCACCATTTCTCAGCTTTATGTTAACCTGATAGTGCAGGTTCTCCTTACCTGAAACCTGGATCACTAAAATGCAGTATGGAGGAAAGTACAGAGGAGATTTCTCATGCTTGACTGTGGGTATATGTGCTTCACCTGGATTTTGATAAGATGAAGATGCTGAGAAGGCATGGGGTGGGGTTTGAGAATCTGCATTTCTAATCAGGCCCAAGGTGTTGCCCATTTTTGTGGTCCCTGGACCAAACTGAGTAGCAAGGACTATGACTCTAGACTAGAGCCAGGTATATTGGCATTTAAATCCCTACTCTGCCACTTTCTATTTGCAATACCTTTGGAAAACATTTCTAATGACCTTTTTTGGGGTAGAGTGAGGGTTTCTATTTGTAACAGAAATGTTTTTAAAAAGAGCAAATTATTTTACCTCTCTGTGCTCAGTCTCCTCTGTAAACAGAAAATAACTCTAACCTTAGCTGGGACCTTGAAAGCTCTCACCTCCTTCCAGCCTCCCTTGCACTTTCCCATCTGTAGGGAAAATGGCAGTTCCATGGTGAGGATCCTCATCTGATCCTAATCTACCCACTGTATACAGAGAGGATGTAATACTTAGCCTACTGCACAGGCACATGTATGCATACCCTTAGCAATAAGCCATTATTGCCTGTGTTACTATAAAGAGATGCCCCAATGTTAAGAGCAGAGCCTAGAGAAGAGAGCGAGAGAGTAGGAGAGAGGAGAGCAAGGCTGGAGGTGAGAGCAGAGCCTGGAGCAGAGGCAGCACCTAGGGCAGAGGCTGAGACAGAGGCAGCTGGGACTCTAGCACTTAACCTACCACTGTGAGAACAAGGTTTGGTATAAGCCCCCTTTTACCCCCAACATTCCACTGTCATTATTCAGTATAGGGAAAATGGAAGTTCTTATGGCCAGGACCCTCACCTGACCCTAATCTACTTGATGTAACTGGCCTTCCGCTAGGCTAATGCTTACACACCCATTGGCAATGAGCCATTTTTGTCAGTGCTACTATATAAAGAGCTCTGTGCTGTGCTCTGCCAGGAGGCAGAGATGGAGACAGGCTTGCTGCATGCAGATTGCCCCAGAGGCAGACATGATTCCAGCACTCAACCTCCCACCATGAGAATAAGGTTTGGTATAAATCCTTTTACCCCTCATGTCCCATTGTTGTTATTCAACCTCACTGAATACAGAATGAAATTGCCTGAGGGCAATCCCCCACAGGTGAGACAATGGTGTAGTCAGCAGGATTCGCTACAGACCTAGAAAGTGCAGCACCAGACGACTGCTAACATCCACAGGAGAAAGGATAGGCTGTAAATAGCACCAAGGTTCAGGGACTGGCTTGTCAGTCAAATTCTTGGGGGTTGTCTGGTTGGGTAAGTCTAAATAAAGTCATCTCAGAAGCAGTCATAGATGAAAGTCCAGGCCTTCCTTATCCCTAAAACTGTGGCATTATTACAAGAGTTTTGGGGTCTTTTAGGCTATTGGGGAGAGTTCATTCCACACTTGGCACAAATTCTGAAGCCCTTATACCATTTGGTATGAAAAGGAGTCAGGTGGGAGTGGGATGAGACATGTGCATCTACTTTTACTGCTGCAAAATGGGCAGTTAAGGCTGTGCAGGCCTTGAGTGTGACAGACCCTTCAAGGCTCTCTCTGAGCTGGATGTTCATGTAACCAAAGATGGTTGTGACTGGGGTCTCTAGTAGCAGCTTGAAAAAACTCACCAACCTATTGGATTCTGGTTGCAGCTCTGGAAGGGAGCAGAGATACAGTATACCTTAATGGAGGAATAATGGGCTGCCACGTACCATACCTTGCTGGCTACAGAACACATCACAAGTATGACCCCGATACAGGTAATAACCACCTATCCAATCACAGGGTGGGTATGAGACTGGACCCAAAAGCCACAGAGTGGTATGGCATAGATGCCTATACTGGCCAAATGGAGCACATACCTACAGCAGCATAGTGCCCTCTCTACTAGCCCCCTGAGTGAAGAACTCCAACATTCACTGGGGCCAGTGACATACACCAGTGAAATGCAAGAACTTGCTTTAGAGCCATTAGTAGCAGACAGCCCTTTTTGGGAGGAAAGAAACCCTATATCTGAAGATGCAGGGTACCCAGATGGCTCTAGCCATGGGCAGCCCCCGAAACTGAGGGCTATAGCTTTCCATCCTAAGACTAAGACAATACAGATGGAAGATGGTGAGGGGAAGTGTCTTGCCAATGGGTTTCAGCCCTGGGCAAGTTCGCTATGGATTCAGTGTGACCAAAGAAACTGACAGCAAAACGTTCTTTGGGGTGAAAGGGTTTATAACCTGGCTTGTTCTCTGACGGTAGGTCGAGCACTAGTGTCTCTGCCTCCACCCAGAGCACAGGGCTGAGCTCTCTATATAGCACAATAATAGCTTATTGCCTAAAGGTGTGGAAGCGGCAGCCCAGCAACAGGCCAGTTACATCATCAGGTGGTTTAAGTTCAGTGAGGATCCTGGCCATAGGAACCCCAACTTCCCCAAACTCCACCCCTCCAGGATTCTCAACTTACAATCTATATGCTTTCAGTCTTCCGCAATGGTCCCTGTGTGAGAAAGCTGGAGCACTGTAACCACATTCCACAATAGCAACAGAGGATAACAACTTGGAGATAATAAAAATTAAGATACAGCAAGATTTTGATACAAAAATTATAATAATCCTCAAGCCAGAGGAGGTTCCTAATAACAAAAATTATAATAATCTTTAAGCCAGAGGAAGTTCCCAATCCACAAAGACTTTAGGGGCGATAGGACACATGTTTTAATGTCACCAACATAGGTAAATCTTGTCCATCAGGTAGGATGCATGCAAGAGAGTGGTCAGCAGGAAGGGGGTCCCTTCCAGGTCTAGTATACCATACTTTTACTCCTTTCCCCGTGGGGGTTACTGAAGGGTCTATATACAGTGCTACTGGAGGTGAATGCACTGGTCACAATGATAAAAACAAACTCCCCGGTAAGATGCTCCTACCTTCTGGCCATTCAGGATATACTACTGTAACCTTTGGCGGCCAACTTTGCTGTTATTCCAGGAGAGTAACAGCTTCCAGGCCTTGTCCCCAAGGTGCCAGGAGAGCCAGCCATTGTTGGTCCATGTGTTGAAAGGTCCAAGGCCACATCAACTCAGTGGAGTCTCTCCGGGGTTCAGTGCAGTTGGTGCTGGCAGCAAGATGTTATTCTGGTGGCCAAACCTCAGCTTCAGTGATTCTCCCTTGGTTTGTACTTGCAGTTGTATAGGGGAGGCAGCCATATTAACATGTCTACGGGGCTCAGGGCTCCCTTTTAGGGTCTCTCATTCAAACGCCGTAGCACGGTCAATAAGCGGACTGACCATCCCCGCAGACTATTGCTATCTGACTTTAGTCCAGATTTTAACAAGCCATCGTGCCTATCATGCCTGCTGTGGAAGGATTGTATGGCACATGAAACTTCCACTTGATTCCCAGCTGTCGTACCCATTCTTGCAGTGTGTCCAGTAAAATGGGTGCCCTGATCACTCTCACTCACCTGTGATCAGCCATAGGCAGCAAAGAGACGCTCCACGCCTCTTTTGGTCCCCTGCTGGTCTGCACAACAGGTAGGAAAAGCAACCAGAAGTCCAGTAGCTGTGTCCACACAGGTCATCTCATACCGATATCCTTCTGATACAGGTAGAGGCCCAATTCAGTCTATCTGCCACCTGATGAGGGGTATAGGCCCCTTAGCTATTGTTCCATGTTGCTGTGGAACTTGGTGTAAGTCCCTTTTGGAGCAGACGACACACTCCTGTTGGGCTCCACTAACTTCTTCGAAGGTCAAAGGCAAGCCCCACGGATGGGCTACAGCCCACATTGTCTTTTGCCCTGCATGCAACAAACGCTGATGTAGCAGACTTTCCTTCCATTTGCTCCTGCCCGTGTTAAATCAACCCACATCTGGGTCCTCGTAACCTTCACAGGGCCCTGTAAATTCTTCTTGTGAGTAACAGGTCTTATTTCTTTCTGGATTATCATTGCTTCTGCCTCTCCTAAGTCTGCTACTGTACATGTCACCTCATTTATGGGATGCCCTAAGTGAGGGGAAAGAATGGCCATTAGAGACCCAAAGAGGGATGTAGGAGCCGTTTGAAGTACAATATTTCTCATCCCAATAGTGAAAATCTCTTCATCTGGGTTATAATTCGCTGGACTATAGATGGCATTTCTTATGCCTAACTCTTGTAGCACCTGTTGGAGTTCAGCATATGTCTGCCATCTAACAGGAGAGGATGGCAGATCACCCAGATTGGGCCACACAGCACGAAGTGTAGCCATAAACCAATTGAGGAGGGAGTGACTCCCTAGAGTCTAATGTGCATTTTGTAATCGCTGCCTCAAGGCAGGCTGCACTGTCAGGGACGACAGCTTTCCCATCTCTGATCCTGACAGAACAATTCCATCCACCCCTAAGTCCCACAGCCACCAGCTCAGCCTGAGTATAGGGGCGGACCATAGAGTGCTCCACGACCTGGGGAGGAGGCTGCTGCTCTCCTTGGGGAACTTTCAGCTGCTGGGTCTTTATTTTCTTTACAACCACTGCGTGTGCTTTCAACACAGGAGGGGCCAGTGCCTCTGGGACCACCCGTTCATCCTTCCCTAGCTCCTCCATTTCTGGGGCTGATGGCACCTTTTTCTCCCGTCTCCCTAGTGCCTCCTCTGCTACAACCTTTACTTTTTCTACTGTGCCTCGCAGCAATGCTAGCTCAGTCTTCAGAAGGTCTCTTACCTTTAGCTCAATGCTTCGCAGCTGATGTTCTCGTGCCACCTCCACCTGTGCTTCCCTCAGGAGTTCGTCCTTTTCCTTGATGGCCTCTTCCGCCTTCAGAACACCTGGCAGCACTGCTGTCTCGTCTCCAATGGCACCTTGCTGGCAGCGCTCTCGTGCTGCCTCCTCCTGCATCAAGGCCATTCCCTCCTCAGGAAGTCTACTGAAGTTTGCAGCTCACGTTCTCACGCCGCCATTTCTTGGGTCTCCTCTGTAGACCTTTTGAAGACTGGGAAACAGCCAACCCACAGTCCCCGTTGCCTCACGGGCACTCTGCTTCTCAAAGCATCTGCTTACTATACCAAGGGTCACCTCTACTGCCTCAGGTGTCACCTCCACTTGCCTCCAGTCCTGGGGTGGGGCCCAGTCCGCTAGGAGGCAAGCCACCTCGGACCACATACCCATTGGCGGATGATCCACTGTCTCCCCATTCACAGGGGCAGCCTGTTGAAGCACCCCTCCCATAAGGGCAGCCTGTCTTTTTCCTTGGTCAACAGTGAGCCCTGCTGACTTTGGCCAATTGTCTTGCCAATGGGTTTCAGCCCCAGGCTAGTTCACTATGGATTCAGTGTGACCAGAGACGTTCTTGTGGGTGAAAGGGTTTATTACCCGGCTTGTTCTCCTGGTGGTAGGTCAAGCACTACCATCTCTGCCTCCGTGGCAGAGCACTGGGCCGAGCTCTCTATATAGCACAATAATAGCTTATTGCCTAAAGGTGTGGAAGTGGCAGCCCAGCAACAGGCCAGTTACATCATCAGGTGGTTTAAGTTCAGTGAGGATCTTGGCCATAGGAACCCCAACTTCCCCACAGGAAGAGAAGTCAATGGGCAGAGTTGAGGGCAGTGTAGCTTGTGATCACCCAGGAGCCCTCCCCAACAGTTGTCTGCACTGACAGCTGGGCCATCTATTGAGACTTGACTTCATGTCTGCCGACGTGGTACCATGGTACTGACAGGATGCCAGCGGGATGGTTGCTCCAGTGCTGACTCCTTTAGTGGCAAGAGTTGTGTGGGCCTCTGGTCAGACTAAAATGGTTACAGCATATCATGTGACAAGCCATTTCCCACTGGCATCCCCTGGAAATGATGAATCAGATGAATTGACCCAGGTACATTGGCTAGAAAGAAAGCCTGCCTCTGATGTGGCCCAATGATTACATCATTGTTCGTTGCATGTAGGGCAGAAGACAATGTAGCCCATCAAGTGGCAGACAGAATATATTAGGCCTCTGCCTGTGTCAGAAGTACAGTATCGATATGTCATGACTTGTGTGGACACAAACTACTGGACTTCTGGTTGCTTTTTCTGCATGTTGCACAGACCAGCAAATGACCAAAAGAAGCCTAGAGCATTTCTTTGCAACCTATGGCTGACCACAGGTAATTGAGAGTGATCAAGGCACCCACTTTACTGGACACACACTATAAGAATGGGTGCAATAATTAGGGACAGAGTAGAAGTTTCATGTACCATATAATCCTACCAGGGCAGGCATGATAGAGAGGTACAGTGGTTTGTTAAAAACTATTGCCTAAAGTCAGATCACCAATCTATGGGGATGGTCAGTCTGTTTATTCACAGTGTTGTGGTGTTTGAATGAGAAGCCCCAGAGAGGGGCATTGAGACCCACAGACATGCTAAAACACATTGCTTCCTCCTCTACACAACTGGAAGTACAAACCAAGGAGGAATTGTCAAAGCCAGGATTCAACCACCAGAATAAGTATCTTACTGCCAACAACTGACTGCAATTAACCTCAGAGACTCTGTTCAATTGATGTGGCTTGGACGTTTTGACACACAGACCAGTAATGGCTGGCCTTTCTGGCACCTTGGGGACAAGGCTTGGAGGCCAGCCTCCAATGTATTCCTGGAGTAATGACAAAGTGGTCCCCCAAAGATCATGGTAGTGTACCCTAGATGGCTGGAATGTGAAAGCATCTCACCAGAGAGTTTTGTTGTATCTTTATGGCCAGTGTATGCACCTCCAGTAGCACTATACTTAGACCCCTCAGTAAACCCCACAGGAAGAGGGGTAAAGGTAGGGTACACTAGACCTGTATGGGAGCCCTTTCCTGCCAAGGTCCTATCACAGGACCATTCTCTTGCATGTATCCTACCTGATAGACAAGATTTGCCTATGTTAGTGGCATTAAATCATGTCTTATCACCCTTAAGGTTAATTTCTTCTAATGTTTTTGTGTATTGGGCACACACCCTAGCAAAAACTGCTACTCGCTGGGTGTACATGGGCCTCCCTATCAGTACTGCTACTGGCCTCCTGTGGAAAGTATGAATCTGAGACTGGTTTGAATACAGCTGGAATGACCACTTGGTGACAACTGATCTCCTCAGCCTAGAGGGTGACTGCTATCATAATTTTGTTGTTACAAGGTTCCAGCTCTCTTACACAGGGATCATCACGGAAGATTGATTTCTCCTGTGGAAAGTGCAAGTCATGAACTCATTTGAGTAGAACTGGTTTGAATACAGCTGGAACAACCACTTGGTGGCAGTTGATCTCCTTCTAGCTTGAGTACTCTTATAATTTTTGTTGTTATCTGTATGCTGTTATTCTCTGTTGCTGTTGTAGAATCTGGCTACAATGCTCTAGCTTGTAGACCATCATGGAAGATTGAGGGCATGTAGATTGTGGGGTGAGAATCCTGGAGGGGTGGAGTGTAGGGAAAATGGAAGTCCCTTTGGCCAGGATCTTCCCTGACCCTAAACAACTTGATGATGTAATTAGCCTACTGCTAGGCTAATGCTTACACACCTGTTAGCAGTGAGCCATCATTGTCAATGTAACTATATAAAGACCTCCACCCAGTGCTTTGCTGGGGGACAGAGACAGAGGCGGGCTTGCTGCCTGCAGACTGCCCAAGAGGCAGACGTGTCTCCAGCACTTGACCTGCCATCATGAGAATAAAGCTTGGTGTAAATCCTCTGGCCCCTAACATTCCATTGTTGTCATTCGGTGTCACGGAATCCACAGTAAACTTGCCTGGGGCTGAAACCCTCAGGCGAGACACCATCTTTCTAGTAACTAGGTGGACTCTGGTCTCTGCCCTAAACTTTCTCTTGAGACTGTTCTCCCCGAGGACACCAGGATTCAACAGGTTCTGCTACTGAGTTCTCATTTTGATCACTCTTCAACAACCAAAACTGTTAACTACTGCTTTGTTCTCAAATGCTCTTTGGTTTGGGTACCAGCGCTTAACCCCAGGTTTTCCTCCTGCTTCTCTAGTCAGTCCTCCTCCCCCTGCACTGTGGGTTCTTCTTGCTCTGCCCAACCTATGCACCTGGGATTTCTTCAGGCTGTGTTGATTGGCTTGGCTTTCTGTTAGATTCTTTCTACACACACTTCCTTGACTATCTCGGTATCAGGATTCTCCAAATGTTTACAAGTCTCAAATCTAGATCTATAGCATGGATCACTTCTCCCAGAGCCAGACCCAGAGAGACACCATGGATCCTCACACTGTCCCCAAGATATATCCAACTTCACATGTCCAAATAGAATTTGTCACTTCCTCTTGTATTGCCATATTCAGTCCTTGGACTTACCACCCACCTATCTTATTAGCTATGCAAGGGACTATGGTATGTACTCTCAACCTGGCTTGTATCATTATGTTTTGAATTCACATGTGGATTTATTATCTCCCTAACAATTATGTAGTAACTCCTAGTGCCCTCAAAATACCTAGCAAAATGTCATATACATATTGGTAATTTAAGTCAACAGTAAGTTATTTCAGGAACCAGAATGAGGATTATACTTTGCTACACACGCACAAAAAACTGCATCCACTAAGCTCTTGGTATTGTTAATGTTTCTACCCGGAAAGAAAAGTACAAGGCTCTGTTGGGTTTGTAGGTTACAAAATCTTGGTAAATTCTGCATTGCAAAAGAGAGGGGGGAATCCTTGTTTTTCTAGGACCTGAAGAAAAGACATTCAGGTTTTGGCTGGCCAGCATTATCAGTAAAGTCCTGGAATTATCCTGGATAATAAGAGGTCCTGGGTGAGAGGTATACACTGTATTGCACTGTCACATATCTCCACATCTGGCTCCTGTCCAACAATACACAAAACACCTGCACAGTAGGGACAATGTCTGCAGGTTATAGGCCAAGAAGCCCAGGACTAGGCTTACTATATTAGAGCTGTCCAGCTGAGTGAGTAGATGGGCAGGTGGACAGAAAAACTGGTCTACTGATGCTTAGGTAGATCTTTCAGCCACAGGTCCTGAAAACAGGCTGCAGAGATGAGGCCGGACCTCAAAGACTTCAAGCAGCTGTCAAATGAGAATCACCTAATCCCAGAAATACCAGGACCCAGTGCTCCCCTTGGTGGTTGACCAGGCCTTCTTCTTATACAAAGTGATCACAGTCTCCTTATATAAAAACATCACTTCTCCTTAAACCTAGGGGGTTAGAAAAAGTACTTGTCTAGCTCCCTCCTTAAGTGACTTGTGAGCATCAATTTCATACATTTCAATAACATGGCCATGTTACTGCTGTGTTCCAGTGAGGTGTGGGCTTGACCTTCATCAGGACACTCATTCTGGGCTCTGGTCGGGGTACACTGGCGGGCCCCAGGGGGCTTCCAGGCTGCAAACACACATGCGATTCCTGAGCTAAGGAAGTCTGTATCATCATTTCCAAACCCTCCATTTCACAAACTGTTTTCTCTTCAAAGCTTTTCTTGTGAAGTCTACTCTGTATCAGAAGCCTTCAAGTTCCACCTGGCTGGAGCCAAGAGCCAAGAATGAGTCCTAGCTGTTCCGGTAGTGGTTTCTGGCAAGACTGTTTCTAGGGTGCATTTCCGAAGCCACTGCGTGCCACCTGCAAAGCCTTGTTTCTCACTGCCCCCAGGGACAGTCCTTCCAGCCTCCCAAATCATCAACGCCACTGCCAGGAGCTGTCAGACGTCTCCTCTGACAAAGGCTGGGGCTGTGAGCCCCACCCCTCCGCAATCAAGGCCCTGTGGCATGTGGCAGGACTCTCCCCCACCACTCGGCAGGAAACAACAGTCCCCAGGCAAAGTGCCCCTCCTCCATCGGCTGAAGGCAGAGCTCCATGGGCTGAAGGCCCAGGGTGATGGGGCTGATGGCCGGATGTGATTTCCTTCCTCTCTTTTCTTCTCTTGCCCTCCTTGCACCTGGAGCACACTCAGAGGGAAGTGCCACTGACCTGTCACTGGGAACGCACAGATTCTGGGGTCTCCAATCGCTACTGACCAGCTACATGGCTTCAGGCAGGACACCTACCCCTCATCTCACCTATGACACATCCCCTGCCTAACTTACAAAGTGTTGGAAAGATCCAATTAGACCATGAAAGTACTCTGGAAAATGTTTGATTTCATTACTATTATTTTTCTTATTGCTACAAATAATATGCCCCTGGTGAGAAGCCACTCTAGAGAGAGAAAGCCACTGAAACACACTCACTCCCTTCAATTAGTTACCAAAAGGTTTGGGCAGTACTCTCCCGGCAACCTGGCAAACTAAGAAGTGTGCTTTTCTCTAGTGTCTTTGTCAACACCTTTGCTTGTGACCACTGGACCACACTGTCCACAGTCCTTGAAGTCAGATCACATGAAGAGACCTTTGTTAAGGAATCCTTTGGCCTGGAGGATTCCTAAAGTGTCAGAAAATGGGCTGACAGCAGCTCTGAGTAGTCATCTAATCAGTCTGTCCTTCTGCCTGCAGTCAGGACTTACAAAGAATATTTGAAAGCATTTTCTCATTTGGTCTCCAGGGTTTAGGGAAACAAGACCATGTGCAGCCCAGGGGCATGGCCTCCCTGGAGATGGAGAGTCACAGCTGCTTCAAGCCACATTTGGGATTTGCTGGCCCATTATCCCAAGAGCCTGCCATGCTCTGCATGCATCATGCGCACTGTGAAACAGGCAAAACTCACAGTCTCGCTCTGCAGGGATGCTATGTGCCCCGCCTATTTCCTCAGTGATTTGCTTTTCCAGAAATGCTAGGGAGGGCTGTGTAATGGCGGGGCTGGGGAAGGTGTTCACAGCAAAAAGACACCACTTTCTTCTTTGTTTTAAATAACCCCTTGCTTCCTAATGTTGACTGATAAGCATTTTCCCTGGATTCCAGTCAGAGGAAAGAAAACTCCTTTAGGCTGAAAATGCCAAAGGTCAGTATCTCTTGGATAAAGGCAGGTACTCAGGCTTTTGCTTAAATTTGAACAGTGGAGCACAGCTGTGAGCTGCTCCGAGCAATAAGCCCAGCTTTCCAACACTGAAAATACTCACCCAGGACCAGCAGTTCCAGATTTCCTCTTTGGGATCGGCATCACCTCTTGCCCTATTTCCCACTTCTCTTCCACACATCCACAACCCTCAGCAAGCTCCCCTAAGCACACCCTCCCCATGGGCTTCAGGCCACAGTCTGCTGCTGTGCGGGGGAATGCAGGGTGCCCCTGTCCAGCGCCTCTCCAGACGCCTCCCTGCTCCGTGTCCATGTGTGCAGCCCCAGCCCTGGTGCCCTGGGTTCTTGCCCATGCTCAGAACCTTCTTCCCTCCCCTTCTGCTACATGTCCCTTACCCAGATTAGTGGGAAGGAGAAGAGGAAGGCAACTAATGTTCGCTGAGCACCTGCCTCATGCAGGACCCTGCTAGGCTCTTCAACCTATGTAATTTCAAATAATGCTCACACCCACATCACTGAGAAAGGGTAAAGAAGTCGAGGTGCTGAGACACTAAGAAACTCACCCAAAGACCGCGAGCTGATGAGTGGCAGTTAGGATGGGGACAGCTTGCCTCTGTGAAAGGTGCCCGCAGTCTCCCTTTCTACCACACGGCCTGAATCCCAGTGCAGCGTGGGAACAGACAGCATATTTGGGTCCATGATTGTCTCCTCTCCAAATGGCAAATCTTTCCAGGCAGAGTTCCTGTTTCAGCACTGTCTGGATTCCCCTCCCCCCACTTCCCGCTTACTCCCAGCCCAGAAGGAACTCCAGAACAACCAGTGCACAGTGACAATGGCCTTCAAAGGACATTTTATGGTGAGGTTCCAGTTGTGCATGGTGGCTTTTTTCTTTTTAAGCAGCAACTTAGCAGTAGCATTCCTAGAATCATTAACTACAAATGGAATTTACAAGAGATTATTCTTAGCTGTTTTGTTTGCTTTGCTTTTAAAGTACCTTGTACCATGAGTTTAGGTGCCCCACTCACACATTCCTGGGCACTCCGCTGGAGGTCAGTTTACTGGAAAGGGCCATTTACAGAAATACTGCTGTCACTTCTACCTTGCACACAGCAAAAGTGTGATTCCGGTTCTATTTGAGGGAGAAGGCAGTAGACGATCTCCATGGCAACCCCAAGCAGCAATGTGGAGTAAGGGCCTAAAGAAGGTTTGCAGAAAATTAAGGGCTGGCCATGACCTGTCCCACCCTGTCATGGGCAGTGGCCGGGAATGCCTGCCCAAAGGAAGGAGACAGGCATGGTGGCCTGGGAGGGGCACTCCAAGAGTGAGCCC
The DNA here is from genome assembly GCF_040802235.1 of Manis javanica. Classification (NCBI taxonomy): domain Eukaryota; kingdom Metazoa; phylum Chordata; class Mammalia; order Pholidota; family Manidae; genus Manis; species Manis javanica. Next base: position 205,629,022 of record NC_133156.1, read on the forward strand.
GCCAAGCACTGCCCAAGTGCGCCTGTCTGCGTGGCTCTTCTCAGTGCTTCACTGTGGAATGTGAACCTTGGAGTACAGTCTGTGTATGTGTGGGGGAGAGAGACAGAGAAACTGAGTAACTAAAGCACATTTTCCAGCTTATATCCTTATGATTTTGTTTGCTTTATTTGCTATTTTAACACTTTTTTTAAGCTTCAGAGCATTCTTAGCTATGCACTTAAGGAGTGATATGGCCAACATCATATCAGGAATAGTCCCTAACACACAGCTACAGGCTGGCCACACCTTAAGAGTCTGCCCTGAAAGACTCACAATGTTTGGGATGAGGCAAATTAGGACCCACAGTATTGGCGTGTCTACTGAACTGTCAGTGTCAAATCTAATAAGAATATGCACATGCATTCCAGCTCTCCCACCCACCACCCTGTGATCTTTGGCAAGCTCATAAATAAACCAATCTGAGCCTCAGTTTCCTGAGGATAATCTTTTATCTCATAATGGCATTTTGAGTATCAAATAGATAATGATTATGAAAGTGTTTCGTAAAACATAATATTAATTCGGAAATGGAAGAGAATGGTGCTATTATCATTATACTTTTAATAAATGCAGGATTTAATGCAAAGAAGTTGCACCTAGTGACCTGTTTTTCTTCCCTAACCTTTTTCTAAGTTCAAAGGGACAGTGAAAGACAGAAGCTTTCATGCCTTGCTGGCTTCAAGGTCAAAACTCAGTCATGCATTTTTATGTGGCACAAAGAGTGGTCAATCGATTGGACACAGAAATCAGAGTGCTAAGTAGAAAGCTGCCTGAACAGATGACCACAGGGCTCAGAGGAAGGAAGGAGGGATCTACCAGCTGTACAGCCTGCCTGCTTCCCTCTCTCCAGGGCTGTGCCCACCCTGCAGGATAATCTCTCTCACACAGAGAAAGCACAGCAACACTGAGAGGTCCTCCACTCTGCCCCCATGGGACTCCATTAGCCCCACTCAGTCTTGTCCCCATCTGACTGGTGTTGAGAGACCTGTGAGCATGAGAAGGAAAGAACCAGTGCCCAAGGAGAGCTCTTTATGGGAAAGACGTATAGGACATGCCAATGTGCCCCCTAGACCCTCACTGGTCAGCTCAGGTCCATCCATGAACAACAGCAAATGCAAGACTGAGACCTGGATAGAAATTCATATTATGTGAGCCACTGGGTCAGAATCTCCATGTAACCCGATGCCCAGGTTACTCGTGAGCAATGAAAGTTTGAGCAGCTCCACTCTGGTACCTGAGAGCTAGGGGGCACTGGAGGCAGGGGGGGGACTCCCAAGTGGTGTGTGTGGTGAACTTCTCCCAGCAGCCTTGATCTTTATGAGTCATGGCAGTCCCTGCATCCTACCGTTTGGTAAGGGGCAGGACCACCTTCCAGGGCACACCACCTTTCAACCAGAAGTCCACAGGCTGGATCAACCCCTTTAGAGGACAGCTTTCGCCTCCTCTCCGCCCAGGGCAACCTATGGCCTCAGCCTTTTTAGTGCTGTGGGAAATGTGTTTTCCCAGTTCCCTAGGCCTTTATCCAAAGAACGTAAGAGGCTGGAGTGGTCACTTCCAGCCACACTTCCTTAGCACTTGGGAGCAGGCTGCATGCAGTGCCTCTGAGCCCAGCCCCAGGGCTCTTCCCTCCAGGCTGTCAGTGCTTGGCCTGCAGAGCTACCCTCCTCTCACCACCAGGGGTCTGGTGGTCTCTTCTGCAACGGTTTCCTATCAGTGCCTAGGACTTACTTAATCATCTGTTCATCTGCTGTTATCCTGTGTCTGGGAAGTGGGTCCCCTGACCAGTGAGGAGACTGGGCCCTGGGGAGGCAGTGAGAGCCCCGCGACTGGAATGCAATTCCTTGCCCCTCTGGGGGAGGCAGACTGAGCACTCCAGGTTCTCAGTTTCCAGCCCTGCTACCTGCACTCTGGGAAAATCTCCTTGTGCTTTCCCCATCCCCACAATGGGATGATAATCACCCTCCCCACCTTAGAGACTTGTAGAGGATGGACAGAATTCAGGAAGAACTAGGAGGGAAATGGAGATTCCATTGGAAAGGTGTTTCAGTTATAGATGCCAGGTACTGTTCTCAGCACTTTATTAATAACCCATCTAATGGGCACAGCAAGGCTATGAAATAGGTACTTCTAGTATGCCAATTTTAGAATGAGGCCTATAGATCCAGGGAGTCAAGTGGCACAGGGTTGTGGTGATGCCAGACAGAGCTCCAGGTCTGTGCTCCATGTGGTCTTGGAGAAGAGGCCCATGGCAGACCTGGGCCGCACAGCCAAGCCTCCCACTTGCTCTAGCCTGCTGCTCCTTCCCAAGGAAAGAAGAGTCCATAAAACAGTAAAAGGCGTGAGGGCGAGCTGTGGGGAAAACACAGCATGCATGACAGGGGTCCTCACCCACCACCTCCATGTGGACAGGGCACCTGGCAAAGCCCTCCAAGAAATGGGTTCCATCCCTGGTTACATCCGGGCAAATCCAGTCTAATCCAGTCTTTTCCTAAATGGACTAGACTTTTAAGTTATAGGAAAGTTACCCCCTGAAGCTCTTCAGAAAACCCAGAAGGGCCTCAAAGACATTCTTGGCTTCTTAACTCAAATACAATCCAATACATTCAACTGTTTCCTCAATATCTAGTTGGCTTGCCTCTAATTCCTGAAAGTCACTCAACAGGGGGCTGATTTATTCCTCCCTTTGCCAACTGCTAGTCCCTTTCACTCCCAGTCATATGCTCGGTGATATTTAAGGCTTGACTTTCATATCTCTAGGGCTTTCTCCTCCATTGCTGATCCCCGTCACTTAACCTCTGCTCTTCAGCAATTTAACACATTAGGCTCCCCTTCCGATGGTCTTTTTTCCATCTTTACCACACATCTCCCTGCCTTAATTTGGAGCAGACAGGGAATTGTGGGAGAGGCCCCACCTGTGCCCCTTGCTCTCACCCAGGGCTGTCCCAAAACCCCCACTCCAGGATCTCTGTACCTGGACTGAGAGGCGGAAACCCAGTGCAGCCCTTTTAGAGAAGGATGATGGGAAGACACCCTGCCAACCCTGCCCCAGCCAAGCAGAGGCTGGGACCCATCTCCAATAGGAGTTCCAGGCAGTGCTGGCTCCAGGCCTCTGCAGAGCTTGGATACTCAGGCAGGCATCTCAGAAGCTGCCGGAACTCTGATGCCTAGAGCTGCGGCCTGACAGAGGGTGGGTCAGCAGCAAACAGATCATGGCCTTGGCTCCCACTGCCCCTTAACCAGGGGACATGTGGAGGAGCACATCACCCTGTCAAGGCACAAGCAGCTGCCCTTCAACCTAGAAGAGGGTAAGATCAAAGGATAATCCCAGTATCACATCAGCCAGGTCTGTTTTCAGATCAGAGGACAGTATTTATAGGGAACATAGGAAACCTTTATCCCTCCTCCCCACCTGAATTAAACTGATCTATGCACAACACTACAGTACAAAGGGCTTGCCTGGGTTAAACTGTAGGCATTTGGACTTAGTTTTAATAAATGCGTAATTTTAAATCTTCAGAGTACCTTGGGGTCATTCTGAAGCTGGAAGGCTATAAGGGTTTAATTAACCTAATTACCTTCAACTTCCTGCCTCCAAAACCCTGTTCTCGCAACCTTGGCAGTGTCCTGGCCCTGTGGGTCCCCATCCAGGCAGAGCTGCCTATGCCCTGGGAGCAGTGCGAGACTCCCAGGCTCAGCATCTCCATGACTAGCAGTGGCCCATATGAGGACATGCCCAGTAGTCCAGGAGCTTGAGACTCTTCAATTTATTAGCTGCCAAGCTAATTAGAATTCATATTAGATCCCAGCACGCTCTCAGGTACCATGTCATGATCCGTGTACAAGTAAGTAGGGGGAGGAAGAAGATTGGAGTGCTTCATTGAGCACAACACCACCTCCCAAATCCCCTGTGCACATGCACACAGACACATGCACTCACAAGCACAGACACACATCACACTAGGGACAAACATAGCCCTTCTCTCACTGAGACTTTTGGACTAAAGACCTTAGGGAAAACTATTTCCCACTGTGGGAGCCACGTCTCATCCACTTTGTGACTCTGATCCTGAGAAAAGATCTGGTAAGAGTTCAAGTAAGGATGTATTCATGACTGGAGGGGCAAGAGCCAGTCCTCAGGGACCCCCTCAATACACATCCTGTCTTCCTATCACAGTTGCAGAAGTTCACCCCTTGCCTCTACCCTCCCCACCTGGCTGTAGCACCAGCAGAGGCTTCCGCCAGGGCCCCAGCCCATCCATCCTTAGGAAGAGCCTGCAGGACCACTGTGCAGAGCTCAGTGAAAACTCTGCTCTTCTTGACTTTCAGGAAAGCACACAGGGCTCCAACATGCTGTAGCTGTGTTTCACTAGGCTGCAGGATGTTCTTAGCTGATTATTAAACTCACAGTCTACTACAGCCCAGCAACAACCAATTTTGCCCCAGTAAAATGGATTCCAATTCCCTCAGCACTAGTCTCCTAGCAATCAGCTCATCAATATACATAATGTTTAGAAGCTGTATTGATTGTGGAATCTAATGGACTCATTTATTCAGAGTTCAGCTTGACCTCTGAAATAACATTGTATCGGAGCTTTCCTCCCCTCCCACTACTAAATTCCAAACCGGGGTGTAGAGGTAGCTGGAATGTTGGAGAACAAGCCAAGAGGTTCCTGGGGCTTGGCCATAAATCAAGGATGCTCATGATCCACGGTTTTCCCCAGTCAGTGTGAGGTAGCCTGTAATACTGACTGCCCCCAGAAGCACAGAATTAATAAGGAGCTGCTGTTGCCATAGGATACAGCAAGCACCAGTGGTGTGATTAACATCCATGTCAGCCAATGATCCTGTCACAATGCCTGCAGGGGCAACCTGGAGTCCCTGCCAGTGTCTGCACAATGGCCAGCTGATGCTCCATGCCCTTATGGCCCCCATTCCAGCTCCCCAGTGTCTCCCTGACTCCTCCTTGCACAGAGCCCACTAACTCACATTCATAGCACAGGGGCTGCATTCACCTCCCTCCTGCTGCCAGGAGCATGTTCCACACAGGGCTGGGGGAAAAGTGGACTTCTGAGGCAGAGAAGAAGGGTAGTGAGTCACTGAGAAGAGGGGGGCAGCTTGAGTGGGTGACCAAGCCACTCAGCAGGTCACAGGGGGACCTTTCTTACAGAGATTAATTTGATTCTTTTTTCTCCTGATGATATCCCTGAGCAGAGCCCCGTGGTAAGCCTGGCCTATTAGTAATTGTCACTAAATGTGGATAAGACATTTCACTTCTAGGCAGGGAAAGGAACACCCAGAGCCTGTAGTATACCAACTAAGTGCAACCCTCCCATCACTTACTTCCATCTCCAGTCAACACAAAGATACAGTAAAATGCACCTTAAAACCATTGTTTTCTTAACACAGAGAAATAAAAGGCATCCAGATTGGCGAGGAACAAGTTAAACTGTCCCTGTTTGCAGATGACATGATATTGTACATAAAAAATCCTAAAGAATCCACTCCAAAACTACTAGATTTAATATCTGAATTCAGCAAAGTTGCAGGATACAAAATTAATACACAGAAGTCTGTTGCATTCCTATACACTCATGCTGAACTAGCAGAAAGAGAATTCAGGAAAACAATTTCATTCACAATTGCATCAAGAGGAATAAAATACTAGGAATAAATCTAACCAAGGAAGTGAAAGACCTATACTCTAAAAACTACAAGACACTCATGAGAGAAATTAAAGAAGATACCAATAAATGGAAACACATTCCATGTTCATGGATAGAAAGAATTAATATTGTCAAAATAGTTATTCTGCCTAAAGCAATCTACAGGTTCAATGCAATTCCTATCAAAATAGCAACAGCATTCTTCAACGAAATAGAGCAGTAATTCTAAAATTCATATGGAACCACAAAAGACCCCAAATAGCCAAAGCAATCCTGAGAAGGAAGAACAAAGCAGGGGGGATTACGCTCCCCAACTTCAAGCTCTACTACAAAGCCACAGTAATCAAGACAATTTGGTACTGGCACAAGAACAGACCCATAGACCAGTGGAACAGAATAGTCCAGATATTAACCCAAGAATATATGGTCAATTAATATATGATAAAGAAGCCATGGATATACAAAGGGGAAATGACAGCCTCTTCAATAGCTGGTGTTGGCAAAACTGGACAGCTACATGCAAGAGAATGAAACTGGATTATTGTCTAACCCCATACACAAAAGTAAACTCAAAATGGATCAAAGACCTGAATGTAAGTCATGAAACCATAAAACTCCTAGAAGAAAACATAGGCAAAAAATCTCTTGAATATAAACATGAGCAACTTTTTCCTGAATGCATCTCCTCGGGCAAGGGAAACAAACGCAAAAATGAACAAGTGGGACTATATCATGCTAAAATCTTCTGTACAGCAAAGGACACCATCAGCAGAACAAAAAGGCATCCTACAGTATGGGAGAATATATTTATAAACAACATATTCGACAAGGGGTTAACATCCAAAATATATAAAGAACTCACATGCCTCAACACCCAAAAAGCAAATAACCCTATTAAAAAATGGGCAGAGGATATGAACAGACACTTCTCCAAAGAAGAAATTCAGATGGCCAACAGGCACATAAAAAGATGCTCCACATCGCTAATTATCAGGGAAATGCAAATTAAAACCACAATATCACCTCACACCAGTTAGCATGGCCAGCATCAAAAAGACTAGGAATAACAAATGCTGGTGAGGTTGTGGAGAAAGGGCCTCCTACACTGCGGGTGGGAATGTAAGCTAGTTCAACCATTGTGGAAAGCAATATGGAGGTACCTCAAAAAACTAAAAATAGAAATACCATTTGGCCTGGGAATTCCACTCCTAGGAATTTACCCAAAGAAAACAAGTTCTCAGACTCAAAGACATATATACCCCTATGTTTATCGCAGCACTATTTGCAATAGCCAAGATAGGAAAGCAACCTAAGTGTCCATCAGTAGATGAATAGATAAAGAATATGTGGTACATATACATAATAGAATACTATTCAGCCATAAGAAAGAAACAAATCCTACCATTTGCAACAACATGGATGGAGCTAGAGGGTATTATGCTCAGTGAAATAAGTCAGACAGAGAAAGACAAATACCAAATGATTTCCCTTATTTGTAGAGTATAACAGTGAAGCAAAACTGAAGGAACAAAATAGCAGCAGACTTACAGACTCCAAGAAGGGACTAGTAGTTACCAAAGGGAAAGGGTGGGGAAGGGCTGGTAGGGAGGGAGGGAGAAGGGGATTGTGGGGTATCATAATAGTGTGTGTGGGGTCACAGGGAAGACAGTGTAGCTCAGAGAAGACAAATAGGGACTCTGTAGCATCTTACTACACTGATGGATAGTGACAGCAATTGGGTATGGAGGGAACCCAGTAATAAGGGTGAACCCAGTAATAACCACATTGTTTTTCTTGTGAAACTTTCAAGAGTGTGTATCGACGATACCTAAAAAAAAAACCATTCTTTTCTTTCTACATGTAAGATAATTCAATGTCCTCAATTATAAATTGCCAAATTCCAAAAATGGTGAGTGGGGTTAAACCCTATTAGGTCTTCTCTCCCCAACAAGGTTTGTCCACAACAGACACTGGGCCCACCTCCACTGTGTTCACTGAAGGCAGGGAATTTGTAATTCTTTTGGTTTCAAGACGTCTAGGTTCAGACACAACTGGCTTCTATGAAACTAAAAGCTTTTGCATTTTCAAGAGAAGCTAGATATCTGTGCTTTTAGGGGTCAAGTTTTGCTTGTTTGAGATACATTATTTTGTATGTAAAACTGGGTGTGTCAAATAAAATACCTTCCGAACTAAGACCTCTCACGTATCAATTCTTCCAAACTGAAAACAGGAGTTGGGGAGGGAGGTTGAAGATACAGTAAGCCATCTCTCAGGAGGAAGGGTCTGGGCTTTCAAGAACATGGAATATATAGGGTTATCTTGCCTTTACATTTTAAGTCACTTTCTGGTCTGTATGTCTAGGTTCCCCCCAAGCATCCTGAGAGAGGGTGCCAGATTTAGAAAATAAAAATACAACAGGCCAGTTCAATTTCAATTTCAGAAAATGAATTTTTTCATGTATGTATGTCCCATGCAATATGTGGGACATAGTTATACTGAAAAATTGTGCAGTTGATCTGAAATTCAACGACAATTGCACATCCTGTTTTTATCTGTCAATCCCAATCTTGATAGCTCTGAATTTCACTTTCACTCATAGCCCCGGTTGCAGTAACCCAAGGCTCTGCCCCAATGGGGAGGAAGTACTGTTAATACAAAATCCTTCCCTATATTTCAAGAGAAGAAAAGGAATGATGTTAACAAAAATAGTACTTTTTTAAGCCTGTGTTACATGTCTGTTAACATACTGAGCAGTAACTTCTGCACTAAGACAGCCCTAAGATATTTTACTCCAGGCTGGGCATCCTTAGAGAACTGCTTAGGCCCTAGCCTCTTTAAATAAAGTCCCTCTAAACTCCCTTCCAGTCAATCCCCTAGAGCCTTGAGGCCACTGAAAAAGTGACTCTTACTAGTGACTTGAACTAAAAAACAAAAACAAAAAAATATCATTTTGGCTAGGATTTCCCCAACTCTTTGGAACTCCTGTAGGAACCACCTGGAGAAAAAAAAAAACATGGTTCTGTGGTTGAACAAGCAGGGAACTGCAGGCTGTACATGGCCATCTGGGAACGTGACTGTGAACATCAGCATACAAAAGGCCTGAGGAGTCTTGCAGTAAGGAAATTCTCAGCTGCTTACTCCACTGCTATCCAAACCTACTAACCACAACACCCACTGGTCCCCACTTCCCCATCTAATACCTACTAACCCTACAGATAACACTTTGAATATGAGAAACAGATGCATTTCTCAAATACAACTCTTGAGTCAGTACTTCTTTCTACCCCTACTTTAGGTCTGGGGTTTTTCTGAGTTCTTCAGAAGTCTCCCTAGCCTGCTCCCAGACCTGTTCAGTCAGAGTCTTCCTTCAGAAGCTCTACTTGCTCTGAGAAGCCTCCATGACCTCCTGACCTCTCCTGCCCACACTGACTTCTTCCTTGTTTCTCTGACCTTTCCTATCACCAATTATTCCCAGCACACATTTTGCACATCCTGTGCCCTCAGGACAGTAATCCAAATAACCTGATTTGAGTCTTTTGCTATCATTTTCTGATTCTTTCATTTCTATATATCTGGCTCTTCAACCAAGAAGAAGCTACTTGGGGATAAGGTTTTTCCTGCCTATTGTAGCCCCTTTGTGCAAGATGATCTGGGTATCCAGGAGACCTTTGGTAAATACTTGTTGACAGAATTATGTCTATTTATGTACCTGTATTCCAATTTTTGCAAATTTCAGAAACAATGGATGATTTTTCTACAAAAGCCATGAGCTGGCTTCTCTCACGCACCATGGAAGATGAATCCCAGAATTGCTTTCTGAGTCATGCACTGTTCGCCCCTCATTATCAGTCACTGCATTTCTGCCAGACACCCCAACGCTCAACCCAAACGAAGTGGAGGTGAGAAAGACTTGAGAGGACCAGAGATTTTCATGGAACTGAAATAATTCCCCAGTTAGTTTATAAGTCAAAATTCCCAAGGATTGTGGGGCCTACAGCCTAAAAATTAAAATGATTTCAGTTATTCTGTCCTGGGAAATACCACTTCACTGTCCTAAGGCAAAGACAGCCATTTACTCTTACAAAAAGGAACAGATTACACAATGATCTGCTCTCAAGCTCTGAAGTCACTGCACTCTTTTATTTCATTTGTCTGGCTGGACTTCAGTGTTTTATAGACATTGTGCTATGAGCTCCATCATGAATCAAAGCCAATGCAATACAGACTTTTAACAAATCAGCTACATTCCCATACTGTTCAGGAGGCTCTTATCTTCTATCCCTAGATTCTGAGTTAAAAAGAAAAATCTGGTCAACAACTGGGAAGTCTCTAAAATACATAATGGGAACCTAAACACATTGTACAAATCAACTGCACACACACTTCATTGTTCCAGAAGCATATTTCTTTCCATCTCAAGTCAATTATTTTTTAAAAAATCTTCAAACTCTACACTCAAAGATTTCAATAAACAGCCTTGGTTTCCAAGGTGAAACTGACTGATCTTGTTCTGACCAACAACTGATAAAAAAATATCAGTAACAAACTGGTTTTTGTAAATCAAGTATTTTCTAAAAGGCATAAAAGTCGTTCCAAGAAGGTCCACGGTGAACTTCACTGAAATGATTTTAAATGAAAAAAATTAAATGAAAAATATGAGAAGCAGCTAGTACATTTCCTGGGTGGAAACGCTGCCAGGTCTGAGCATTTGCTGTTTGGTAAGAAACATGTTAACATTTCTAAACCACTAATACCTTGCTTATCCCCATCTCAATCCTCAAGCAATCAATTAGGAATGCTCAGCACAGACACTGCTGTTTTGCAAGCACAATTCACAGTAAGTTTTAGATTTTGTAGCAATTTCTTTATCTCAGTAACATCAGTGAGATTTCAGGTAAAACAGAGTCCAAGTAAATTCAGTAAGGTTTGATGGATCAAATCATTTCTCATCATTCAGAACTCAGCCCAAATGTCAACCCTTCAGAGTCCTTCCCCAGCCACCCTACCTAACATACCCTCACCCCTCACCCCTATGCACATGAACGACATGGATCTCCACCACATTCACTACCTGATTTCAGCTTTCTCAAAGTCCTCATAGTACCTGTATTGTTTCCTCATTTGTTAAATGCTTATTGCCCTTCTCCCATCAGTAGCAAATAATCTAAAATATCCCCTTGTAGTCAGGTTCTCTGCCTAGACAGTGCTGTAGCCCCAGTGCCTATATCAGGGCCTGGTAGCATAAATTTGTAAATGAATCACATCAAAAATTTTTTAATGTGGTGATATATACATAACATGAAATTTATCATTTTAACTATTTAAGTGTACAGTTCAGTGGCATTCACATTACTGTGCAACCATCACCACCAACCATCTCCAGAACTTTTTCATCTTTCCCAACTAAACTCTGCATCCTTAAACACTAACTCCCCTTTCCCTCCTTCCCCTGCCCCTGGAAACCACCATTCTACTTTCTGCCTTTATGAATTTGACTACTATAGGTACTTTATGTAAGTGGAATCATAGAAGATTTGTTCTTTAATGTCTGGTTTATTTTCTTTAGCATAATGTCCTCAAGGTTCATCCATGCTGTAACATGTATCAGCATATCATTCATTTTTAAGGCTGAACAGAATTCCACTGTAAGTATATACCAAACTTTGTTAATCCATTCATCTGTCAATGGACATATGAGTTTCTTCATGTCTTTTGGCTACTGTGAATAATGCTGCTCTGAACACTGGTGTACGGATATCTGGTGAACCCCTGCTTTCAGTTCTCTGGGGTATATACCCAATAGTAGAATGGCTACTGTGTATGGGAATTCTATGTTTAAACTTTGAGAGAATGAAATACTGTTTTCCATAGTGGCTGCACCATTTTATATATGGAAGAGCAATGCACAAGAGTTCCAATTTCTTGTTTTGCCTATTACAGTATATCTGAAGCAACAGGTCCCACTCATGTCTGTTGTAGATTAATGGATCTAATGAGAAGAAACTTTGAATAGGACTTGGTTTACCACCTAATGCACAGTCAGAGGTCACGAATTACTAAATAATTTACTTTACATGGTTCAGCCTGGACTGAGAGCACAAGGATTGTTTCTGAATATTTAGAGTAACCCCACATGATAAATGTAAGTAAAGGAAAAGAGAACCAACTGCTGGATAGCTTTCTCCCCATGTTGGTGTCAACCTTTCTAGCAATAGTCCAGTCAACAGCAAGTGGGATCTCAGGCAGGAGCTGCTTTGTGCAAAATTCTAGGCCCTGTCACTTCTGGAAGAGCATGAAAGGGCCTTTGGAAACCAAGCAGTTTGGCCATTAAGACTTGGAAGGAAGGAGGAGTGGAAATTACAGCCATCTGAATGCAATTGCCTGGCTTTATCTTTGCCCAACACTCTAAGAGCCTATAAACATCAGTGGAGGAAAAAAGGTTTAATTTCCAAAGACATAAAATTTTCAGAGCTATGTGACCTCTGAGAGGATAAGGCCATCTGAGAAAACTATTTCCTGAAACTCAAATCCAGGCTTGGGGAATGAGGCCACCAGCCAAGGCTCAGTCTTCCACTCAGAATGTTTTGCACATCAGCCTTTCCTGCTGGAAAGAAAAGACTGGGGCCTATTTAACTGTCTCCCTAGCCCTTAGCACAAGGCTTGACACCCTGCTAGGAATGAATATATATTTCCTGAAACAAAAATGAATGGATGACCAATCTATGAAGTGTGGGGACTTTCTGGTTCCAGAAGTGAGAGGATGTAGGCTTCCTGGTACATTCCACCCTGACTGCTATCTTTCTCATGGACTAAGCCTTAGTGTTCTATGAAGACCCAAGCCAGCAGTTCTTCACAGAAGTCCCTGTAACTATCATGGCTTCATGTGAGTTCATGATCCAAATAAGCTTTCTCCCCTCCTGCCTCAGAGCCAACCCCAGGGAATACTGACCTCCTTAGAATCATCTTCCATTCTCTCTCTCTCTACCCTCCAAGTCCATTTCTATGTCCCACTCTGTGCCATCTCCCACACCAGTGCCCCTTCCCAACAACAGCAACCATAGTGACAAAGATAGCAAGAGCCAGCTTCCTCTATTGCTTTACAGTTTATATAGGGCTCCCAACTGCATTCGTTTATTTGACCCTCAGCATAACCTGACAGGAAAACCAAAGGGAAACCTGACTTACCAAAGGTACATGAGGAATGGGTGACAGAACATCTCCAGACTCCAAAAACCCAGTTGTCTTTCTTTAGTGGCTTCCTGTTTCTTAATACCCAAGTGCCTACTAATCTCAAAACCAAAATTTTCATCCTTTAGGACTGCTCTCAATTACCCACTGAGAGGAAAGATGGCTCCCACTACATCTAATAATACTAACATGTTCACGATTGCAAATGACCTCAGGTGTTTTATAATAGCCACAAATTATTTTACACTCTTCAAGAGGTGGAGCTAATTCCCCTCGCTTCCAGTGTGGGCTGGACTTAGTAACCTGCCTCTAATGAACTGATGTAGTGAAGTGATGATGTGCAATTTCCGAGTCCAGGTCCTAAGAGCCACTGCAGCTCCCCCCTTGCTCTCTTTCACATCACTCTCTGTGGAGGAAGCCGGATGCCGTGTTAGGAGAACACTGTAGTAGCTCTATGGACAGACTCACAGAGTAAGGAACTGAGGCCTCCTGCCAACAGCCATGTGAGAGAGTCATTTTGGAAATGGATCCAAATCAGCCCCCATCAAGCCTTCAAATGATTCTAGAACCAGCCAGAAGATTGACTACAACCTCATGAGAGTCCCTGAGCCAAACCAACAAAGCTAAGCTGCTCCTGAATTCCTGACACACAGAAATTATGTGAGATAATAAATGGTTGCTATTTAAAGCAGCTAAGTTTTGGGGGTAACTTGTTATACAGCAATAACACTGTAATACTATAATAATAACACTGTAATAACACTACAGTAGATAACTGTTCATGTGCGTTTTGTGTGCTTGCCCAGGTATGTGCTTAGCATAAATTGACAGAAATGGAACTATTGGGTAAGGAAAGGTATATACTTCTTAAATGACTGTCATACTTACTGACAAATTACATCCAGGACTGGGAAAATTTATAACTTCCCAGAGGTTTATCAGGGTGCCCTCTTACCATACCCTAGCTAGCAACAGTGGTTATTAAAGGCCGATTTTTAACTCCAAAAATTGAATCTCTGCTCACAGAACTTCTGGAAGACCAATGAGAAGATACCTGGGTGACTGAGGAGTGTTATTCTCAAATCACACGCTGCCTGTGCAATGTTGCCTTAGGTCTCCATCTCCGAACTGACTCTGACTCCTTTCACTTCAGGCCAGGTGGACCAGAAGAGGAGTAAGAGATAATCTCTGCCCCAAAAGTCGCCAAATGCAGTTGTAGAAAAAGTGGGACCACCTTCTGGTGCACCTCCAGACCCTTATTTGGCGGTTATCTTGGGCAAAAGCACCTTCCCCCGCTGCAAAGCTCCTCAGTTGCATTATGGTCTATAACACCAGCTATTCATTCACAATTTGCCTAATAAACTTTTCTTAGATTTTTAAAATAAAATGTAAAATAAAAAACCATCAAATAACTTATTTCTGTCAGCACAGACCAAGATGGGCAGCCTGACCAAAAAGAGGAGCCTTGATTCACTGACCCACTGACACACTGCCTTGTGGAGCAATGGCCAACTTGTATCCTGAGGAAAACTGGTGGCCTACAAGAGGTCTGAAGGTATTATGAGATATGGTCTGGGGAATGCAGGCCAAGGTTACATGGATGGATGAGTAATACAGACATAAAACAGACTTTAATACCTATACTTCTTATTGAACCCGTAGACAGTTCTCTAAATTATTTAAGTGTATGCCCAATATAATTTAAGCTATTTCAAAGGAAATGTTATGTTTAATGATATCACTAATTGATTTTTAGTGGTCATTATTTTTTTCTCATGTATGTTTGTTTTGAAAGCTGCACATGAAGCTCTGGACCATAAACAGGTCACCTCTGGTTACATATGAGCACATATATATTCATGTCAGGATTATTTTCTAACTGCATATTTTTTTCTATAATCCATTCAAATAAAAGCACTTGTCTACTTCACCACTCCAATAAGGGTGTATCAACTCAAAATTGCCTCATCTTGTAAGGAAAATCTGTACATTATGCTGTTAACCAAAAAAAAAAAAAGCCAATTTCTTGATTCAAATATACAAATCCAATATGTAAAAAGCCAGGGTAGAATAACATAGAAAAAAAGCTGAAGGGGAAAAACAGGCATTTATATGGTCATATCACCCTTGGAGAAGGACTGGGTGATGAGATCTTCAGGACACAGGATGAAGCAAAGAGGTTCTTCGGCTTCTTCTCAACCATGACCATGTAAAGCCTTTGACTTCCAAATTTCTTCCCAGGGAGCCTGTGCAGACCACCTACATGCCTGCAGGTGCCTATGCGGGGCAGATTACAGCCGTTTATCTAAGCCACAAAGAGGTATGTACGCCTGAAAGAAGCTAAGTGGTCTGGACGAGGTACCAGAGCCCAGATCTTCTCACTCTGCGCAGGGGCAACACCAGGGTTACACACACTCCTTTCATGGGTGACTGCCCCAGCATGGGCATGTCCGGAACAGCCATCATGAAGTCCTGACACTCCCCATGAAGTGCCTGAGGACTTCTTCGGGGACACACATTCAGGCACTGAGCCTAGGCTGCAGCCCGAACACCAGCTCCTCTGGAACCTGTCACCCACGCTCCACAGCCTTCTACGTTAGCGGCTCCACCCTCCGCAGCCCCACAGCACCTCTCCGGCCCTGCACACATCTCACCTTGCTGAGACAACTCCTGCTTTCCTAACATACTGGGATGGAACTATGCCCTTTTCCCCTTGGTTTCCCAGCCCCTAACAGCCTAAGGACTCAGTGAAATCTGACTCAGCCAAGATGGAAAAGCTGACATCATCTACCCTGCATGCCTTAAGAGTAACTTCTACCAAGTGATGAATAAAACATGATAACTTTGCATAAACTCAGAAAAGCATTTTTTCCCTAACCAAACTGAAGAATTAAAGAATGCATTAGGCTTTTTCTGGTGTCCTACAGTTACTTCTTTTAAAATCATCACATGGCTTCCTTGCCATGGTAAGCAACACCATTTATCCCCACAGTTCGGGGGCCAGCCAAGTACATCAGGGCACATGGCGGAGAGCCCAGCCTGCCCTCACTGCAGAGTAGAGGCTTTAGGGAAAGTCCCACCTTCTCCACGGAAACTCCCTGAAGTCAGCCTTTCTGGCATCAAGCTCACCATGGCTGGGGAGCTGCTGTTACTTAGCGGCATGCATTCCAGAGGAACTCACCTACAGCTTGTGCCCACGGTGAAAAAACAACCAGGACACAAATCAAGTTGTGAAAAGGTACCTATACCATTTATCCTGGAAAAAATGTCACTCATTGTCAGCAGACATTCTCAGCATGCGGCCAAACCCTTAGGACTGATGTCCCCAGTAAGCACCTCTGCCTGCCTAGGTTTCTAAGTTTACACGGGTAGAGACAGAAGCATGGATGACCTTGATAAGCTCACTTAAAATGAACAATGTTTCCTACTTTAGGGGAGTGTGTTCACATACACGGCCAATCCCATCTCTGCGTCCACTCTGGGAACTGGCATTACTATCACCCCATTGCGGGGTTAGGACAACCGGCTCAGACATGCGGAGTGACTTGCAGAAATCTTTCCTTCCCGACATCCTGCCAAGCTGCCTCATCTGAGGAGATTCTTCGGCATCTACTCTCTCAAACTCCCAGGCATTTGGTCTGTTTTCCCCTTTAAGTTTGCCTTATTAATTTTTATTGTTCCCTTTATTGGACGGGTAACTTCTTCTCTCTTAACATGTGTCTTCCTGACAATAACCAGACAGTCATTGCTCAACAAAGTAATTAGTTCCCTTAATCTTCCTTTTTCAAACAACCTGTTGCCTTAATCACTTGAATAAGACAAGTTCCAAGCTTTCCCCTATGGTTCTAGATCTGAATGCTGGCACGCTAAAATCAGAGCTCTCAGAGACCTTCAAAACCTCATATCACGACAGCTCCCATCACCGTTAATCAACAGACATGTATTTATGTGACAGTTATTATATATCCATCCTGTGTAGCCACATGTATGGAATGCCCACCATGAAAAAACAACCAGGACACAAATCAAGCTGTGAAAAGGTACCTATACCATTTATCCTGGAAAAAATGTCACTCATTGTCAGCAGACATTCTTCTCAGCATGCAGCCAAACCCTTGGGACTAATGTCCCCAATAAGCACCTCTGCCTGCCTAGTTTCCTAAATTCCATCTCCCCATCACCTCTGGAAACTGACATCATTAGCCATTGCAGGGTTAAGAACTGTGGGAGGGTGGCCATCTGGACAGTGTACCTGATTGCCTACTGTGTTGGGGGTATCACAAATGTTACTTTCTTAATCTGAGATACATTTGTATCCCTTTTACAGATGAGATTTAGATAGGTGAGAACCCTTCACCTGGAAGCAGAGGCCCAGGATTAGGGCCCCAGCCCCTCAGTGGCCCTGACATGCCATGCAGCAGAGTGCTGAGTACCCAGGGCATACATCATCCCCCCAGGAGCTTCAGCCTATCTGTGAAACCTGGCTGATCAATAGGAAAAGAATCTATAATTCCAGTGAGTGAGTGCAGTGGGATCAGTGAGTACCTGAACAGGGTGGCCCCTGAGGGTGGAGGAGGTGGGCGCTTGGGGAAGCCCTGCGCAGCATGGCCTGAGCCAGGCTGCCATGAGGGAAGAGACAGTGAGCCTGAGAGACGGCCTCTCCTGTGAGGCCCCAGCACGTGCCGCCTGCTGTACATCAGTCATTCACAGCCTTCCCTTCTTTGGCCCACTCTCTACAGGTTCTCTGAAGTCACAGGTCACTACTTTCTTTTGCTTCCACCAAACTGCCCAGCTGAACACTCTCTAGGTGCCCTGACCCTTCCCAACACCCTCTTCTCACTCTTCCATACATGAACTTTGCTGTGGATTTGGCCTGCAGGGTGCTGTGAGGGAAGCAGACAGCCCAAACCAGGGGTCCCTTTCAACACTTCCCTGAATGGCTGAACCAGGCTGATGGGAAAGTGAGTGGGAGGCCCAGCTGACTTCAGTGCCAATTTCCTGAACCGCCTGGGATGCTGCCCTTGAGACGTCATCAGCCAACAGCAACACCAGCAGATACATTACTGACTGTTACACATTTATCATCTCTCTCTGCAAAGAACACAATGATATGTATCTGAATCCATGTCGGTGCAAACTGTGAGAACCAACCATCCTCTTGACATCAGTGTGCCCTGGTGAATCCCCATCCCCTTAAGCAGCCAACTTGGCTCAAGAACATTGATGTTGCCGCTCTTAGCTCTGTTTACACAGACACCTGAGTCTCCAGAAAACCTTGCTGCTTGACCCTTGACCACCTCCAGAGCATCCTTTTAAACCAGGTGGGCACTCAAAGTACACCTGGGAGCATACCGCAGTGTCTCCACTTGGTGTACACCACAAACAAAGCAGACCCCTATCCACCAACTTCCCACACTTACCTCCCACTCAGCTTGAATGACCTCAAATTGTGATAAGGCATTTCTACCTCTGCATTTTACATTCCCCTGTTTCTGTTTTTTCCCCCTCTTAATTTCAATAAAAAAAGAAAGCACTCAGTATCTACTGAGTTCCCATGTGTCCAGCACTGTGCTGGCACATAAGAGAACTGAGAAGACCTGTTAGCACGCTGTCCAGTGAGTTCACTCATCTACACGGACACATATGTGGGACATGAAAGGGCCTGGTGAGCATGAGCAATGCACACAGGTACCACAGAAGCTGAAGGCAAGCAGGCACCTCCCTCTGAGGTCAGCAGAACATGAGTAGCACAGGGATTCTGTTAGGCAGAGCAGAAGGGAAGGCCTCTGAACAACAGAACTAGCTATCCATGAGTACAGCATGGAGCTGGCAAGTACAGGGTGTGCTAGGGACCTGTTTACCAGAGAGGAGGGCTTCCAGAATGTCAGGTAAGGCAGAAAATGGAAACCAGATATCAGCTGTGGAAGGCAGGGTCAATGTAGGGAGCTTTTATCTTCCAGGCAATAGCTGGACATCAAAGATTTCCCAGGCCACCAAGCTGCTCTGGTACAGACACCAGCAGCAGTGCTGCGTAGGAAGGGCTGGAGGAGGGGTGACCACAAGCAGGAAGCCTGCACGGGAGATGCTCTGGGGCGCCTGAAAGGTGGCACATGGGCTCTCGCAGTTGCCATGGGAATGGAAGAACAGGAGCAACAGATGAAATTGGTTTCCTGCAGAAAACAAAAGGCTTGTGCCTATGCTGAGAACAACATGACAGTGATGTTCAGAGTGGACGTTTATTTTTATTGAATGCTTAGCATCTAAACCGTTTTTATCTAGGGAGAATCCCATCAAATGCTTCTTGATGGAAGGCAGAGCCCCATGTCTTTTAGGGAAGTCAAAGGAGCCAGACCATCCTTTCCACCTTCCACCAGCAGCCACTGTTCAGGTGTGTGACTGACTTCCACCAATCAGGCAGTCCCACCTGGGACTCTGAAACTCAAGGGATGACAAGGACATAGGGACAGTTTAGAATTCAGTCTCAGAGGAGGCATCCAGCAGTAACAGCCAGCATCATGGATTGAGTCTGAGAGTTTTTGTGGTATGCCTGGGGCTGAGCTTCCTGTGGTCTGGGAGAGTGTGGTGCTCCAGCCACGCTCCAGCCTGCAGAGTCTTTAGTTACCCACAGCTGCCAACAAACTCCTTCAGTCAGAATCACACTGATAACAATACAAAAGCCAATCCATGCTCTGTGACCCTCCTCAAAGCCTTCATCCTTCAACACCCAGACCACACAGTCTCTCTGGACCTTGTGCATTTGAACAGAAAGGCTCACTGGGCACCGAAGCTGTGCTCACTTCCATTAGCCAATGTTCCAAGCACAAGTGGGCTGCACTAAGCTCACTTCTGTCACCTCCACCCATGTGAAAAAACCTGACCCATTCCCACACCCAGCATGTGCTTAGGATAGGGCAGTCACTCTGTCTATACCTGAAGTGACCTGAATTTCATTTACAACTTATTCCATGTAAAATCTGAAAAGCCCCTCACATGAATCAAAAGTCCTTATTGCTGCAGAGTTAAGAAAATTTTGTAAAAATATTGAGAAATATGGTAGAGAAAGAATGGTTAGAGTAACATTAAAAATATATTTTTATGATATCTGTTTCAAAATAATCCAGGGGGAAGAGAAAATGCGTACAAGTATAGAAGAAACAAGACTGGCCATGCATGAGTAGATGACGTAAGCTAGGAGCAGGTACCCAGGGATTTGCTATACTACCCTATTTTTGATAATGAAATTTTCCACAATAAAAACTTTAAAGATTAAGTAACATCAAAATTAAATGGCTGTCCTGAATGGAGAGAGGACTGAAACCTCTGGTGACTGTGTGGTAAGTAATTGCTTGGGACAGACAGTAGACACTAAGCTCCACGTTTTTAGGAAAAGCTGGGATTTAGAAATCTCCATTTATTAAGGAGTTTACAGGGTGGGGAGAGCCGCTTCAATAGGGGATCAGCACTGAGGGATTTGAGCCCATAGAGCACAGAAGGGAGAAGGGATGGTGGTATTATCCACTGTGGGGCTCACACAACGCCCACCCGCACTCTGCCCTTCATGGTAAATGCAGGAGTGGCTGACACCATGAAATACCTTTGGGTACAGAGGAAACTGGTATCCATCCCATTAACTTCAGGTTTAGTAAATCAGAACACGTAAAACTCAGGGAGTCAGAAACATGCTCAGGACTCTGTGCAGACATCACTTCCACCTCTCAGCAAACTAATTTACTCCTGTAACTTCCATTTCCCAAGTCCTGGGAATGCTGCATATAAATCTACTTGAGGCATGTCTGACTGACTTCCTATGGGAACCCTACCCAGTGTTAAGATACAGAGGGGTACACTCAGATTTTTCAAACAGCCGGTGCCCTGTTTCAGTGCTTAAACTGAGACTTCAAAAAGGACCTGTTTGAGAATGACACACACACACATGCCAGACAAAGTCTTTGTTAGATAAACATTAAAAAAGATGAACTGTAAGATGTAAATTCATCTCTGTAGGGTCTTTTCTTACTCTCTTCTGCATCATCCGATTTTTGTAAAGTGCTTACTGACTACATTTTCTGCTGGTCCAACTCTCATCACTATCTCTGGAGCTTTGCCAACCTGGTTGCAAATCTTCATAAGCAGGGGTACACCTTCTGCACTCACACATTTCATGCACTGCTCAGCTGCAGCTGTCACTCAAAGGCCTCCTGCACTGACAAGTACACCAGACACCCTCCACACAGGACACTCTCACC
Source organism: Manis javanica (assembly GCF_040802235.1). Classification (NCBI taxonomy): domain Eukaryota; kingdom Metazoa; phylum Chordata; class Mammalia; order Pholidota; family Manidae; genus Manis; species Manis javanica. The sequence goes on from NC_133156.1 coordinate 205,650,158, forward strand.
AGAGACCAAGCTCCCTGCCTTGCTGCCCTTTCTTTCCTTGAACTTGTAAGTGCAGTTCTTCCTCTACCACCATCTGTTTCTAAAGCAGATCAATATTCGTGAGATGTAGTCTACAAGTAAGTAACACTTTACCACTGTAACTTCTACCAGTGATTACAAGGCTACCTCCTTAGAGGTTTGTAAGAATGATTCTCAGGCCATCTGGACCCCTAAGGGAACCCCCTGTCCACAGTGGCTCATTTTGCCAAGCAAGGTCTCCTCCTTTTTGATTGTCCTTGTAGAGCAGAATGCCATCCTCCTTTGAAGAAATCCTATCATTTCAATGATAAATACCTAATGGAGGCTATTAAAAAGGCCAATTTCTTGAAATTAAACTTTTTCTCCAAGGTACTTCCTGAGTTCCTTTTTGAAACAGCATTTCTCACATAGGTTGGGAAATACTTCTGCATCTTTTAAAAGTGGGGATTTACTGTGGCCCGATAAGTTTGGGGAACCCTTGCGTGCTGTATCCCTATCAGCAGATTCACACACAGCAATGTGAAGACACTGCAATTAGTACAGCTTTTTTTTTTGGTATCATTAATCTACAATTACAGGAAGAACATTATGTTTACTAGGTTCCCCCTTCACCAAGTCCTCCCCACATACCCCTTCACAGTCACTGTCCATCTGCATAGTAAGATGCTGTAAAATCACTACTTGTCTTCTCTGTGTTGCGCAGCCCTCCCCGTGCCCCCCATGCACTATACATGCTAATCGTAATGCCCTCTTTCTTTTCCCCCTGCCCTTATCCCTCCCTTCCCACCCATCATCCCCAGTCCCTTTCCTATAAGTCCATTCTTGGGTTCTGTGATTCTGCTGCTGTTTTGTTCCTTCAGTTTTCCTTTGTTCTTATACTCCACATATGAGTGAAATCATTTGGTACTTGCCCTTCTCCGCTTGGCTTATTTCACTGAGCATAATACCCTCTAGCTCCATCCATGTTGTTGCAAATGGTAGGATCTGTTTTTTTTCTTATGGCTGCGTAATATTACATTGTGTATATGTACCACATCTTCTTTATCCATTCATCTACTGATGGACCTTTAGGTTGCTTCCATATCTTGGCTATTGTAAACAGTGCAGCGATAAACATAGGGGTGCATATGTCTTTTTCAAAGTGGAGTGCTGCATTCTTAGGGTAAATTCCTAGAAGTGGAATTCCTAGGTCAAATGGTATTTCTGTTTTGAGCATTCTGAGGAATCTCCATACTGCTTTTCACAATGGTTGAACTAGTTTACATTCCCACCAGCAATGTAGGAGGGTTCCCCTTTCTCCACAACCTCACCAACATTTGTTGTTGTTTGTCTTTTCGATGATGGCGATCCTTACTAGTGTGAGGTGATATCTCATTGTGGTTTTAATTTGCATTTCTCTGATGATTAGCGATGTGGAGCATCTTTTCATGTGCCTGTTGGCCATCTGAATTTCTTCTTTAGAGAACTGTCTATTCAGCTCCTCTGCCTATTTTTTAATTGGATTATTTGCTTTTTGTTTGTTGAGGCATGTGAGCTCTTTATATATTTTGGTTGTCAATCCTTTATCGGATCTGTCATTTATGAATATGTTCTCCCATACTGTAAGATACCTTTTTGTTCTATTGATGGGGTCCTTTGCTGTACAGAAGCTTTTTAGCTTGATATAATCCCACTTGTTCATTTTTGCCTTTGTTTCCCTTGCCCAGGGAGATATGTTCATGAAGAAGTCACTCATGTTTATGTCCATGAGATTTTTGCCTATGTTTTTTTCTAAGAGTTTCATGGTTTCATTACTTACATTCAGGTCTTTGATCCACTTCAAATTTATTTTTGTATATGGGGTTAGACAATGATCCAGCTTCATTCTCTTACATGTAGCTGTCCAGTTTTGCCAACACCATCTGTTGAAGAGACTGTCATTTCCCCATTGTATGTCCATGGCTCCTTTATCAAATATTAATTGGCCATATATGTTTGGGTTAATGTTAAGACAGCTTTTTAACATTGTTTCTAGTAAAAGCATCCAGTGAAATTAGCATTTTCTAGAACACCCCTTTGGAATGCTGTGACTAGAGTCCAACAGTCCCAAAGAAGCTAAGCAAAAGCTAGAGGGCACACCTGTGGCCTTTTGCTGCCTATTATCTGAGAGTCATCAACACACAGCCTCAACAAGGTTCAGACCGTTCCATACTCTGGCTGTAACAGTTCTGTCCTCTTCAGCTGACTCTGGAAGTACAGGTCCATTTCTACTCATCATCAACATTGGTGGAAATGACTGACTTGTTTTCAACATACATTCTACCCTCCTCCTCATGTGCCCACCTGCCCCACAGAAGGAAAGCTAAACCACCTGGAAAGCTAAGGCCACATCTCCCGGATCTCTTACAGATGATGTTCCAGATATGAGTTAGGTTTGTCTAATCAGATGTACTTTTGTGAAATTTGGAAAGCAAAAGTGAGACAGAGACCATACTTCTGCAGTTGCTGCTCTTTCCTAAGCAAGCAAAGTCCAGGAGGAACCTGGTTCTTCTATGGAAGTTTTAGCCAAGGTTCCAGCATCCAGATGTCATCTTCATGAGTATAAAGCAGCGGGGCCAGGATATGTGTGCAAGTGCAGATCACAGCACTGGGGCATGGTTCCGATCGTGGGGGCCTCAAGCACAGCAGTTCCACAGTGGTTCTAGAGAGGCTGCTTCATGACTGTACCAGTCCAGTTCTTCACTGTGGCTTTGAGACATGCATTCCTGAAATCTCCACTTGGAGAACTGTGTCTTCAGAACTCCTAATAATTCTTCAAGCCATTTAATTCCCTAGAATAAATCCCTTTTCCCTAAGTTAGCTATAGTGAATTCTGCTTTCTGCAATTGAATCTTAACCAACATTTCAACTCAGACTGTGTTCCAGCAAAGGATGATCTAGCCTCTCAGTCTCACCCTGATGACTGTGGGATCCAAGAGTCCCTGCCTATGTTCCATCCAGGTAGGAAAACTCCTGTATGGCTGACTGCAGGCAAAATGCTGGAAAGCTGGTTTTCTGCAACCAAGCATGCATCCGGGTCAGGCCAACACAGACGCCTGCTTTCCAAGCGGTCATGATGCCCAAACTCCCTCTGAGTAGCAATTATACGTGAGAAGCCACCAGAGGAAGAAACCATGTAAAACTCAGGCAGCAGAGTTTATAGGAAGGAGCAATATGTCTGGTTTCTAATCTCACCCCATGTCATTTAAACTGAGTTGCAGACCCCTGTTCTGCCAAGGGACAGTAACATCATCTACCTCATAGGCAGTTAGGAAGGAAGAGATTAGACCTGAAAGGTCTTTGGGGAGAGGTGAGGGTATGGGTAAGAGTATTCTATTAAAGGATGGCATTTATTTCTATGAATTAGTATTATTATTAGCATCCAGAAATCATAACCAAGAAAAGAACCTTTGTCCATACCTTCAAAGACACTTGCAAAATCTTTAATACTCATAAGTTTTCAGCAGATTGGCATTTAAAGACAAAATTTTATGAAATTCATAAAAACCCAGAGGACTCAGAGTGCAGTGCTTCCTCCCTTCCGATCATAGCCAGGCACTGGAGAGGTTTTCAAAGAAATTATTTCACTTTAACAACATTGTCAAGATTCATCGCAGATTACTGTCTTCATGTCAGTTGTCTTTTTGTGTCATCCTACAAGATGGCTGGAATATTTCCTGTACCCACAGAGGTCTGGGTTTTTGTGGTGGTGGTTGTTTTTCTTTTTTCTTTTTGTAAACATCACTCCTGCTTCTTCAGTTTTTGACACAATATGGCAGGTGTGTTTCACTGCTAGATTTAAAACGCCTTGTCCCCTTGAAACAAATCCTCTTGACACAATCTTAGAGTGCTGCTCTAGAATAAGAGATGGCCACAGGTGGGATTCCTAGGAGGAAACAGTCTAGCAGGGAGGGAAGCAGGCAGCACCCAGGCCAAGAGGAAGCTGCTCAGAGCTTTCAGCATACAAAGGGGGAATGGATTAGGAACAAGTGACAGCAGGGGCATCAGAGTCACCAGCACCCCGGGCTCCCTGGGCTGAGGACAGCTCTGCAGTCAACTCTCCACACATTCTAGGGCCCAGAACAGCACATGGGACACGGGGGCCAGGGCAGGTAAGGGTTACACCTGTCAGTAAGAGGCCCAGACAGGCCTCCTGAGGAGGAGTGGGAGGCCGCTGATGCACGGTCCTGAGGGAAGGAGCCAGGCCCTGAAGAGGAGCGGGCCCGGCATTCCTTCCACACCTGACTCTTGGATTTATGTTACCAAAAAGCTTTCATTAAAACAAAACACCTAACTCCACAGGATCTTCTGAGGCTCCCTTGTGACCTTAAAATAAGATTTAGCTTTTCTTTTTAAATTGTCTTACACATAACATCTTGGAAAATGTTAACACAAAAATCAAAGCCCCAAAACCCACAAATTTGTGGATTTTTTTTTAACCATAAGAAAAAACAGTTCACGCTGCCATATGAAATCACAGGAGTTGCTTTAAGCCCAGAATATATGTACTTTAGGATGTTTCTAGTGTTTAATGAGAGAACTAAACCCCATGTGCCATCAGTGACAGGCAAAGAAATTTGATTAGGGTGTGATTATGCCCTGCCTGAAGAGCCAGCCAGGCCAAGTGCAACCAAAGGCATATATGAATTCATGTAGATACTAGCTCTTCAAAATGAAGTTATCCAGGTTTGTTTTGTGTGTAGGAAGACATTTTAAAATACACAATGCCACCCTTGACAACCCAATAAATGGCAGCAGCTTCCTCAAGGACACTGAGGAGTTAGCTGCAACTCTAAATATCCCAGGCAGAAGGGCTCTGAATGCAGGGACTTCTGAAGAGTGTGTGCTGTCTTCTCTAGGATCTAAAAAAAGGGAAGCTTTGTCAGGTTCCTTCCCTCCAGACACACACATCATTTTATTTGGAGGTCACATGATGTGATTAAATTTAACTGGGTGGAGCAGTGGAAAACCACAGTATTAACCACATAATTCTTTTTGAGGAGAGATTGCTTCTGCCAAGTGTGAAAGAGATAATTCTGAAAGCTTTGATCCACTGGTACCACTTTCAACATTTGTTTTACATCCAGAGGTATCAAGATAGAAGTACATCTCTGCTCACCGTGGCACTACGTCTAATAACTGAAAACCCGGAAGCTACTTGGATCTTCATTACTGCGCTCTTGACGAAAAAAATTATGACCCATATAAATGAGATTGCATGTAGTTTATATACTTAGGTAAGTATATATCAGAGTGTGGCCACGTGTGTGGACAATTTCTGGAAAGTTGCACAAGAAGTAAATATAAGTCACCACTGTAGAGTAGAACTAATAGGGAGGGGTGCCTTTCATTCTCCACTCTACACCTTCTGTCCTAGTTGAATTTTTACCTTTTATATTAGAAAAACTAGCCATGAACACATTTAAAATCACTTCAAGGGCCTGCAGGCCAGAAACTCTGAAGGGCTCAGTGTCAGCGCTGCTCAGTCACCAAGAAGCTGTAAAGGTAGAAACGTTTTGCAGCTGTAAAATTCCTTACAGTTTACAAAGCATATACTGTCTCCCTTTATTCCTGTAATACTGTCCCAGGTGTCAAGACAGTGAACTGCTCCTATTTTACCTACACAGAAACAGAGGCTGTGGAGGCCAGAAGTCCTACCCAGGGCCACAGGGGCTGTAATGAGGGAACCTGAACTTGAACCCAGGCCTCCTTCCTCACCACCATCCTGTCTTCATATTGTGAACTGTGGGCAGGTCACTTCTGGGTCTTGATTCACCCATCAATAAAATGGAGACCTTATCATAGGTATCCTTTCAACAAACTAGTAAATAGTATCTTTTCTATTTTACCAAAAAGGAAACTGAACTCAGACAGGTCAAGTAACTTGCCCACTAACAGACAAGATTTAAAACCCAGAAGCCCTCTCATCCACTTCCTGGCTGCTGGGTCAGGCCATCTCTCCAAACTTTCCTCTCTACCTAAAACAGTGCCGTTTCAGGCCCCCAGGTGTTCACAACAGTCTTGTTATGTCACAATTTGCAAAAACAGGTGCTCTAGAAACTGTGTGGCAGGGACGAAGGCTGAGAAGCAGTCCAGAGAGCCCCCCACGCTCACGGCATTTGCCAAAAAAACACAACTCTGTGCCCCAGAAGGCCTCAAGCAGCCTCACAGATTCCAAGCTGCCCTGCAGAAAGGGGGGGTAAAAAAAAAAAAAAGAAAAACCCTCAGCTCTGCAGAGCACTGATAGTTAGGTAAACAATTTCCAAGGTAAGGTTCCCAGGACATTTCCCCAGAGCCAGAGCCTGTGCATCTCTCTGGGCTGCGGAGAAGGGACGATCTCGCGCCTGCTCCCCTGCCTATGCTGTGACCCTGCTCCCGATTCCCACCACAGCTGTGCAGAAATGGGATGCGCCAGTCCAGCCTGCCCTTCCTTGCAACGTGGAGGGAAGGGAGAGCAACTCTGTCCTACAGAACTAACACCATCGGGGCAGGGGAGGCAGAGTGGCACTGCAGTTGTGAGGGCTCACTTTCAACACATATACAAGAATAACTATAAATGTGTGAAAAATTTAGTATAAATTTAACTCCTCCCACCTAAAAAAGCAAAACCCCACACAGATGAGCGGGAGTCAATCAGAATGACAAAGGCAGAGAGGCAGCCTGGGGCCTGGCTCCCTCAGGGCATTAGCCACTGGCCCAGCCTGGGGCAGGGGGAGGGTGCAATGGGCCTTGGGCACTCACCCCTTCACCCACACCATGGGACCAGCCAGGAGTCATCCTGGCAGGGGCCTCAGAGTCCTCTCTGGATTGCTCTGTCATTGCTCCACAGCATCCAGTCAGTGCAAACTCAATGGCTTAATCTCTACAAAATCAAAATCCACCTCGGCTCTATGCATGGACAATCTGCTTAGGGGTAGCCCCCAGATGGCAGGGCTGAAATGCAGTGCACACACACAATAGCTGGCTGAAGGAGTAAGAGTGAAGACCTAAAACAGCACTAAAATGTAAATTTGAATATGTGAGGACTTTTTTTTTACACCACACTAAGATTTAAGGAACAGGAGCCAAGTATTTTGGCAGCAACTGGTCAGTGCTACACACTGCTTCAGAGTGTGGTTTCAGTCCAGCCCTGCCAGATGAGCGAATGACAAGCCTTGATATTTCCGAGTTGTGGCCAGCTCTATCAGCAACTTCCAAGTCACTCTGAATGGAGCCTGCTTGCCTCCACACATGTTCAATCTGCCAGGGACGATGACAGAAGCCAGAGCTGCGCTAGAACCAGCAGACTCACAGGTGCCACATGAAGATTTAAGAAGAAAAGTTACGTGCAGCCCAAAGGGAAAGGCAGAATCATGAATTCGAGATCATAAAGCAGGCTCTTTCCTCTTCATCCTTCTCCTCCATTTGTGGACAGATCCCCAGGGTCAGAGAGTCATTGAGAATTAGGCCAATTTTCTGGGTAACTCAGGAGAGAAAAATGCCCACCAAGTATAAAGGTCAGTAAAAGCATCTGAGAGAAGGCCAATCAACTCCTTCTTAACCTGCAATGAGTTTCCAAACATCATTTTTCCCCAGAGTCACTGAATACAAGTTCCTATGACCACTTTGTATTTTTCAATCCCAGAGATTGCAGGAGGTCCCAGCACCACAGAATAACTCACCCAGTGAAGCACCCCCAGGGGTCACTGCCTCAGACCACCCTGTGATTGAGATCATCAGGGCAAGGGTGTCTCATTAACCCACATGTGCCCCTTCACAGCTTCTACACGGAGGCATGCCAACAGGACAGCCTCACCCCCAAATTCAGAACCCCAAATTCATGGTTAATTACATCACCATGAAATAGGAAGGAAGAAGGTAAGATAAGTCACCAAAGAGAAGAAACAGCTACAATATAGCAAAGTTACCTCTAAACTTTAAAAAGAATTTACTTATTTTTTTTTTTTTTACTTTCCACAGAAATGTTCTGACCTGACACATCAGCTTTTTGGAAATAACTCATAGACCCAATGGGAGGCAGGGAAATGTCTCTTTGGAGGCTATAGCATAACAGTGCATAAAGCCCCATGTGCCCAGAGGTCTGCAAGCTGCCACTGGGCTTCTGGCCTCTAGTTAGCCTGCACAGCAGCACGTAGCCCTGGGTAGCCTCAGAAAAGCTGCTTCCACTTCAGTCTTGCATCAGCAGAGTGTAAGATTACAAACATAGACATCAGAACAGGAAGGAAGGACTGTGCTCAGATCTCGGTTCTGCCTCTCACTGTGAGACCTACTTACTCCACCAGATTGGGTCTCAGTTTCCTCATCTGTAAATGTGGATGATAACAGCACCTACCAAATAATGTTGAGATAATTAAGTGAATTAATATACGTAACATGGTTAAAATAATTCTTGGGATATAGAAAGCACTATACAAGAGTTGACTATTATTAATTATAATTAATTAATGCATTTACTGAGGACCTACTAAGCACTATGAATATTAAGTCTTAAATTACAATAATAACTATATTCATAAACTTCTGACTTGGATACTTAAATGTTATCTGTGTTATATATTATCAAAAAAGAGTAATGAGGCCCGGAAATTCTGTCAATTTAAAATGTGTACATCTAGGTATTCTTAAACATGTACACCTAGATGGCAATATTTGCCTTGCCCTTTGTTTTTCGGCACCCAAAGGACAAAATTAAAACACAACATGTTCTATACATGGGTTGTCTTAATTCCGTGGTGCTGCTTCTTCCAACAGATTCTACTCTACAGAGCAGGAGAAGGTGGGCACATTAAGATGCCAGCTGCAGTCCCTGTAGGCAAATGTGCCCTGAAATCTTGAAAGAGTTGTTTGGAGTCTGTAATATCTAGTTCTTACTGTTCTACAAAAATGAGACAAATTGTGCTTCTTTATAAAACTGTATCCAAACCACCACAGTCCTTTGCATCTAGCTAGTACCCACATATCAACACTCTACAGCATTCATTTTTCTAGAGATCAAATATTTATTATTTATCTGCTGTGATCTAGCCACTGTTTCTGGCACTGGTATACATACACTTTCTACTCTCACATAGCCATCTAGGCAGATTTTCTAATCATAACAATAGATATAAAATTATAAATTGAAATAAATGTCATGAAGAAAAAAAGCAGGGTTATGAAACTGGGTATCAAGGAGACCTGATGAAGACTGGGCTCAGTCAGTTCTGCACTGAGTAAGTGACATCCACAGCGAGACCTTCAATCTAGATGATCTGAGCCAACTGTACCACTAAAGTAACCACTACATAAAAAGATGCTGGATAAAATTCCTCAAAGCTTCAAAGTGTAGACAAGATAGTGGTGAAGCACTAAGGCCACTGAAGAAAAATAGGAACCCAGAGAGGCACTTTTGTCCTGAGAACATTTGCCAATCCTGGAAAATTAAAGTTTAGTTTGGGAGATTTTTCAAGATTAGAAGGACAGAATTAAAAGATCAGGGACTCTTTCCTCCACATGCCAGGACCCAAAGGGGCCAAGCCTTAGCATAAGAGTGGACTGGAAATAGGGGGCGGAGCCAAGATGGCGGCGTGAGTAGAGCAGCGGAAATCTCCTCCCAAAACCACATATATTTTTGAAAATACAACAAAGACAACTCTTCCTAAAAGAGTGGACTGGAAATAAACCCTTGTGTAGATTTGTAATTTGGGAGACTGTTACAGACTGAATGTTTGTTCACTACCCACCCCCACCAATTCATATACTAAATCCTAACACCCAATGTGACAGTATCTGGAGGTGGGAACTTTGGGAGGTGATTAGGTCGTGACAGCCAAGCCCTCACGAATGGGATCTGTGCCCTTATAAAAGACACCATACCATCTCCTTGTTCCTTCTGTTACGTAAGGACACAGAGAGAACCAGGAAGCAGGCCCTCTACCTTGACCTTGGGCTTGGCCAGGCTCCAGAACCGTGAGAAAAAAACTTCTGTTGTTTATAAGCCACCCAGCCTACAGTGTTTTCTCATAGCAGCCCAAACAGACTAAGGCAGAAATAGCAGCCTGGATGGACTACGACAGAGACTGCAACCCTACATTTGTTAAGTTGGCTCTGGATACCAGGCACCTAACGGAAACAAACACTGGAGGAAGGCATCTTCCTAATAGGTCACAAGTAAAAGTGTTAGCACAAAGAACACAAGGATAACAAAGTCCACAAGGGAACGAGGTACCATGAGCAAGAACTAGTTGAAAAAAACATAGTAAGGACAGAACTACAAAATCCACAAGCATTGGAACTATAAAATTCTGCAGAACTTTTGAAAGATACCAATATGTAATTTTAAAAGTCCATCAGATTCTAAGAAGGAAAACTAAAAAGCCAAAGCTAGACACATTACTATAAAAATGTACACCACCAATGACGAGGAGAAAATCTTAGAAAGGAGCCTAAAATAAGCCAAAAAACATTACTTTCAACACAGTGACAGACTAACAGATTACTCCTCAATAACAACGTAAGATAATGGAATGACACCTTAAATGTGCTGAAAGAAAATAACATCCTACTGAGAACTCTATACCAACAACACTCATTGAAGAATAAAGGCGGTTGAAAATATGTTCAAACAAAACAAGAGAGTTTACCATCAATACATTGTCATGGAAATGTAATGGAAGTTACAAAGGATGTACTTTAGACAGAAGAAAAGTATCCCAAATGGTAGGTCTGAAGTATAAGAAAAAATGAAGGGCAAAGAAAGTGGTAAATATGTGGCTACGTCAACATAAATATTGACTACATAAAATGATAATTATGTTTGGTGAGTTTCCTTTAATCAAATCAACAATAGCATGCAAAATGAGCATGGGGAAAATAAACGTAATTACTATTCTAAGGTCCTTGTATTATCCAGAAAGAGGGTAAAAGCCTGATTAACTTTACAGTATGTTAAGTAGGTATAAGTATATTTAAGTGATTACTTCCCAGGCAATCACTAAAATCATAGAAAGAGAACCCACATTTCCCAAACTAGTATTTGAGGCAAACAAAATTAAAAAGTCAGTTTTAAAAAAACTCAAAAAAGGAGAGAAAAAGAATCACAGACCAGGGTACATGTAGAAAGAATAAAATGTTAGGTTTAAACTTAAATATATTAGTAATTATATTACACGTAAGCAGACTAGATGCCCTAATTAAAAGACAAAGATCGACTGGGTTTTTTTTTTAAATCCAGCAGTAAGTTATTTACAAGAAACAGGGTAAAAAATAAGGAATGAGAAGTTGTCAACCTGGCCAAGAGTAGCTTTCCAGGCAGAAGGAACAGCATCTGTAAAGACCCAGCAGTAGGAAAACAGAACTGGCAGGTCAGTGTGGTGAGGTGTAGAGATTAAAGGGAAATATAGCCTGAATTGAGCTGGAAGGGGTAGGTTAGCCAGTCCACAACAGAAGCAGGCCAAAAAAGAGTCACAGAATTTATCTTAAATGGTTGAAAAGTGTTGGAAAAGACAGAGAACACACAATCCATGACTCAAATTGCAACACAACAGACTGAAGCACAAATAAAAAGAGCTAGTGCTTTTAACAGCAACTTGGCCCATTTGGGAAATGATGTGGCTGGAGTCTGGTTTTCAAATGAGGATAAACTGACAATGACCTGAAAAGAACCACAGGGGCAGATAGTGGAGGATTTGTATTCTGATAAAGTAACTTAGATTTCTATTTTAGAGAGGATGGGGGGACTGATGAAGAATTTTTAAACTGGAGAGTAATTTGATGAGATGTGCATTTAAAACCACTCAGACAAGACTGTGAAAGATGAAATAAGAGGGGGATTGGAAGTGAGGAGAGCAGTTAGACTGCTCTTGATTTCATAGTCACTGTCTTTTTTTTTTTTAATCCCATACACTCTGACATACAGGGAGGCACAGATTCTTATTCTCCACTCCCCAGAGAGACCAAAATCTGGGGAGCAGATTGTGGTCTGTCTCAGCACCCCTAGAAGGTTATTCCCACCACTGTTACCAAACTCTTCAGAAGTTGGCTAAATTTTGAAATTCCAACATCTGCCCACTGTACTATTAATAAATGAACAGTTATTTATTTAGCATTTTCTGAGGACTGGGCATCTGCCCAGCCTGGTGGGAAATACAAAAGACTCAGAACCTTTCACTAGGAAGAGGTATCACGTCATTCATTTTCTAAAACATCTGTGATGGGTTTGCAGACTCACTCACTCCAACCTCCCGGGCACTGCCAGGACCCTATTTAGACAAAAGGTCAGCTGGCATCTGCATGAACAATGAGAGGGACAGAGCTCACCCTCTTCACAAAGCAGCCAGTTTAACTGTAGGAAAATCGATCTTGAGTTTACATTTCACCCCAGGGGTTTATATTCCATTTTCCTAATTACTGAAGAACAAATGAATCTCTCTATATAATCACCCTTCCTCTGGAAATGATTGAAGGGCTTGACACATGCGAGGCCTCCCTTCCATCAACCCTCCAGACCCCTCTCCCTGTCCCTGCAGAGCTGGGCTCTGGTGTGTCATCACTCTATAACATACAACCCCAGAACTGGTCGCCAACTCCACGAGTCTTCAATACAGTTGTGAACACTGAATTAGCAGCTTTAAATCATAGAAACTTGAGGCAATAGATGAAAATGCTAACCAAGAGAGAGATTAGATAGGTTGTGGGCATTTTATCACAAATACTGCTGACTCAACTGTGGGCTCAAATGTATGACTTTCTCTATTAATGAGCTGGGAAATCGGCACCTGGTCATTCTTTCCTCGCCGATTCTGCTCTATATTTCTGCTGAGTTTCACCCGAAGTTGCTGCCTGAGGCTTATGCCTCCAGTCCTTATGTCCACATCATCCACACACTCAATCTCACAGCTCCTACGGGGACCTGTGGAGTCCAGGTGCACCTGTTTGGTGTGTTCTCTCTCCCTCCCTCCCTCTCCCCCACCACCATACACACAATGTATATACATAGTTCATAATTTATTCATATACTATATCTCCATATATTTCCTTCTAGTGAAGTAAGAAAAACAGTACACTCTTACCTGCTTGAAACATAGGCCAAATAGACATCAGCTATACCCCCAAATCAAGATAGGTCAGAACCAAATAAAATGAGGCACTTAATTCCCCAATATCCCCAGATGCCATCTGTTCAGTGGCATATTCTGAAATTGCTGAGATCCAGTGCCAACAGTGAGCAGAAAGCAGGCATCCTCTCTCTCTGTAAACAGTGGAATACAGCTTGTTGGACTGATAAGCCACCAGCTGCATTTAATCACCAGGAATTTAGAACCTGAAGGCAAGGGTTATTTAAATGGCACTTTAATAAAACACGTGGGACACCTAAGTTAGATATTTGACATATTTGGTGGCCATGTCCTGCCCTATGTTACTCTTCCAAAGACCCAAGTCAGAGAGTTAGAAGGAAGGAGACAGGGGCCCTGGAAGAGTCAGCATTTGGCAACTGGCTCAGCAGCAAGCGACAAGTTGAAAAGACAGCTCTGGGAGGCCTTGCCCAATTGTAGGGCAGGCGCACTTGAGAGCTGGCAGCCCACTCTAAGCTGAGAAGTTCCTCCCTCCACAAGCAAGATAGCAGGGTAGCAGGTCGGAGGATGGTACAGGTTCAGGGCAAGCCAAAGCAATCACAGAAGCCCCTAAAGCCTCCGCCTTTCATTACCAGCTGGAACGGAGCCCTCTGGAGTTGTCAGGGGCAGTCTGTCCATCAACTTGGGTCCCAGGATGTTGATCACATAATCCTATAGGCAGACAAGGCACAGGAGGGACAGGGAGAGAAGGGACCACCCCAAAGGTCGCAGAATGAGATGGAAGATGCGCAAGTCCAGAGTCACAATTTTAGAGAGCTGACAATCCCTTAGGTCTAGTTCCTGTCCTAGGGTACTTTACACCACTGTTTCACCTCACCCCACCAACATACCTATGACATGTGGGATACTGCCCCATTCTATAGAGAAGGAGGGGTTATGACTCAGAAAGGTTAACAGCAGCATCTGGCTAAGATCTATCTCCCTCCAAAACTCCCAATTCTTTCTTTAATAGCTCAGTGTCTCCCTCTAAACTGAAGCCAAAATACATCTCCCCCATGAAAGGCCGAGATGACTCAGTTCTTATGGGTTGTAGGCATTCCTTAGCACACACTGCTGGACTCAGTGACACTAAAACAGGTTGGAATCATTGGGAGAACCGCTCAAGTGAAGACTGCCACTGAGCAGAGAGTCGTGGAGTTGCCAGGGAGATGGGATGGTGGAACCACAGGACTTCCAGGCACAGGGAGAAAGAAACGGAGATGCTCTGAGGGCAAATAAGCTGCTGACTTCATCATGTGGCAGAAGTCATGACCTAAGTGTCAGACAACAGCAAAAGGGGCACAAGATCCTGCACTTAACATCTAACAAATTTTTACAGAGTGTTTTCCTCAGAAGGCATCATGCTGGGACTGTGCTTCTCAAACTCTCTGTGGTGAAGGATCTGGGTTTCTTATTTATTTAATCTGTACTCTAATACATGGTCCTGCTATGCATGACTAACATGCGTCTTGCACCAGAAGTGAGTCACCACGTGAAGTCAACACATCCACACGGACCCACACCTTAACCAGACAAGTCTACTGCACCCGGGTGCTGTAGCAATGCCAAGTTGTCATGAGTTCCTGAATGCTTCCTGTCAATTTCTCAACTTAGCATTCACCACCCACAGCAGTTCATGGACTGCACCATGCCTTGAGAAGCACTCTAGGGATTAGGTTGGGTGACTAGGGAGTGCCTGCCCCACATTAAAACATCAGAGTGCATATGTTTAAAAGCCACCTCTTGTCCAGACAGAGTCCCAGTAAACACTGTCAGTTCTTTAGCTCTTGTAAAATACTATAACGAGATATACCTGGGTAGGCCTTACCAGACCCAGGTTCTAATCCAGATTAATCCAACTAAAACAAGGTATGAGTCTGGGTATAACCCTTTACTTCTATGTGATTGAGTTTTCCTCTTGAAGATGACAGTTTGAACTAGGCAGCCACCCAGGACCCTGCCAGGTACCAGGTGCCAGGTGCCATGCCCTTCTCCACTGAAGACCTTTCTGGCTCCCAGGTGCCATGCCTCCTCCAGACTCACAGCTCCACAGACCACCTCCATGCTCATGACTCCCAGTTTCTATTTCCACCCCGGACCTCTCCCCTGAACACCAGAGCTCCACATCCAGCTGCCTACTTGACATTGGCTCTCAATATTTTCCAGACATCTCAAAATTAATGTGACCAAAATGGAGCTCCAAAATAGCGCTCCCCCACTCACAGATGCCCCCCTGACAGTTAGTGGCAACTCCATCCTTGCAGTTGCTCAGACCAAAATCTTAAGAGTCATCCTTGATTTCTCCCTTTATCTCACAACTTTCAATGTATCAATAAAATTCTCAACTTCCCTGCTCAAATATATTCGAAATCCAACTACTTATTATCTCCACTACCCTGACCCAGGCAATCACTATCCCAATGCTGGCCTGATTCATGGCTGTGGCTCCTAACAGACCTCTGGTTCTGCCTCTGTCCCTCTGCTGTCCACTCACACTATAGCCATAATGATCCTGTTAAAACTCAGATCAGGCCACTCCTCTGCTCAGAACCTGCTTTCAGAGCAAAGGCCAGCATCCTGTGATCTACCAAGCTCTGCCTGCCTTGTGCCTCCTCAATCTCTCCACTGCAGCCAGGCCTTGCATGCAGGACCTTTGCACTTGCTGTTTTCTTTGTTCAGAATATTCTTTCATTCCTGCATGGCTCACTCCCTTATTTCCTTCAGGACTTTACTCAAACATCTCCCTGGTCCTCTAACTTCTCAGGGTCCCCAGCCCCTATAGTTCATATCCCCTTCTCCAGCTTAACTTTTTCTCATTAGTAGTTACAATTATGTAACAAACTATTACTTATCTTGTCTATGGTCTGTCTCTCCCACCAAAATGTAAGTGCCACAGGGCAGAGATTTTTATATGTTTTGTCCATGTTATAGCCCAGTGTCTCTACAGTGCCTGGCACAAGGTAGGTGCTCCACACTTACAAGGAAAGGAGTTCTGTAGGTCACTCGTCCAGCTGGTCCAAGGTCCACTGGTTGCACTTCTCCACCTAGCCACCAGACCCAGACGGTAAACACCCAGTGTCTAAGGGGACAACTCCAGCATGTGTGAAAGAGGTCTGTCTCCCATGGAGAGATCTGCTCCTCACCCCTGACCCAGATTCCTAAGCCACAGCTGTGCACCCTCATCTCTGCAAAGGAAAATACACCCCCTAGGATGGCTTTTGTAAAAACTTAATCCCATGCAATTTGCCTCTCCAGGGGCACAGGGTGGGGCCAACAAGCCCAAGCCAGCCACATGGGGGTGGAGGAGAGAGGGTCTCTTCCTATCTCTGCTGTTAATTAAGATGCCTGCTTTATCATTCTACATCCAACCACTACCAACAGGACACCCCAGAATCTTTGAAGACAAGAATCATTTGGAATATGAAAGCAACCTAAATGTCTGCCAGTAGATGAATGGATAAAGAAATGGGTACATATATACAATGGAATAATATTCAGCCATAAAAAAGAATGAAATCTTGCCATTTGTGACAACGCAGATGTACCTAGATGGTGTTATCCTAAGTGAAATAAGCCAGGCAGAAAAGGATAAATACTGTATGATTTCACATATATATGGAATCTTAAAAAAAACACACACACACACAAATGAACAAAACAATGGACTCAAACACAGAGAACAGACTGGTGGTTACCAGAAGAGAGAGGGGTGGAAGAATGGGTAAAATAGGTAAAAGGGGAAAAAATTAGTTATAAGGTCTGATGTCTTGATCTTGGTGGCAGTTACATGGGTCAAAATTCATTGACTGTACACTAAGATTTGTGCATTTTACTGTATATACCTCAATAGAAAGAAGCAAACCAACCTTTAGAGGCCCCTGGAGCATTCCACTCTCTAAGAAGTCCCTTCCACAACGTCCCTGACCACAATGCCCACTGTTCACCCAAACACCTGTGGGAACACAGCACTCACTCAGCATCTTCTGGGAAGCCTACTCTTCCCAAGTGCTGCTGGGCCCCCTAGGGTTATTCTCTTCAAAGACCTAGCATCTTTGCAATCACTGAGCACTCCTCCATACCAAGCACTTCACACACGTTACCTCATTTAATCACCACAGCCCAAGGAGAGAATTATTCCTGCCAATTCCAGATGAGAAAAGGGAGCTTCTATTCCTTCCCAGCCCTTTCCAGCCACTCTTCTTGGGTCATGTATTACAATGTGGCATTTTATGTTATGAATATTGTAACCATTACCTGAATCTCTTTCATTCTTCTTCTAGAAACACAAGCTAGCACCTTGTAGACGCATATATTCATTCAAGGCCCCAAAGATAAGGAGAAAAAAACATGGCACGCTTAGCCTAAACACCAAGAAAGAAACTAAGAAACACAATCAGATAATCAGGTCATTCTCTAGGGTGAGGAGAGACTCAAATCATGCCAACCAGCCCTGGGCATCTTCATTTCACCAAGGTTCTCTATCAATTTTTTATATGAATAGGCTATTTTAAAGCAGTCCTAGGTTTATGGAAAAATTGATTAGGAAGTACAAAGTTCCCAAATAACCCCCGCCCGCAACAAACACAGCTTCCTCTGTTAATTACATCTTGTATTATTTCCTCTATTATACCTTGGTACATTTGTTAAAATTAATCAACCAATATGGATACATTAATGTCCATAGTTTACATTAGGATTCACTGTGTTGTATGTTCCATGGATGTTGACAAATATATGACATGTGTCCAACTATACGTATGGAATAGGTTCACTGCCCTAAAAATTCCCTGTGCTCTACCTATTCATTCCTCTGACCCTCTGGAAACTGCTGATCCCAACTTATTGACAAAAAATCCCAGAGCTAATAAGCAATTAGGGCAAGGCTGCAGAATACAAGATTAATATACAAAAATCAACTCCTTTCCTATATACCAGACATGAACAATTGGAATTTAAAATTAAAAACACATTAGCATCAAAAACAAAAAGATACTCAGATATAAATCTAATAAAATATGTACATGATCTAAACAAGGAAAACTACAACATTGGATGAAAGGAATCAAAGACCATCTAAGTTAATTACTATTCCTCCACTGAATTTTAAAAGCAAACTCTCCAACTCTGTTACCCTGATCTCAAACCAGACATTTAGAAATATCTTCCTTCACAATGATGGTTAACAGAAAAATCCCCTAAACAAAGGTAGCCCCACAGATACACAGCTACAAATGAAACTCTCAGGGCTTGCACTCACTGAGGGCTATAGCAGGGAAAGAGGCACCAAGACCTGGTTGCTAAATTAAATGCAGGTGAGTATTAAGTATACATATATCCCAAATATTGCATGGAACATACTGCACTAAAAATTTAAGTTATTGGTAATTTAGCTACGATTTAAATTTAACTGGGTTGCCTGTATTTTCATTTGCAGTATCTGGCACCCCTGCTCCAGCGTGTCATTGTGGCTAGCTTGGAACACAGAAAAGTAACAAACCTCTTAGGTATAGTCAGTGCTTGGCATTTTTCAAAGCCTTTTCAACTCCTCTCTCTCCAGATTTACTTCATGTCTGAGAGGAAAGCAGAACAAGTATTTCCATTCTCGTTAACCAGATGAGAACAACAACAAAAAAAAAACAGGCACCAAGCAATGGGGCCAAGGCCACACAGGTCAGGAACACAGTTGGCACTAAGTCTTCTTTAGCCCACTGGTTTCGTTAGCCCAGAGCGTTTAACCCTGGCTGAACCTTGCAATCACCTGGGGAGCTGCCCAAATCCCCCTAGTGCCGAGGACCCACTCCTAATGCCTGGGCATCTTTTTAAAACATTTTAATACAGCACTTTAAAGATACCTAAAAGTAGACAAGAAAGGATAGTGAGCCCCCAAGTACCAACAATTATCAGCTCATGGCCAATCTCATTTCATATTCCAGGGCTGCCTAACAGAATTTTCTGCCGTGATGGGAATGTTCCATATCTTCACTGTCCAATATGGTTGCTTCCCGCTACAAGACTAATGAGCACTTGGAATGTGGCTAGTTCACAGAGAAACTGCATTTTCAGTTTTTAAAGACTTTTTAATTAATTTCAATTTAAATATCCACAGGTGGCTGGTGGCTACTTATTGGATATCACAGATCGATACCCTTACCTATTTCTCCCCCAGCCATGTTATTTTGAAGCAGATCCCAGATGTCTTATTATTTCATCCATGTTTCAATATCTTTTAAAGCTTTCCAGATGATCCAAATGTGAAACCACAGTAGGAGACCAATGACTAGGTCAACCAACCATTCAGTCCTGTAATAGTTTATTTAATGGCAGGACAGACTTTCAGCAACTTCACAATCTTCAGAACAAGGTTCCCAGCCTTGAATGCACACCCAGTCACCTGGGGATCTAGACTTCTGCCCAGGCTCCACCCACAAAGATTCAGGTGTATGTTTGGGGATATAATTCGTTTTCCTCGTGATTCTGATGCAAGCTCAAGTTCAAAACCCCCTGCTCTGCAGTCTAGAACATAGCATCACATCCCCCAAGCAGCAAGTAATACTTAAAAAAACACAGCACTTCAAAAAAGAAGCTGAAGCCATCCTAGAGACCCCACACAAATAACTATATATAAATCAAGGTATCTTTTTATGATCCATGATGTAGGAAAAGTAACCAAGGGTGGTGGGGAGGAATTAAAAACAAAGAAAGCAACCTGGGGTCCTTAGAAAAGCACAGGACAATAACTGCTGTTCATAAAAATGTCCAAGGCATTAAAACACATCAGTTGTACTCAGTACATTCTCCTTGAAAAAGAGACCGAGTTTACATTTTAGAAATATTTCTATTACAACATTTTACATTTCTTTCAAGTGAATAATAATTGCTTAGAACAGTCTATTGTGTCAAGTATTTCATTCCTAAAAATGGGGGTAGGGGGTGGGGGCGAGCAAGAAGAAAGGTTCCACCAGGGAGGCATGGTAGGAGCCGACACGGTTCTCCAGAGCAGTTACTGCTGAGCTTTCCGAGGTCTTGAATTCTTGAAAACTGAAGTAACACTAAAGGTAAGGGAGGGGGCCTGGTGCCGAGGACGCCCTCCCTACCAGGAGAGACCCATCTCTGCTTCCCACCTCTATTCCAAGTCAGGTAGAGTGGCCAACCCATCCTTTAAGCCTCAATGAATCCTAAACGGAAAGAGCTCTTAAATAACATTATACGCATTGACTATTATAATCCCTATTCCTACTAGTAAAGCACCGTTTCCTTGATGTAGTTGTGTGTAGCTGTGTGTGATTCACCTCTGCATCCCCAGAGCCGGTCAGTGA